>NW_020653850.1:24946272-24990022 GCF_003589595.1 Hyposmocoma kahamanoa | reverse complement strand
TTCACATTGTTTAAATTTTTGTCATTAGCTTTTATAATGTTACTCGAGCAATGCCAAAAATGAGATTTACCATTACTAAGAGGTATGGCAACTAAACGTCCACAGACGTACGTAGTTTTGAAATAAAAATCTAAGTAATTGCGGCTTCGCACCGTCGACCTCCCAATTCAAAAATAACTGTGCTCCCACTAAGCTACTACCACCGCTCGCTCGCGGCCCTGTTAGATCCATTTTTCTTGTCTTGATATACGCATTTAATTTGTAGCATTTGTTTTGATGTTCAAAAAAACTACATGTTCTATTAATTGCTTTGAAGAATAATTTCAGCTCAATAGTCTCGAGGATACCTGCAGTTGCATAAACTTTATAACCCTATATAACTTCTGCCATTAAAAGATATCGGATATGAACATTGAGTTGTAGCGTATAATAAAAGATATTTTCTGTCTTCTCTCTTAACGTACACACAGCATTGCAACAAGTATTGCTTTGTAACATTTTGCAAATAAAATAATAAAGTGAATCGAGCATGGTTTGATTAAGAATATATAGATACTTTATAAATAAATAAATTATATATGCTGGGTGACAAGAAAACCAAAAAGGCAACTTGGCTACTGTAAAAAAAAAATGTTTCAGCGGACAAAAATATTATGCTAATTGTTCCCTTATTTCCGCGATTTCGGCGAAAGTGTCCCCATAAGAATATATTATTGAGGAAAAATACGCAACGTTGCGATCTCGCCTGAGGGTCATCGAGCAACAAGTATATCACGGTGTTATTGTTATTCTCCGTGTGAATCTACCTTTTTTATTAACGGTCATCATCACTGTCCCACTCGTGGGCGCAATATGGAGGAAAAACTTCCAATCGAGGTACAATTACCTCTATGAATATCTCATTGTAGCGTAATTCAAATTCAATTTTCATAGCAAATTGTACAAATTATAGTGTGTATAATTGGAGAAAGTACATATAACGTAATCTATTTTTCGACGAGAGATTAATTAAAGAATAGAACAGTGGAAATGGTTTCGGTTATGATATTTACACGAGTAAGTACCTACTAGAGTAAGACGACAGGTGGCAAATTACAAACCAAGTCGTGACAATAATGTGTACTTATGACTTATAGTGATTGACAACGTAAAGCCGTGACAACAGCCTACGCTGTGATATAAAGAAATAGTAATTGACAACTCCAAAAGAAAAGTAAAATGTTATATATATAAGAATTTTTCTAAATTCGAAAAATTCAAGTTTCAATTCAAGTCATTCCGCTGCTGGACATGGGTGTCCTCGGTGGAGAGGGTTTAGGCCATTTCACACGTTTTCCAAAGGCAGTAAACCTTCTTCAACACGCAGGTTTCACACCAATCACGACGATGTTTTCCTTCACCTTTAGCGAGAAGTACTGCTTCTAGGCACGTAAAAATGTACATAAACCTAAGTACATGCGGCCACACAAATTCAGATCATCGGCCTCTCCATTCAGAAGTCACTGTACTCTCGCTAAGCTACGCCTGCTCTTCTTACTTCTCTTTTCTTTGTTTCGCCCAGTTTACACACTTTTGCCTAGATAGAAAGTTGAGGATACTCACACCTTTATTACCGAATGTATATTGTTCTTTTTAATGCTAATTTGGTGTGTAATTACCGAATTGAGGAAATTCGTTGTTTTACTATGTTTGTAAGTACAGTAACTGTTAAAAGCTTTTTGATAAATTCATGGGAATAAATTTTTTTTATAATTTTGAATTTCTAATTTTTTGACTATAGTTTGTTATCTATTTGGCTAACATGATAATGTGAACTAACGGGATTTCGATGATATCCTTTATTTGGTACTCTGGTATAAATCGCAATACACGCGTACAATATATTGATTTAGGTTAAAATATCGAAATACCTTCCTCCGACAGAAAAAAGTAATCTCATAAACTGCCTTTTAAGCTGGACGTATATTGAAGCCGTTGAGACTTCTTTATTGTCGACTTTATTATTCCGATTTATGAGCACTTTTCCACTCGTTCGTCATCGTCCACCGAATTAATAGACAGCTACGAGATGACGTAAAGAACATCTACAGCTAAATTGTCGTCTGAATTGCGTCTACAGGCGCCAATTTCATGTTTGTGTAAAGATGCCATTAAACGAGTCATGGTAAGGCAGGATCACAATTATTGCTGCGAAATTTTTTATTGGCATTAAGTGTCGTAAGTATGTGCAAAAGAAAACAAATTACACACAGCGGTCGTCTCTCTATGGATGATACAGTTACATTAAAATACAGCTATCTCTTTGTCGGTTGGTAAACAGCCCTGCCCGCCCTTGGACCGTTGTCAGTCGCTTTCTGCCCACACACTTTCCACATCAACGAAGCCTTCCGCTTAATGCGATCATTTACATGATGACGTAAGCATGTCACGCTAAATACGCGGAAAGACTAATCCCACAGCTAACATAGGATGTTGAGTTGCGGCGCTGTCACGAAGGAATAGCTTACGAAAATACGCGAAGGCAAACTACCATTCATCGTACTTACACCGTCGCGATGTAAAATATTGGAAACTAATTATATTGTAAGCGAAAACAAAGTAATAATTTGATAATGAGAGCACCAAACTCCGCTGTAGCACAGTGGACTTTCAAGCTGCTTGATTTATTGTTAGGTGGAAAACGTTCAGTTTGCGAGATCCAACGGCGCCCCGTAGCTCGGCGCTCGGCGGTGAGACTGAAATTATATCATTCCAAAGTTAGTAAGTAAATGTTTCGGCGCTGTCCTTTTAAAGTCACGTACATAGATTTATGCTTTATAATAAACATAATGTTTTCGATTGCCAAGAAGACAAAATGTGTTAAATTTGAATTACCTAACGTAAAATCGACTAGTCCAACCATAGAAATAAACGGAGAAAAGTTAGACCTTGTTAATAAAGCAGTCTTCTTGGGAGTGACCTTAGATAGTAAACTTAAGTGGTTTCCACATATATCGTGGCTGGCCAGCAGATTAAGCTCCGCTGCATACGCATTCCGCAGAATACGTGAGCTTACCGATGTTAGTACTGCTAGACTAGTTTACTTTAGTTACTTCCATAGTATAATGTCCTACGGGATTCTCATGTGGGGTAAAGCGGCGGATATTCAAATCATATTTGTATTGCAAAAACGAGCGATTCGTTCTGTGTACCGTCTAGGCTCTCGGGTATCTCTCAGAGAAAAGTTTAAGGAGACTGGTATCATGACTGTGGCATCACAGTACATTTACTCAAATATTTTATATGCCCGTAAAAATATACATAATTTCAATAAGAAAGAAGATATCCATAATATTAACCTTAGAGCTAAGTCCAAACTCATGGTACCACGATTTCGTTTAACCAAGGTAAACAACTCTTTTATGGGGAACTGTATACGTTTTTACAATAAGATTCCGGAGCATATATTAAGTTTATCATTTCCTAAGTTTAGAAACTACATTAAAAATATTTTGATCGAAAAATCATATTACAAAATTGAAGACTACGTGTTAGATAAAGATGTATGGAAAGACGACATGGCTCCAGAATCCACACAAATTTGATTCAAAGTGTATTCCATAGCATTTAAGTTTATTTGAAAAGAGCAATCCCTAGAGTTTCTTGCTCGTTCTTCTCAGGGAGGTCAGCGTAGTGAACGAGCAGTAGCTTAAATGTGACGTTTTCAAGTGTAAATTTATTTTACCTATGGAATAAATAATCTTTGACTTTGACTTTGATTAAGTAATATTATTTGAATTATTAAGAACTAATTCCGTTTTCATTCATCATTTCTTGCTGCCTACTGTTTCACAGACTTCTAATGCTTTTGACGTTAAAGATGTTTTATTCAAAGTATGTGATTACGTGTTTGTATACAAGAAGCCAAGAAAAAACAGCCCGCTCAAATACCAAATGCGACTTTGTGAAATGGTGGCAAAGCGCCCCCGAGGCGCCGCGTCCTAACTGTGCAAAGGGTTAAATAGCTCCATATACAAAGGGCAATGCGATCCCACGCAATAGCACACTACAAACACGAAAGGAGTTGTAGGATTCTCATCGCAGAAATATTGCGTCGATCGCTGGAAAATATTGAGGCATTTCCGGAAATAACTCGATTTATATCGGGGTCGAGTGAAGAAGTGGGAATATCTCGAGCAACATCCCTAAATTTAAACAGATAAAATTACAATCAATTTGCTTAACGTTGTCAATTAATTCTTGCATCACAAACTGTGAAATGTTCGTCTTTCTTCCAAGTATTTTTTCGTATATGGCTTTCTCGTGTTGTAAGCTTGAATGAGCAGCAGCGATGGAGGCTAGCGTAATTAACTTACCACAGCGTCTACCCCTTTTCGGACCTTTGGATATTATTATTGGATAGCCTCACGCGCTTGGGACCCTTTATTGCCTACCTCGCTGAAACAACATGTGTACGTAACTTAATTAATATTAACTTGAATATTAGCTGGTGAACATTTTAATTAAAACTATTAATGGCATTTTGAACTCAGTTGATTATTTTATGATATTAAAAGTACAAGAAACTACACAGCGGTTCATAATACCTTAGAAGAACGTTACGTACTGTTGGGAAAAGTTGTAAAATGTAAAATAACGTTTTTTTTTGTTCTTGCTTGCACTGGCAACACTCGCTGCTTTGATATGTAATAATGTTGTAAAACAATCGCTTCATAATTTGTTTTGAAAAAAAAATATTTTTCTTCCTGTTTAACGCCACACACATTTGTTCACCTTTGTCTTTTATTGGCTGCTGTATGGGTGTAACTAGAACGGCTAAAACAAGTAAAAGAATTTATGCGAAAAGATGGTAGGGAACGAAGAGTGGAAACTAGATATCATGTAAGTGGAACTCAACGAGCCCTTATAGGTAGTTCTCCGTGCAAATGCCCCTGTATACGGTATTGAATGTTGAGCGTGACAGAAGAAGTATGAAAGTAGAGTCAATAGCATGGTCGAACGGTTACCATGCTAGCACGCAGTGTTCCCGGGTTTGATTCCCGGGCCGGGAGAAATATTTATATGGCCTACATTACTTCTCACGTGAGTTTAGATGTGATTCGTAGTTGTCTATGTGCGTCAATGGCTTCCGCAATACAGGGTTTCCTTAGTGCGATGCTATGAGTGTGTGCGTAAAAAATGCTGAAGAAATGAGAGCGTTGCATAGTATGTGTGGTGTAAGTATTGGAGAACTAATGAATGTGAAAGGTGTAGACACTAGAATATAAAAGAAAAGACTTTGGTATGACATTTGGGAAGAATGAAAGTTAGTAATGACACTAATTTATAGAGCCAAAATCCACCTCCATACATATTTCGATCAGATTAAGGGTATACTTAAAAATGACCCAGTTAAAAGTGTCATGAATAAACTGACGTGTGTGAAATGACGCGACTGAAGGAAACTAAAAATATATGTAAGTCAGGAGAGTAGCGAATGGAGGTTCATAACGTCTAACTACCCCCAGTGGGAAACAGGCGTGATGGTATGCTCGGATATGCATACATACCTATATCTTTAACTATACCTTTGGACTACATTGACGTAAAGGGCAAAGTGTAACTTTTCAGCAGAAGCAAAAAAGTTTTCTTTTTTAGAAAAGCCGTTGTAAATTTTTTGTTTCTGGAGATATACTGTTTTATGTTTATGAGTAGTGTTTAACAATTCTTTATTTTATAGCATCTCGTTGTTCTTATAATATTCAAAACATTTATAGACATAATATAATCTCAGTACAGAGTACTTAAAAAACCGACCTCAAAAGTCATTCGTCCCCCAGTTTGCCACCCTTAGAGTTGCGATATTTTCTTCAAATTTAAATGGGACTACTTCTGAGGTATTTTCTTTCCAACAAAAAAAGAATCATCAAAATCAGTTCACAAATTATCGCGTAACATATATACAAAAAAAACATACAATCGAATTGACAATCTCCTCCTTTTTTTGAAGTCGGTTAAAAACTGGAAATGTTATTTCCTTATGAAACATAGGAAAAGGTAACCTTTAACCTTTTATAAAACTTAGGACTTTTAACTAACTTAAAGCACAAATTACTTAACCATGTGTGATAATAATGAACAGCTAGTGAGATCAACATAATCATAATTAAAATTTCTTACAAAAAATCGATTTCAAAATGCGTTTGAGAAGGGTTGTAAAGAGCATACAAAGAAATGATGGACATATGATTTGTTCTTATACACACGGTACGATAGAGCATAAAAAAACTAACCTAAACTGTATTTATAACCAATTTTTGACATTTTGACCTTTACACAATTGAGTCTAAAGGTATGTGTATGCATATTAGTAGCGAAGGGTGGATATTGGAAGAAGGAAGCCGATATAAAAGGTACGCAACAAATGTTGCAATAAATAGACAGGCGAGCCTTTGGAAGCCCTGTAACATTAACCCTTCGCCACTGCGTATATATACAAACCGAAGCGGCCTGACAACGAGCGTTTTGTTCACATTTTATTGCTCAAACCCAGAGACAGAAACACAATTTATGTTTTTACCGCACAGTGTAAATAACATTCTTAGCGGCACTAGTAAACCATAGGAGAAGCCATAATCTCTAGCTGACTTTTATTAGGCTCCTTCGCGGCGCCGGCGCCCGAGCTCGCGTACTGCTTTATTTACATTTTACTGCATCGTACTGAGCTCATGAATTTCAATATTCTTAATTCTGCATAACAATACAAACATTGTTTGATGAATGCATATTTCAACAGATTGGAGGTGCTACGTGCAACCAATCCTTGCAGGGTTGTCTTGACACAAACTTTTACTACTACCTCTTGAAGGAAGATTTCTTACACTATTTTCGCTTGTTACCATTTAATGTGCTGATTTTTTTTATAATATCAAACGACGGGACGTACAAGTCGTGCGCCCGATGGTAAGCTACACGCCCATAACAATTGTTGTGCCATTTAGAGCTTTAAATCGCAAAGGTCTGAGGGGCTCTGCCACTGCGCCCCGTCACCCTGAGACTTAGGTTGACATGTGCCTGTAATTTCACCAGCACCCTTACCCTTCAAAACCGGAACACAGTAATGCTGACATTACGGCAGAAATAGGCAAGGTGGCAGTACTATTCTGGAGGAACTCTTTCACTAGGAGCCTTACTGCTGCTAAATTTTGCTTCAGAAGCCCAGTATTTATTTATTTATTTTAGGACAACCAACAAGACATGAATTAAATATAACAAAGTTGAAATAGTGATACAGAGACTTATACTAAATTCTGCCTCAATTAAAGGTCGCCACGGCCTGCAAATGTGGACACAACATAAAAAAGTGAACTAGTTGATCTAAAGAAATTAAAAAAAAACCCAAAATAAGCCATAACTGACATAATATAAATAAGTACAATTAATACAATACAATATTATTATTAAAAAAAAGTATCTATTAAAAACAAGATAATCTAATTAAAAATATTTTCAAAAAACACACAAATAAAATTTATGTGAAACTACACTGACGTGAGAGCAGCCTTGATTGTGCGCTTAAATCGCGCAGGACTGTTCGAAAAAATGTCGATGACACAATCACCCTGCTTCTGCAGTATCAAGTTCTTAGCTTATTGCAAATCTTAATCTCAAGCTGTGTTACATAACAGATAGGTAGTGTTAGAGAACTCCTACTCTTATACTATAGCGCCCCTCTGAAGGGCTCTCGAGAGGAACAAAAATGGTGATCGGTGACGTCACGCCCTCGGCAACGGGGTCTAGTGCCCGTCAACCCGGTCTCTCGCACTCTGCACACACCTCGCAAAAAGGTTTGTTATTTATTTTATTAATATTATTATTTCAGTATTTTTTAAAGAGCTATACTATTTGTTATACGTGTTATTACAACAAGACATGTGAATTAAAAAAGTCACTACGCGATGGTAGATTACGGAACATGGACCAGTGCCCCAAGGTTCAGTTCTAGGCCCATTTCTATTTTTAGTGTTTAGTTTAAATGACTGGCCTAACCTCGTGGAAGGTATACAACTTGAGACAGTGTTGTTTGCCTATGCCTATAACGATAATGAACCATTTCATAGGTAGTAAGTATAAAGGTATTCGTTTTCAAAAGTGGTAGTCACAGACCACATATGGTAGTGGCACGTTTACAGATTAATATAACCTTTAAGTTTTTTATCCTGATATTCATCAGGATGTTTCACCACCATCATATTCAATTATTTTTTGTGAAATTATTCACAAAAAATTCCTTCAATTCGGCTGGATTCGAATCAACGTGTTCTAGCAAACCGTGGCAGACGCTATTGCCTACTAAGCCACGGAACGAACCAGCGGTTTGGTAGAAGACGTTGGTTCTAATCCAGCTGGATCAAATGATTTTTTTCTAAATGTTCTATTCTTAAACTAATAATTATGTAACCTTTGTATTAATGAGAAAAAAACCAAATAGTGTGACATTTACATTATCACATATTATTAGATAGGCAAACTCAAACGTAGCTAGAATTGAAAAATGTAACATTTTGTATACACATGTATATTAGCTATAGTATTCTAACTATAAAGGCTAAATTGCAATGAGGTCCGCTAACTACGATGTCGAACTGTTTCGTCTGCTCCGTACGCGGTTATAAATATATGAAAAATTTAAGACCTAGAAACCACTGGATCCCATTATTTTAGCTATTTGTACAGTTTGATCACATGCGGCATTTTACTTTAGGGATGTGCCGCCAATATTAATGGAATCGCACAGAAGCGTACTGTTAGGTCAATTTGCAAACAGTGAACGAGAGACAAAGAAATTAATTAACATCCTTTCACTGACATCACAGTACGTTCATGGGAATGTAATTCATGTTATGAATATAATTGATTTTCAAATGTTAAACATGTTACACGAGGAACCAAAATAAAATGCTGTTTTTGACAGTCGCGTCTTCACAAAATCATAAATTCGTTCAATCACTACCATTCGACGATATGATTTGTGTTGATATTCAAAATTGGCCATTTTCGTACAAAACTACGGTAAAAAAGTTTTTTGTATGGTAGTACGTGACGGAACGAACAAGTCGTGCGCCTGACGGTAACTAACACGCCTGTCTATAAAAGTTGCAGTATCATTCAGAGTTTTAAATCAAACAGAAACAGAAACTGCGAATCGGCGCGATGCGAATTGCTGCGGCAAGGAATCTCACAGCCACGGTTCGGGTAACCCTTCTTTCGACGATCATCAACCGTGCTGAACGTATTTTTTAAATAGGTAGCGACATTGATCGTGTTATACAATGTTGCATTGCTGTTATTGATAAGAAAGTATAGGAAAGAAACACAAAGAAGGTTAACATTGCAGGAATGCACGATGCGGAGCAATTCACAAATTCTTGCGATGCGTCATGCGAGCTCGTAGATTTCGGTTTTGTTGGGGCACTCTCACTGCGCCCGTCACCCGGAGATATAAGATGACAAGTCCCATGTGCTTATAATTTCACCAGCACCCTTACCCTTCCAAACCGGAAAGCAATGAAGTTCACATTACTGCTTGGCGGCAGAAATACGTAAATTGGCTGTACTTTCCTGGACAAACTATTTCACAAGCTGCTAAAAACTACTGCTACTAAAAACTTTATAACATGGAAATTATACGACTTGTGCGTACTTAGACGAGAAATATCCTATCTATTTATCATATTTTCAAACAAATATTGTAAATAATAAATGTGAACAAATATATCTGTTTACAAAGAGCAACCTCTAGGCCTCCTATTTATTGAGAGTTCTTAATTGTTCCCAGGGGCATCTGCCTTACGAACTAGTTGTAATATTCAATCATCGAGTATATTTCTGGTTATATGCTCGATATATTTAATCAATTTCACGATTTCAAGTGTAATTAAAATTTGCCATTTACGACGTTTTAAAAGTATCGTGAATAATCTCAGTACAGAGTAGTAAATAAACCGACCTCAAAAGTACGTGTACCAAGTTTTATTGAAATCGGTTACCGAAAAGTGCACAAACCCGGACTCATCCCCTAATTCGGCACTATACGGGACTTGACACAGGAGATAATAATCTCAATACAGAGTACTAAGAAAACCGACCTCAAAAGTACGTGGAATGATATCTATTTGCCAAGTTTTATTGAAATATCCCCTAGTTCGCCACAATATAGGTCTTGATATAAAAATAATAAAAATCGGTTCTCAGTACTCAAAGTATATTGAGAGAGAAAACCGCCTTGAATTGGAGAATAGCAAAACCAACCATTAAAATAATTGCTCCTTATAATAAAATTTAGGCGCTATTTATAAAAATGAATCTTTATGCGTGAACAGCCACCCTTAGAGGTGAATGAGTTTGTTTAAAATTAAATGGGACCACTATGGCGGTACCCTCTTTCCAAAAAAAATAATCATGAAAATCGGTTAACAAATACCGGAGTTATCGCGTAACATAACATACAAAAAAACATAGAGTCGAATTGAGAACCTCCTCCTTTTTTTGAAGTCGGACAGAAATCCATACGAGCGGTTCATTTGAATCTTTCAAGTAGCTTCTATCTAAAATATTTTTAAACTAATGTTGTGATTGTAAACAATGAACATGAAGAAATATTTAATAGCAACAAGTAAACCCTCTTCATTCCTATTCCTACTCTTTCTCCTCAGGGGACTCTGCTTTACAAATGCGTAGGATCAATTAGACAATTCAAGTTTAATTGCATACTTTTGAAACAATATATATTTGAATTTTGCTGTCACCTATCCGTAATACAGTTTAAATAGGCACAGAGATTAAACTCTAAAATAATTATTTCATCGAGGTTTATAAACAAGTTTTCCGAAGAACTCAGTATGCAGATTTCTGTCCATGTTTAAGTCTGGTCGACCCCAATGTGTGACATAAGAAAAAGGTATAAAAGGTGACCTTATTCAGTCCTTGTGCACTACAAACATTCCTGGCGCCTCGACAGGCGCCTGGCGGAGAGGAAAAGCAATAAAAGTAAATAAAAGAAGCGGCAGGCCTCCGCCCCGCGACGGCGTGTTTTAGAAACTCGGCTAATAAAACTTAATAAAACTGCCTCGAGGCGCTCGAGTCGCTTTATCTTACTCTCATTGTTATATCTAGTCAAGTTACACAGACTTAAACAATACAATCTTATAAAAGGTTATGTTTTATCTAGCTAATTTTGAAATTATGTCCGTTTAGTTATACTATTCTTCTAACGACAGGGGAAAGGACATCCTACGAAAGTACTGTACTGCTCGCGCACAAGTTAAATGGTACCTCGTTTACCTACTTCCATTACACCACTTGTGCATTTGCCATTACGTCCAGAGTCTCCCGGCCGGCGTCTGGAAACCGCAGGTATTAACCTTGTGCCACATAACGGACAACCTTGTTACATCTACTGTGTCCATTCTGAGACATAACGTTTTAAAAGTATCGTAAATAATCTCAGTACAGAGTACTAAAAAAACCGACCTCAAAAGTACGTGTACCAAGTTTTATTGAAATTGGTTACCGGAAAGTGCGCAAACCCGAATTCATCCCCTAGTTTGCCACTATACGGGACTTGACAAAGAAGAACTCTACAACGTAGCACGTCCCATTTCGACAGCAAGAAAGCGCTATGGTGGCGTAGAATTGTTATCATAATAGTGGCTGGAACCACGTAACTGAACACTTTATTTGAACTACGTGGTATTACTGACAGCATAAATCAAAAAACGTTCTATGATATGGATTCTCAGCATGTTATGGTGCGGTGGCAAAGGCGTACATTTTCGACTAAAATAATTGCTATTTAAAATTATTTAAGTGCATTTAGTTTGCGTAGATGATGCAAGTTTGTAAATAATAAAGCAATGTTGGGAGTCAAACTCATAAATAACTCAAGTTGAAATATCTAACCGGCTCGTAATTATGGCATTTAGGTTCAATGTACAAAAAATAATAATAATAATAACAATCATAATTATATTGTATCAGACAACCACACCAATTGCCTGGTCTCAAACCAGGGAATTCCCTGTACTGTGAGTAACCAGAGCAACGGAATTCACTCTGGAGCACTTCCCAAAAAAGTTCATTTACCAAATTGGTCCTACTGGGAATCGAACCCGGGACCTCCGCATCCAGCGCCGTTAAACTGTTAGGCCACCAAGTCGTCAAAGTACAAAGCACGCGCATACAACGGCAGCAGATGCACCGGAGATGCGCACTGGTGTTCATACTTATCTCGTAAACTGAAAACCCAAAACCCCTGTGACCTCCTTCACCACTCACCGCCAGACAAATATCTCACTATTATGCACAGCTTTCAAGACTCAAGAAATTAAATTTAACGAACGCGACAAAAATGAAAACATTTAATCAGCTTTGAAAGACTTTGGGTACATTGTTATGGCCGCGTTATTTACTTACCGCGCCGGCGGCGTCGGTTTCAAGATTATTTTAAAACCTGCTATTGTTTTGAAGTTCTTTTAAATAGAATTATTTCGTTAAATAAATGAGACTTTATTTGGCGGCAGTCGAGTATCACGATAGATTTCAATCGACAGCTCCTATTTGTAACACAAAGTTCATTTAGTCCCCACGAAAGACGAAGGACGGTACTGCTACAGTAATTTCGTGTCGAGTGAAGGACCTCCACAAATCTCACGGCCACAAATTGTATACGGCGGTGGCTTTATTAAAACCGCATGAGACTTCAACTTTATGGCTTGCCCTTTAACATACACGCTTTATAGTTATAAATCCACTCAGTCTTAGTTGTAAGCTTATACTAAACAAACCCTTATATATAAAAGCATAAAACAAACAAATCCTTAGTCAAGTTATCGAAATATTTCTTTAAAAAAATTGTTAAAATTTAAAATTCGTTAAAACGGAAGATTTTTCAACCGCTGAGCTAAGGCGATAGCAAAACAAATACGGAGGCGACATTGGCAAAAGCTTCGACAAGATTAACTTACGAAGCGACTGAAAGCAAAAAAGTTTACAAGCGATCTGAATTTCAAGCAGGCTGCTCCTCAAATAGCATAATGAATAAGAAGCGAGTTCACCCGCTCCGCCCGCGCCGCCTCTGCCGCCTCCGCCGCCTTTGCCACCGCACGACACGGAGCCAGGTGCGACACTTGGAGCAGATTGCCACTGTCGACTCAGACTGTAATTCTCCTGGTATTATTTGTATAATTGGGTATGATTGACCGTTCAAATTACATTCATTTTTTTCAAGAATCGTTCTTTATCAAATAATTATAAATTAATTCGAATCTAAAATATATGTGTTATTCTAGCAAACCCAACAAGTACTTTAAAGGTTTGTTTGAAAAAAAAAGCAAATATATCCGAAAAAATGACCTCATTTTCAATGTGTGGCAATCGCGAACCCAAACAAAATTAAAAATATAAGTACTTTATTCTCCGACAGCAAAGTCCTTACAAGTTAGTAAGTTAGTAACATGACACACCTTATGTTACTATTAGGATTAGTACAGTACTAGTCACGCTATAGACTGCCAAATTACAAATAAATTCATTACTTATAGCAAACAGGACGAACCCAGCCTCCCAGGCGGTTCACTGACTCACACGTAGAACGTGGAACTCAGTGAACCTCCGGCACGCAGCTGTATTCATCATCTCCGCTATCATCTTCAGGATCTCGTTACTGCTCCCCTTCACTCTTGGTACCAAAGAACTCGATTAGATAATAACTTAACTGCCTCCTTAATTAATTTAACCGCGTCTGTGGCCGAACGGTTACCATGCTGTACTGTCACGCAGAGGTCTCGGGTTCGATTCCCTTTTGTATGGCCTACTTCTCTCGTGAGTTTGCCTATGTTTGTGTCTATGGCACCCGCGATAAAGGGTTTCCTGGGCTATGAAAAAAAATATTTTTAATTGATAGCCATTACATGGACCTACTGGAAAAATAGTTCTGATCAGACAGACCCCACAAAAAGAATCTAATCTGTGTTATCAGATAATATTTATTCTGCCTCGGCGGCGGGGGAAGTACCAACCACGTCGTAAGTATACGTATAAGTAGGAAATGGAACTATTTTTCCGGATATAAATTGCGTATATTTGTTTTTTCAAACAAACCAACGTTTCGGGCCCTTTACAGGTCCCATGGTCACGGTTGACTGAGGAGGTACAGTCTTCAACCAGTTATGTCTAATATTAATGCAATCCACCCTATTTTTTCACTATAGTTACAGTAGTAACCCTATTTTTTCACTATAGTTACAATTAAAAAACAAATACGGAGAACCGTATTTGTTTTTTAAAACTTATAAAAATACAGAAGTATTATAAAAATACAGAAGTATTTTTAACTGACGTTTCAAAACTTCTTACAAACACAATACAAGACAGACGAATTACAACCGTGAATGTACCAGTTTTGAGATTTAGTGTTTCTTATTCATTTTGCAATTAGATTTGTTAAACCTTGAAGAATACAAAATCACATACATCTATTAAACAGAGCTAAGTACTACAACGTACCTGGGTACTTATTATTTGAAATTATCAAGGTTACTGCTCGTAAATATTAAATCATAGAAGTCCAACAAGAGGAAAACTGCTGATGTTTTCCTGTAGACTCGTTATGCCCGCGTTTTTCAGCGCTAATTGCAGCCTTAATCTCACGTGATTGATAACTTGTTAATGTGCTGATACCGCCCGATATCACGATCTATCTGAGCACAATGGGCATATCAGATAATTAGTGATAAATTGTTGCAACGAGCTCATTAATTATAACGAATTACTTAGTAACCTGAGTGTTTAACGAATTTAATGTCATTGTTGTATTATGTCCACTCAAAAGGCGGATATTAAATGAGGCTTCACACATTATGTTCCACCATCGATCGTCGTCGTCGGGTGAAACTCATTAATTATCCTCATTCATACATTATGGCATATCATGTACCGCACCGCTGCGAGGGTAGCGGCCTACGACGGCGACGGACCGAGGAAGGGACGACTCGATAAATTCATAACAAAACGCTGGTGTTCATTACTCACGCAAGGGGCAGGGGTGCAGTCTAGAGAAGTGAGGCCTCATCTGCATAGCCGATGAGCTCGAATACACGACAAAGTTGCTGCGAACATCGACCGCGGCGGTGTCGAACACGAGGGGCGAAGTCGCGGGAGACGTCCGTAACTTTTTACATTGAACATCAATCAGTTCGATATTCAGCCGTAGAGCCGCTTTATGGGATTATAAAATTGGTTATAAACGATGAGCAGCGGTCCAGCTGCCCTAATAAAGCCGAGATTGGAGCTGCGCGGCGTAATGAGCTCTGCAATAATCCCATAGAACAAATGGACTCGCTCTTCAAACACGACTAGGTGTTATAAAAACCTGAGGTAATATTAGCTTTTCAGATATCAAAGATTTTTACTCATTTCTTGCCTTTAAGCATAATTCATTTCGAAGACGTCATTTGTACAGATACGATTCGGAAACATGAAATATCGCTAATGAGATGCGATGAACTCATATGTCGATAATTACACCGCTAAATATCTGAAGGCCACCATTCGTGAGTAAACAATACACGTCAAATTGTTTGTACGGACAATCGTACAAAAAACTGAAAAATGTACATTTTTCTTAAACGGTGCGAAGCGTTTTAAAACCCTTGCACCTTTTTTAACAACTAAGAATTTAATTGTTTTTTTTTATCCTTATAATTCCTAATATAAAATAAATGAAACAATTTTTTTGCCTCTAAAATGGCGTATATTTGTTTTTTTTCCACCCCGAAAAAGCCCGAAACGTCGGGTTGTTTCAAAATACAATACACGCAATTTTAGATCGGAAAAAATTGTTTCACATCTTTTATATTTTCAATATGAAGATATTAATATCAATAAATTAGTAGTTGTTATTCATTATTCACCTCGGAATTTTTTTATAATTCCACATAAATTGCAGCCAAAAAACTGCGTATCCTTAACAAGGTTAATCGATATTTCACGCCTGGACAGCTCTTAACTTTATACAAAGCACAAGTCCGATCTTGTGTGGATCTGTGGGATGGCTCAGCGAAGTGTCAACTTGAGACTCTTGATTCGATTGAGCGCAGAGCCAGGAGACTTATTGGCGACGATAAGGTCGAATCTAAACTTCATAGTTTCGACGCAAAGTTGCCCGTCTGTCGGTTTTTTTACAGAATATCTTTCGTTAAGTGTGCCCATGAGCTCCATCAACTCATCCCGCCCGCCCTATCTTATCACCGGACATCCAGACGTTCGGCGGGATATCACAATTACTTGGTCGATATTCCCTTCAGGCGTACTAAGCGCTTTTCATCATCTTCCATTATGCGCACAGCCCAGGAATGGAACTCCCTGCCTGCGACTGTGTTTCCGAACTCATACAGCCCGGGTATCTTCAAGGTGTGACTAAATAGGTATCTCTGGGCGAGCTCGTTCCATTGTAGATCCTATCTTTGCTCCAGAGTCAGGTGGTAGTCAAAAGCAAGTCCAAGCAACTTATATGTCATACATTATCATTTTATATCAATTACCATCTAAGTGACGTAGCTTACCCTACATTATAAACTACTAATAGCGTTTGGTTACAGGTATGGGGATTAATTCATAATAGTTTATTTCATAGGCACATGATAATAAGGTATGTTAACACCCTGTAAGGGTGTTTGCAATTCTTCTAGGCTTACCTTACATAACAGAATAGTAAATATATATAAATAGAAACATAGTTTTTATTGTATTTTTATGTACACACCATTTAACCTAACCTCACTATATTTAGAAATACACCCACATATATCATTGTATAAAAACTTATAATTCAAATAAATTCACTCCTAACAGTAACAAAAGAAAAATCTTACCACCCTGTATAAAAGTTGTTTGTGTATCTGTTATTGGTTTATACCGCCCACAGACCACATAACGGGACCAATGCGCATTGACTTCACAGCGTTCGTCAGCTGTCAATGCGTAGCAATATATTGTTTGTCGGGCTAGTGGTGCTGGTTTGCGTACGTAATGTATTAATGATTAGGCATAAGTGTCTGCTTTTTTCTATAATACTTTTGGCGTGTTGTCTGTGATATTTGCCACGGAGATGTAACTATGTTACCTAGTATAATTTTCAATATGCTTTGAACTATGTCACTACGCCACTATGTCAGTTCGACTCCAGGATCAGTGCACAAGGCCTATCCAATTGCAAAGAGGAGTGCGACAGGGAGACGTCATTTCTCCGAAACTGTTCACCACTGCGTTGGAAGATGCCTTTGTTGTTGACGAGTATGTCTACCTCGGACAAACCGTCCAAATAGGCAGGGCCAACTTCGAGAAAGTGGTTCGACTACGACTCGGTTGGGCAGCTTTCGGGAAGCTCCGGGACCTCTTCTCGTGCGCGATACCGCTGTCCTTGAAGACAAAAGTCTTCGAGAAGCGCGTGTTGCCAGGGATGACCTACGGCTCTGAGACGTGGTCACTTACTATGGGCCTCATAAAAAAGCTCAAAGTCTTTCAACGAGCTACAGAGCGAGCAATGCTCGGCATTTCTCTACGTGATCCAATCAAAAATGAGGAGATCCGTAAAAGAACGCAAGTCAAAGACATAACTCGAAGGATTAGTAAGTTGAAATGGCAGTGGGCAGGGCACATAGCTCGTAGAACTGACGGCCGTTAGGGCAGAAAGGTTCTTGGATGGAGACCACGAACCTGAAGGCGTTCAGCGGGACGACCCCCTACTAGATTGTAGTGAGTAAGCTTGTCTAGTATAAGCTGCCTTATATAATCGCATTTATTTTAAGAATTGATCGAATTATTTGTCGACCTCACGATCTCGCAAGCCAACGGGAACGCAAATTCGTATAAAATACTTAAACCATTGAACGAAAAATATGCGATTAAACAATTTGCCGACGGCTTACGAAATCGTAGGTTGAGCACAATTATATCAGCAAGAAATTACAGCTCTCTCAAGGATGCGGTACAAGCCGCTCAGGACGAGGAGTTATCAACGGCATCTACATCGGAGGAAATATTAGGTATGTACAAAAAAACATATAATACCAAATATAGAGTCCATAGGTATGATTCTAGAGGACTACGAGGAGGCTATAATAACAGGTATCCCTCCTCCTCCTACGGAGTTCGAGGCTACGGCAGCCACTCCCGAGGGTGGAACTATCAGCCATCATCGAGAGGCCCGTCACAGCCCTTGCGAAGACATCCAAGTAGAGGTACATTAATAATACTACTAGAGGCAATCGTAACCAAGGGATACGTCGACAGTATAATATAAATACAATGATTGAGTCAGAAACTGAAAATCAACAGGGTAGCGTTTCGAGTTCGCAACATGAAAATTCCTCAAATTGGTTTTTTCGTGAATAATAGAGAACAACATCAAGTTTTAGTTGGCAACAGTAACTGTTACATTAATATTGCATCATCTAATCATGAATCATATTCATTCCTTCTAAATTCTGGAGCATCAATATCGGCATGGAAACTTAAACATGTTGTTGAACAAAACATTCCAATTCACAAAGAGAATGTAATTATAAATGGCCTAGGTGACAAAGTCCAAACTGTAGGATATGTTTATCTTTCACTTTATTCGGGAGATGAGATAGTCAGTCACAGCTTTATGTTTTTAAAACTTTGCCTATTTTGTCGAATGGAATTCTGGGTCGAGATTTCTTGAACAAGTTTAAAGCGCAATTGGATTTTAAAATGAATACGTTATCTTTACAAACGAACAGCCAAACACAAATTAGTTTACCTTTCACAAATTATTGTAGAAATGAACTTAATGTTCCAAAGAGATGTGAAACAATACATTACGTCCAGACGGATTTAAAAGAAGACCGTAATTTTTTCAGCAGAACTACAAGAAGGCATTTACTTAGCAAATTCTGTAGTTACGCCACTAAATGGTTTGATGCCCATAAAAATACTCAACGTGACTGAAAATTATTACTTATTACCCGATATTAATCCAACAATACGTAAACTTAGTGAATATGACCTTTGTTCGTTTGACAAAAATGTTGAGAATGCAGACAGAGTAAAAAAGTTTTTTCAAAATTGCGTCTGGGAGATTTGAAAGAGGAAGAGCGAATGACGATTGAGAATGTATGTGCTAAATATGCGGATATTTTTTACACACCGGAATATTCCCTAATGACAACAGGTATTTATACTCATTCGATAACGTTATAACCTAATACGAGTTCTATATTTACAAAGCCCTATATATTACCGTTTACTCAAAAAGCAGAAGTTAAGAAACAAATAAATAAAATGTTGAAAGAAGGTAGAATAGAACCTAGCAAGAGCGATTGGTCGAGTTCAGTACTATTGGTTCCAAAAAAGATTGATAAAAACAGCGGAAAACAGTGGCGATTACTAGTCAATTATCGTAAGTTAAATAATTGCATCGAGAATGATAAATGTCCTTTACCGGATATTACAGAGATTTTAGAATGATTACCTGGCAGTATTTATTTCACTCATTTAGATATCAAGGTTATTACAATGTTAAACTTGATGAAAATAGTAGAAAATTTACAGCTTTCGATTCAGAACAATATCAGATGACAAGAATGCCAATGGGTCGACGAAGACGAGCCCAAGTTCCTTTTCTTGCATTGACAAGTTTACAGTACGAAAAATGTCTAATTGATTTAGATGATTTAGTTATTTTTGGCAGTAACTTGGACACTCACAATAAAAATTTGCAAGACGTATTTGAAAGACTGAGAAAAGAAAATTTAAAGCTTAACCCTAAGTGTGATTTAAAAAAAAGAAATTCTGTATTTAGGTCATGTTATTTCAAGTCAAGGGATATTACCAGATCCAGGAAAAATAAAAACCGTTATAAATTATCCTAGTCCTAAAAATGCCGACGAAGTGAAAAGATTTGTAGCTTTTACAATCTATTATCGAAAATTCATACCTAACTTTGCAAAGATAGCACAACCGTTAAAGTCATTATTAAGAAAAAATGATACTTTTGTTTGGAATGAAAACTGCCAGAAATTATTTGAAAAATTAAAAGATTTAATAACATCACCACCGGTTCTTGATTACCCAGATTTTTCAGACAAAACAAATTTGTGATGCAAACAGATGCATCTAATAACGCTGTAGGTGCAATATTATCAAATAAAAATGGCCGACCAATAGCTTTCGCCAGTAGGACTCTTAATAAAGCAGAAACTAATTATCGAGTAATAGAAAAAGAGGTTCTAGCAATAATTTGGGGTGTAAAGCATTTCCGTCCATATTTGTTTGGACGTTGTTTTAAGATAAAAACAGACCACTAACCATTAATATACCTTTTCAACATGAAAGATCCGTCAAGTAGACTAATGAAATTCAGGAGAGCTTTAGAAGAATATAGTTTTGAAGTGGAGTATGTAAAAGGTTCGGATAATGCGGCTGCAGACGCATTGTCTATAATATGTGTGACGTCTGACGAATTGAAAGGGATGCATGCAAAGGTAGTGAATGTTATGACACGGGCACAAGCAAGAAGAATAGCAGACGATGATTCTTCGATTGATATGATACCCACAGCCTTAAGGCCTGATCAGCCATGAGTTGTGAGTACGCATATTAAACCGACAGAATACGTAGAACTCAGATTTAATGACTTTAATAACCTAGAGAAAATGAGAAAAGAGCAAATGATTAGTAGTGACAGTAAAACATTAAGCTATGCGCGAAATAAAAAGACAATATATATATAAAATATTCCAACTCTGTATTACAAATATCGCGATGCGAATTCGTGACAGGGTTAGGTTTGTTATGCGCAAAAGAAAATATGAAAGAATTATGTATAATAAAAAGTCGCGATAATGAGATATCAAAAAGTTAGTACAAGAATTAAATAGAACAAAATATAGGTCCGCAACACGACTATGCATTTTGAATAGTGTACAAAGAGTAGAGAATAAGGATGACAGACGTGTCATTCTAAATGATTTTCATCTCCTACCTAGTAGTGGCCATGCTGGTACGAGACGAATGTCAAATAATATAAAAAAATATTATTTTTGGCCAGGGCTCAACAATGATGTAAATGAATTTGTAAAACGTTGCGAAAATAGTCAACGCCAAAAACATTCATTACCTTTTAGAGAACCACTTCGTTAGAGAACCAATGGTTATTACTACCACATCAGATACGGCATCCGAAAAAAATTTTTTAGATATTGTAGGACCTTTAGATACAGACGACAGAAATTTTTCATACATTGTAACATTACAGTGTGAACTTAACAAAATATACTGAAGCCTATCCCTTAATTACAAAACAAGCTGAAGAAGTAGCCAGGACATTTGTTAACAATTTTGTTCTCAGATACGGAGTGCCAAAGGCAATTGCAACGGGCAGAGAGAAGGAATTCATGTCAACTATATTTCAGGAGGTATGTAAGTTACTTAAAATTATCATTTGAGTTCAACAGCCTACCACCACCAATCAATTGGCGCACTAGAGGTAACACATAAACATTTAAAGTCTTTTCACCGAATCCAAACGGACGATCATCCTGAATCATGGAGTCAATGGCTACCTTTTTGGTGTTTTGCATTTAATACAACTTTACATTCAGAAACTAAATTTACGCCGTACGAACTGGTTTTTGGAAAATTGTGTTCTCTTCCTAAATAATTTATCGAAATGTGTAGAGCCACTGTGCAATTTTGAGAATTACCCACTAGAGTAAAATATCGTATACAGTTATCTCAGAAAGAGGCTAAACAAAACCTCATCTCAAAGTAAAATGACAAGAAAAATATGCTATGATAAATATATTAATCCGATACACTATAATGAAAATGATTTAGTATTAATAAAAAACGAAGTTCGTTCTAAAATGGACGCATTGTATTCCGGTCCACATAAGGTAGTGAGAGATGTATCACCCAACGTGGAAATATTTTTTTTTTTTTTTTTTAACGCACACACTCAACTTAGCCCCGCACTAGGGAAACCCTGTGTCGCGGGTGCCATGGACACATACATAGACAACCACAAATTACATCCAAACTCACGAGAGAAATAATTGTGGGCCATACAACTATTTCTCCCGGCCCGGGAATCGAACCTGGGACCTCTGCGTGGCAGTCCGGCATGGTAACCGTTAGGCCACGAAGGCAATTAGGAATGGCAAGTTGGATATTGTACATAAGAACAGAACAAAATTATTCCATGATAGAAAATATGTATTTTGTGATTAATATATGACTCTAAATGTATCTAAAAAAAAGGTAATTAATTTTTTTTTTTTTTTGATGGTAGGTGTAGTGAGTAAGCATGTGTAGTATAAGCAGCCTTATATAATAGCATTTATTATAAAATATAAGTCAGTTCATAACCGACACTCAGCCGTTTTATTTCGTCTTCCGACTCGCCCCGTACAAGATGGGCGGATGACCTGGTAAGGGCGGCGGGTAACCGATAGATGCACGTCGAGTACAATCGGCTAGTCTGGAAATCTTTGGGGGAGGCCTATATTCAGCAGTGGACGTCTTCCGGCTGATATGATGATGATGATGAATATTACATTAAGTATATAATGTATAAACTCACTGCCAATATGGCAAGTTAATTATTGAATATGTTTTACACAATACACAAAAATATTTATATAACATTAATGGATATGTGTTTAAAATTATAATTATCTATTACTCACTATTATTTAATTTCAAACTAATTATCAAATTTATCATTAAAATATTCATATAAGTTATAATATCCAGCGTTTATTAATTAAAAAAAACATTTAAGTTACCTTTCGAAAGCCTTAGATTCGTTAATACACTTTATACTGTTTGGGACATGGTTGTATGTTTTTATTAGTACTGAGTTAGGAGCGGGTGAATATAATTTTAATTTTAAGGAAGGTAATTTCAATTTGTTCTAATGACGCTTGTTGCATTTTTCTGCTTTTAATAGCGAAAACAGTACTGATAATAAATTGAACTTAATAAAAATTCATTCAATAAAATAATTTGTAAAACTTAATGTAGCGTAAATTCGAATGTTTTCTTTGTAAAACTAAAAATAAGGTATTTAATTAATAACTATTGTAACTATAGTGAAAAATAGGGTGGTTTGCATCTATATTAGACATAACTGGTTGAAGACTGTACCACCTCAGGCAACCGTGACCATGGGATCTGAAAAGGGCCCGAAACGTTGGTTTGTTTGAAAAAACAAATATACGCGATTTAAATCTGGAAAAATAGTTTCATTTCCTATGTGTAACAACCGCGAAAACCTAACAATTTAATTGATATTTTTCAAATATGGAGTTTCCATCTGATGTGAATAATAACAGGATTACAGCGGCAATAGAGATATTCTTGATCGTAGATGCCGCCTCATATACGTGTATATGAATCATATAATAACTTCCAGGTAATGTACTCGATTGAACTCAAAGAGGAAAGCAACGTATAGTCTCCATCCATTAGAGAGAAGCTAGAGTGATCCGTCTTCGCGAGCACTCACACGCGCGCGCGGCTTCGGCGGGACGCGGCACATTTGCGTGACAAACTTAAGTATTATAAACATTTGTTTCCTTCTTTTCTACATATGCTACTATCACCCGAGCAGAGTGGGACATTTATGTGACAAACGTAAACATTATACAAATATATTTGTTTTTTTTTCTAGTTAGTTACTCTACACAACATCAGCCATTTAGAAGGATAATTTAGAACGTATACATTATCCACTTTTGGAGTACAAACACGACATAATTTTTAAATTGTAGGCGACCAATCAGTATTTAAGTTTGTTATTCCTATTATAACGCTGCGATAAAGCAGCGGTAAGTTGGTGTAAAGTTATTCGCGCGAGCTTGTGCTCGGCACGCAAGCGTGGCACGCGACATGTTATATTCACATGATATTTGAGCTGCTTGATTTATGCACGCACGGTGCGGCGGGTGGGGCGCGGGGGTAGGGACGATTCGCAGAACATACAGGACCACTTACGACAAAGTTTGCACGATGGGCGACGCTCTTTGCAAAATGTTCATACCGGCTCAGGACAAAATGGCAAGAAGATTGCTCACGACCGTACAGAGAATTAAATATTACATAACAAATTGTGAGCAGTGCACGTCACTTTGCGACAGAGCGCTTTCTTTTTGTTAAGAAAATAAACATTGTTTTGAAAACAAAATTTTGTTACCGCCAATGAAAGCAATAAATAATGCATTTATTGATAATCGGATTTGAATAAATTATAATGTTACAATCCAATTACACCCACCAGTATGAACAGGGACTTGAATACGCATTGTAAAAGGGAACTTTAGTTTTTGCTCGTTTATCGTGGATCTATGTAAAAACATCATCACTTATGTTCCTCTTCTGAACAAGAAGATCAATGATCTAAGAAAAAATGTATTGTAAAGTAAAACCACTGCCCATGCCTACACGAATGTATATAACGTGCCGTCATAAACAATATTATGTTGAATTACGTTCACACAGAAGTGAAATTCGAGCGAATACAACACACCATTTTGTTTGGTATGCCAATAGAACTCGTAAGCCTTTGTTCACCCGCTTTACAATAAACTCACCTATGATCATCGTCCCTTTTATTATTTACAGCCGTTTATTTATTTTTTATCTTAGTTTATTTATTATCTTTCAGTAATTTGTTTAGAAATGCGTAATATTTTTCGTCAGAGATATATTATTTTCTACGAAATGTTACACAATTTCTTAAATAAAATATACATACATTACCCCTGAATAACTGCCCCCGTAGCATGGCTACGCATGATAGTCGCGACGCGCGCGGTAAAATTGAAATAAGCGCGCGCTATTGACTGTCTCAATCAGATCTAATTTACATAGCCAATAGCGCGCGCTTATTTCAATTTTATCACGCGTGTCGCGACTATCATGCGTAGCCATGCTACGGGGGCTGATAATCTTAAATGCCGGCCGACAATGCTTAGTTCAACAAGTTCACAGTAGAAATCCCCGTAGTAAATTCGTAGCCACTTCGTAGCATGCTCTGGACGATATTTCCTTGTACTACATTTATGAATAAAGTATGCTCGAGTTTTTCGTAAACTTTTGCCCACATTAGGCGAGTTTGTTTGTTTGCGTAGGCGACCTGCGGTGCCTACCGGTCTAGACAGCACACTGCCGGCGCCGGCGACCATAATATAAATTAATTTAAATAGCTTATTGTCAATATTACATAATACGAGATGCCGAAAGCATACAACATTATGAAAGCGTATTTTATAACGACAGTGCAATACGCTAGCCAGTGGACAAGTTAATGCGGTAAGCCTTGACGCGAACGCCGCTCCTAACTGACGAAAGGCAATTCGTGCCGTGTATTTACGACGATCCTTAAAATTTAATATATTCTGCTCCAAATAGCTTAATACCATTAAAATTCAATCATCAAATAGCAGTACTAAATTGCCGTAATTTCCAGGCAATTTTCGTAATTACTGTGGCTCCACGCGCGCCCACTGCGGGTACTGCAAAATATGCTAATACAACCCCTATATTGATTTTAGTGTATATTGCGTATTTTGCGTACTGCGCCCGAACACGCGAAGAATTCGCAATTTCAATCGTTTTCTTTTACGATCGCACCATAAGCGACGTGTATTGCCATAATCACTCCACGTTCGGATTATGATGCAACCCGGTAACAGCCGCTTCACACCAAGGACACTGGTGCATGGCGGCCGACAAAGGAGGTAAAGTCAGAGCTGTTGCAGGGTGAAGAGTAAAAGATAATGTGAGATGCGCAAAAAGCGAGAATCTTTCAGAAAGAATGCGGCGAGAGTACGGTCGGCCGGAGGGCGCCGCGCGCCGCACGTGGTCGCACGCGATCGATAGCACCGACAACTGTTGCTCGTTCGCCCTCACTAACACCCCTCACCCCGCCAGGCGAGCGGGTGAGACACACCCGAAGGACTTCGGGGCGCGCTCGTGCTGCCACTCACGCACCACTGTTCCTATTTCAGTGGTGGACTGAAGGTTTCATCGCGACTGAAAGGAAGGGAAGATGCGGCACAGCACACCGCGGGAGCGCGGCGATGGCGGCGCGGGGGCGCGGGGGAGGCAAGCGATGAATAACAATGCGGACTGCGGGTGCGGGAATGATGTCCTTATCGACTGCCGCCCCGCGACCCGTCCCGCCCTCCGACGCTCTATCAAACTTACGTTGCGCTCCACGCTTCGCGTTGCCTGTGAGGTGTGTGTGTACCCACTTAAGTCGTCTCATTTCCCACATCTCGAATATTGTCGTATCACCTAAGACGGGCCGCAGTTTTTATGCATTAGCGAAAGACGAAATAGTCTTCGAGGCCTCCTAACAAATGATTGCTACTTTGTACCACCTCGTGCCAGGCTCTACCGGCGTCCATAAAACGCAAATTTCTTCAAGTCATACCTCTATATTTAATTTACTGGTAACTGCTTTAACAAAGAAGCGCAATATTTCAAGGGTGTCTCCTAACCTCTTTTCTTTTTTCTTGCAAAATCACAAAAATAATGCGAAAATAGACATTTTTATTTAAACTACATTTATTTATTTGCTGACAGCAATTTGCAACTTGTATAAAAAATAGAGTGATACAAGAAGGTTTTTTATTTTAAGGCATAATTTTCCATAAAAGTTAATACAAAATGCTACTCAACCTATGTCCATAAAAATAATGTGTTGCAAGGAGATTGCGCATCTTGCTTAATACCCTTATAACAAAAAGACTATAATGTAACTTATATCAAAGAGATAAGCTTGGCCCCTATTAAATTTGGGGTACTTACACCGGACGGTAACAAACTCGAATTTCTTGTTTCCAAATTTCATTACTCCGAAAACAGTTCGAATTTTTTTCATTAGTGCGACGACAGTTTTGGTATAAATTTGCAACACTGAAATGTCTCACAGCAGAAGTATCATTTGTCCGAAAATCTATTATTAGAATAATTATTATACACACGTATTCTTTGGGCAGAAGTTTGTTTGGTGTAATCATGTTTGCTAAACTATCTGTTTTCCATATAATTTAGATTGCTGAAAATTCGTTTCGACAAAATTATTATTCTTAGATAAAATTGTACCGCCATACAATTTTATCGTACAGCCCCAAAATTCTGATCTGTACTTTGCTGGTGCACTGCAAGTTCCACTTACGTAATTTTCGTCATACCATTGTGCTATGTTTTTGCAGTCGTCTGAAATGTAATTTAAAAACAATGGTCTTGAGTATTATATGTATAACGTATTACTGAATCGAGGCGAGTACCAAAGCCGAATTTGTTTGCATTACCTAGACGGTACAACCCCCTCCTGTAGGTTTTGGTTGGTTAGTATACGAAAAAGCCACACGAGCTAAGCGAGCGAAGCGAACGTGACGCGGCAGCGTCTGGCGAGCGCCAGAACCGAATTTGTTTATTTTTCCTAGCTGATTCGGCTCCTCCTGTGGGTTTAAGTTAGGTTAGTATATGAAAAAGCGGCACAATCCGAACGATCGAAGTATACAACACAATCAAATTAACTTACCATTATATACATAAAGCTACAAGTTCTTACTCACTGATAGAAATAGAACGCATACTTCCCGATATGGTGGAAAAAGAATATTTATACCGTTGTACGCGACCTGCAAAAACTATAATATACGGAGGGAGTATTTGTGCATTTTTTTGAGGTACACCCTGGTCAATTTCCGCGGGAAGTAAAAAATGTTCGAAATTACGCAAATCACATGTTGCGGCTGGAACGAGTACAAAAAAGATTTCTCTGGCACTTAGCTTACTCAATGGGTTTGGCCAGAAAGTTGCGGTCATATTCTGACAGATTGACGTATTTCAAAATGCTATCACTTGCAAAGAGGGGGGAATTATTGGACTTAATATTTCTATATAAAATTTTGCGTTCGCACATAGACTGTCCACAACTGCTCGCTAAATTTAACTTCAAAATTCCCTCAAAATATCCCAGGTTTGCAGTTACACCCTTAGTGCCTCCGTTCCGCAGGACCGTTCTGGGCTTTAGTTCCTGTGTCCCAAGGCTCTGTAGACTATATAATAAGCACAGTCAGGTAAGCGATATATTTTGGCAGTCGCTGAACAATTTTCGTAATATATAATATATATCTAACCTTAATTAATTTTATTTATTGTTTCTGTTTAACTAATAATGCCGAGACCCTTGTTCGCTTGTATTTACTATTACTTTTTGTTTGTATTTTACTTTTCTCTTTTTTTTTAAAAAACTGGATTAAATAGCTTTTTTTTTTAAGTTCTAATTTATCGACATTCATGTTGTTTTTGTAAGCTGTGTTTACTTGTAATTGGTTGTGCAATTAGATAAGATCTTCTATACCTACATTTAATTTTAGTAAGTAACATTGTAATAACTGTAAGTGAACCAATAAATAAATAAAAAATAAATAAATAAATTAGTATATGGAGGTGTCTCTAGGAGTGCTTGATAATAATTTGTGATCAAGTTGGTTTTTCGCCATTTTTGAATATGGCCATATTCAACCCAACAAGCGTTTATAAACATTAGCTCTAATCCAACTGAAAATCGGTATGTGGGGGTCTCTATAGGTTTTTGATTATTATTTGCGGTCAAAATTCAGTTTTTGCCTTTTTTGCCTTTTTTTCAATATGGCTGTGCATACAAACTTTTTTAGCGGCAGAAAAAAAAAATTGCTCTAATTCGATTGAAAATGGACATGTCGGGGTCTCTAGGAGTGTTTAATAATAATTAGCGGTCGAAAATTTATTTTTCGCCATTTTTCAATATGATTTTTTTTTCTAATTCATCTGAAACTAGCATGGCTTCGACCATAATTTCGGGTAAATATTTTATTTCCGCCGCGCCGTCTTTCGATATAACCGTAATTTTTTTATGTAAATGGCTGTTGAAAAAACTTGCTTTGCTTGGACTGAAAATTGGCACGAAAAGATTGCTAAGATTGTTTGATAAAAATTAGTGTTAAAAAACGTATTTTTGCAATTTTTAAATATGGCCGCCATTAAAGAGTTATTTCAATTTTTAAAACAAAGTGATAAGTGCTGAGGCCATAGGCCGAGGTCCGCGGAGGGCGAAGCCCGAAGCGTATGCACGCTATCGCGATGGAGATATTATACGGAGGTGTAATAGATTACGAGTATAAGATCGCACAATTATAAAAGTGTAAGGCATACTTCCCGATGTAGTGGAAATGAGATACTTATTATAGCGTTGTTGTATCTCGATCGTCTCCCTGTTGGATTCCATTTTCTTGAAAGCTATGCCAAAGAGAAGTATATAGGGGTAAAAATGCCAAACTGCTGCCGAATTTCCTGTACTATGAATATCGAAACAACGATAACCCAGAATACTCAGACAAAAACCAACTTAGAAATTTAATGTTCGTTTCTTAAATTGGCCCAAATCGGGAATCGATCTCCTCATCAAGCGCCCGTAATACTAACTGCTGTGGCATCGAGGAGCTTGAGCAAACCCCGTAAAATGAAACCGACCTCACGCCGCAGGCCGAACCCGACCCTACCGTAGGTGGGGTACAGGGTTCGTATTTCCTAAAGACGCGAGGTGCTTTAATTTGACGAGTTGTATTGTGCGACACGTTCTAATATATTTAATATCATAATTAATATCAATATTAAATAATATAACAAAAATGTATTATGGATACCGTTTTTTTTTCAAAAAAAAAATTCAGTTTACAACATTAGTCAAACGGTATGTTGGGGAAATAAAAATCTGGAAACTAATAACTTGTTATATGTCAAAATAGTGAAACAATAAATGGTGTAATGAAAAAAACGGTAATGTGTTTTCGGACAAATGAAACAAAATCTATTCAATAAAAGTGTAAAGGTTTTCGGAGAAACAAAATTCTGTAAATCATGTTTCTAGCCTGTGATAGGTAACCTTAGTGATCTCTGTGTGATGATGTCATCGGCACACTGCCGCCACCATCGTCGGCACCTTTACTTACTGTGCTAAGGAGTCCTATAAATTTGTAAAATGTTACTAACCATTATGGACCAAGTGTCTGAAATAAATCATTATTTTTATTATTGTTATTGTATCTATTTTAGACTCCCGCCTCTCCCAAGGCCTAAAAGATTAATTTTAATTTTTAATTTTATTTTTTGATTTTTTATTATTATTATAAATAGAATAAAATTATTATTTAGAAAAAAAAAATTACTTTATATCTTTTCCAAAATTTCTGTGAATATATTTTTGAAAACTTTCCAACAATTACTCATCGCTACTCCTAATAGTACATTATATTATTAAAGTAATGAGATAAAATGTCGTAAGAGCTACATAAAGCATTTGCTTAGCAGAAATGTTGGCCAGGATCATTTTAACAGTGAATTTTATGAATCTGTTATTCAGCGAACATAAACGTAAAACTAAGTACAATTTGTTAACATGTTACATTTTATTTTTTCTGATTTCGTTATATTTAAAAAACAAATAAATAATATGGTTAATAAAATGCATATAATTAAAATATTAGAAAATTTATAGTGCAAATTAAAAATATAAATATTCAACTAGGTGCAATAATTATTGAAACCGAATTTATGCTCATATTCTTTTGAAACTGCTGTTGTTATGCGAATGGACACAGTTCGACGGTAATCTCATGTTTGAGTATTACTTGAATAGCGTCAGTCGGGGGAAGCCAACTAATCGCGTGTTCAGAAAGGAGCTTCTGTCGCCTACGCAACTGCTACAACACAAATCTCGATAAAGCGCCCTTTTTCTTAAAATTATAATTTAAAATTTCTCCGCGACATATAGATGAAAATTCTAAAGATAAAGAAAAATCATTAATCCTCGTTCGTTAATCGGATCTTGCGCGCAACATCACGAAATACGACACCGATGTTTTTAATATCTGCAACAAAAAGCATTCTCATTTGCAGCTCCTAATTTGATCCGATGAAGGCAACAGGTGGAGTCCCTTCCACTGTGCCCTTTTTTGCGACTGCGATATGGAACACAATAAAGCACCCTACGGCGGGTTCATTACGGTTCGTCTCTACTTTCCTGGCTTGTAAACTGTGGGCGACAGATGTTGCCCAGGGACCTTTGTCGGCTGTCGACGCAAGCAAGCATTGAAAAAACTTTTGGTCAACATTCATAATACTTGTCTAAGAACTCGATAAACACTTGACTTTTTCAAGTAGCTGTTGAAAAATCATCCACAAGTCAAGGATTACTCTTCAATGAACAGTATTTGAATAATTGCTAATAATTTACACATACTCAAGAGGATGACTAAAGCAGAAATGCGGGTGTGGATTGTATTCCCAAAAATATGTGAGGACGTGACTCACTCCAGCCATAGTCTGCACGCCAACCGGCACTATCCCAGCGGCCTTCACGGCAATGGGCGTCTGTATTTTGTACAGAAAGAAGAGCACGATCTTGCGGTTCAACACATCCATGTATTCCCACGGCAGACTGTATACCGCATCCATTAATGTCTCGCTCTATAATTTTACAAAAATATTAATATCTTGGAAGAGTACATAGAAGCTTAAAACTTTTTAACAATTATATTACAGACTAATAATAATAATAATAATAAATAGCTTATAACTCCTGGGTCATGCCTGTTCTGATGTACACATTTGGCGTGCTCAAATGGACTCAGACGGAATTAGACGCTCTGGATAGACGAGTCCGCACGACGATGACCTCTCACCGAATGCATCATCCGAGATCGTCAGTTATGAGATTGTATGTCCCGCGGAAGTGTGGAGGTAGAGGCCTATTAAGTGTCAAAACCATGCTCAACCGCGAGATATGCAATCTCAGAAACTACTTTGTGACTATGACGGATGACGTAATTCGTGGGGTGGTTGTCACATGTGATAAAGGGCTAACTCTCTTATCGTTGGCCAAAGAGGAATGGCGAGACTCGGTGGTGCTTAGCACCTCTGACCGCGAGTCCGTATGGAAAGAGAAGGAGCTCCATGGGAGGTTCTTCAAGGTACTCCACGAGCCTTTTATGGACCGTAAGACCTCTCTACATTGGCTGCGTTTCGGGGACCTCTTTGGAGAAACCGAAGGTTTTGTCTGTGCAATAAAGGATCAGGTTATCAAGACGCGGAACTTTCGGAAATATACCCTAAAGGACGGCACCAAAATCTATGGGGATCGATCTATTATCACGGACAGGACTATTCTTGCGAATAAGCCTGATATTGTGATTGGATCGATCGCAGTAGAGGGTATTTCTTGTGGACGTCACCATCCCGCATGACGAGGGTCTCGTGAAAGCTGAAATCGAGAAACGCCGGAAGTATCTCGACCTGGCGCACGAGATCACCGACATGTGGGATGTAGCCTCCACTGAAATAATTCCAAATGTTTTGTCCACAAATGGGTTAATTCCAGTCAGCCTTTCTAACAGCTTGAGGCGGTTGGATTTCTGTGGCGTGGCGCTTCCAGCACAAATGCAGAAGGCGGTCCTGCTCTATACGGCACGTATTGTTCGCCGGTTCTTGGACCTGAGTCCCTGACCCCGGCCGACTGTGCCATTGCCAGGAAATACCGCCTCTCCCATTTAAAAATTCAAAATTAATCTTTTAGGCCTTGAGAGAGGCGAGAGTTTAAAATAAATATCAAATAATAATAAATCATTTGTTGTCTCCACAAACAGTGCATGTAAAAATAAAGTAGATGCTTTACGTAACATCAAAATCTAATCTGGTTGTGGAGACTGGTCCCTAAACTAGGAAAAGCTGTATCTCAAGTAACCTGATCTAATAGGTAATAGTAGACTTAATAGCTATAGCTAGACTAGATGGGTCTAAATAAACAATAAATATGTACAATATATTCTTTACTTAAAAGATCTATGAAAAGAAGTAACTTGCCTTAGATCCAATCAATTCAAACACGATGGAAACTTGTATAAGTTGTTGGAATACAATCATTGTCAAAATGCCGTACTCCATTAAAGATGTTTTATCCTGAAAGCGGAAAATGTCACAATTATTATTTATTATATAATTATTATTTGTTTCGTAAGACACGATAACGAAACCTGAAAATTGTATTCACCATTGCAGAACACTCCAGTAGCAAAATGCAGCAACACACTTGATGGAATGTAAAATATGCGCAAAGAACAGTGCCAAATGCGTCTGAGCAAGTCTGCACGAAACTGAAATAAATCCATAATGTACTTTTAATCAAAGAATCCTTTTTTTATAAAAAAAGGTGCGCATTTGACCACCTTTGACCATCTAATGAAAAGTGACGAAGAGGTCGAAGATGTAGCACGTACACCTAAATAATGCTTATTCACTCTCGACTTTAACAGGTCGGGCTTAAAAGCGTTCGGGTAATAAGTCCGCAGGCAGAATCATCATATTTTTAACTAACTTCAAAAAAAGAGGAGATTCTCTATTCGACTGTATTTTTTGGATGCATGTTACGAGAAAACTCTGCATTTGTGAACCGATTTTAATGATTCTTTTTTTGTTGGAAAGAGGGTACTTCAGTATTGATCCCATTTACATTTGAAAAAAATATTCTACCTCTAAGGGTGACAAACTAGGGGATGAATCCGCTTTCGCACACTTTCCAGTAACCGATTCCAATAAAACTTGGCAAATAGATGTAATTCCACGAACTTTTGAGGTCGGTTTTTAAGTACTCTGTACTGAGATTATTTGTACTCACTTCATGATAATACGGTGATGATTTATATGCTTCTTGAGCAAAGCCGTTACTTCTTTAGATTCCTCCTCGCTATACAATACTGGGTTCGTAATTTCGTTGACTTTGCCTGCCATCGCCGGCAGAGGGAAATGTCGCAGATGGTAGTCCAGAATTTTCAGGTGGCCCCACGCGTGGAACACAATTAGGGAGATGTATAAGTCGTATACGCACAAGCAGCTGCCGGCGTCAAAAGTAAGAACGCAGTTCGTGAAGAAAATCACGAGGTACCCAATAAAATTCGTGGTATAATCAAAGGGGAGTGCGTAGTAACAAGAATGGACGAAAGTGCCGTTGACCGGCGGGTTCCTGCTGTACATGCCTGTCGTCAAGTTGTGCAGCATCGGAGAGGTGTTAAATAACAACACGCCGCACATCATTTGTAGAAGTAGGTAGTTGGTAAACAACGTGCAGATCTTGTGCACTTGATTGTACGTCTGCAGAACACAAATTATACACCTTTGAGGTAACAACTCCGTAGTCGAGTAGCTTGCACACCAATTTTCATGATGTCACCATCTCTGAGGTCCCGGAATCGATCCCCGGCCGCACGGATCAATGTAGAAAAGCTATCTGTCTATATTGTCTCGGGTCTGAGTATTTGAAGTGCCGTCGTTGTTTTCGATTGTAATACAAGTGCTGTAATAACTTACTTTGGGACATCGCATCATCACATATGTTGCTTTAATTTATTTGATTTATTTGGAATAAGAGATTTAAAAACGATGTCGTTTAGTAAATAAATTATACCTTCATAGCATATTCAGACATATTCCTGTGGTGGAACAGGTGCATTTCATCAACAAATAATCTCCCAAGTTCTCGATATTCCTTTTTCGACATCAGCGTAACACGATGCTGAAAAATAACGGTAATTACTACGACACTAAGGGCACTATTTGTGTCTTGTGACCAACTAAAAAACCAACAAACCACGTTAATGGCGGTCATTAAAGCGGTGATATAGCTGTGTCCGAGCTCGAAGAAGGACAGTTTACCCGTATGGTCACGAATGTACTGAATCTGCAATGTAAAAAGCAGCATTCTAAAAGTCCAAGACAAATTAATACTCAGGGGGCGTTCCCATTATGTCGTAACGTTTCATTTAACATTGGACGACTGTCGCCTCTAGCCTGTTCCCATATCACGACTATCTGTCGTGACTGTGTCGTGGACGTTTATTTTATCGTTGAACGACTGTCGTGTCTAGCTGTTCCTCCCAGATCGTGACGACAATTTATCGGTTCACTGCAGCCGCCTTGTCGTTTGTACGACAGAATCGTTTGAAGCTGCGATTGTCTGTCGGCACATTTTATCGTGATGTTTTATATATCGTTGGATGACTGTCGTTCTAGCTCTGCCCATTGCCACGACAGTCTGTCGTAGTAACGTCAAAAAAGCCGTGAACGACAGTTAATTGTGTTGTTCTATGTGTGAACAACGTCATTTAAATATACAAGCCACGACACTTTAAACTGCACGACTATCTCTCGTCACGACATAGTGGGAACGCGCCCTTACGTCTCTTACTTTGAGTTAGTTAATCTCAGAATGTCAAAAATCGATTTTATGTGTGCTTTCACATGACACATCGTATCTTTATTCTCAAATAATAAACTATTTTCTACCCAAAACCTTCAACGTTTTCTTAAAATCGGTTTGACTGAAACATTATACCGTTTAATATTTACTCATCTCAAAACAATATACTACCATTAAGTAACTGCACGACGCCACCGCATCCGCGTCCGATACACATTTTCTCCTGAATAACAAGTACAACAAGGAAAAAGAATTAAATTGCAGACCTGCATGATCCAGGTGGAGAACCAAAGAGCGCAGAGGAATTTATGATGACGGATAGGTAGTATGCGATATGGCTGGTTCAGCTCCTTGTTAGGCCATGAGTCCAGCAGCCTCAGACGGAATCGGATCTTGCGCATGTAGTCGACATCCATCGGTGAGTTTACCTCACTAAATGCATGCAATCACATGTTTGCAATTAGTTTTTATGGAAAGAGTATACATAGACGAATGAGATAATGTTGTCGGGTGTATGTACTCGTATGTAACCTCCATTTGTTTTGTCACGTAGTTTAAACGGCTTGATAGTGATAGTTAGTAGTATTGTGGTATAATTATTACTTAATAATCGTTGTTTGATCTCCAGAGTTGCATAGATTTATGCCAATAAATCAATAAAAGATCGCCAGTAAACTCTTGAAACAGTAAAGACATGGCTGTCGAATCTTATAATAAATAAATGAAATAACTTTATTTCTGACTTCAAAAGGTGGTCCGTACAAAAGTGTTAGTAAAACAAAATTAAAATCTTGAGGAACTAAGTGTTAGTATACAACAAAAATCCAGATGAATAAATAAATCTATAAAATCACAAACACTGACATTAACACATTCATATCGAAACGTGCAATCACGTCCACCGGGCCAACATTGGACCAATACCTCTTACTCATCACGGTTGCGAAACCGTCAGTCCTCTCCTCGGCGAACATTAACGAGATGATTCTTAACTTGGCTTAGTTATATACAATATACAATTACCTTGTCATATTCATTCCGATCGAAAAAACATGTGTGATACGTGAGCACACTGACTACAGTTAAAAGTTGAGTTTAGTTGAGTGTGCGTCAAGGTGCGTCTTTATGTGCGTCATTGTTTGCAGTTAATAATCTGCTCCTCAATGAGAAAAAAACAAATTGTGTTACATTACCAATGGGTAATGTAAATTTACATTACCCAATGTAATGTAAATGTCACACCATTTCACAAGTCGGTTTGTTTGAAAAAACAAATATACGCCATTTAAACCCGGAAAAATAGTTTCATTTCCTATGTGTAACAATCGCGAAAACCTAAGAACTCGATATTATAGTTAGAAACGGAAAGTTGAACCTTGTAACACAGACGTATTTTTAGGTATAACTTTAGATGTTAAATTGCAATGGTGTCCACATATAAGTAAGTTATCGAAACGATTTAGCTCTGCAGTGTACGCGATAAAAAAATACTAAAGCTTCCAGACGTTGAAATCGTTAGATTTACTTCAGCTATTCTCACAATTTAAAAACATACGACATTTGCCTTTAGGGTAATGCCGCCGATAAAAATATTTTACTGACATTCCAATTTTGATTACTAAGTTGTTAAATTCATCTCCCAACGTCGCTGAATCCTTACTAAAAGAAAATAATGCAGTTAGTATCACTAATTTAAGGTTCCGTCATGTATTTCCAAACGACATTGTTAAAGCCTTTAAGTCTATAAACATAAAAAATACTGCTGATCTTGATGGTCTTTCAGTCAGAGTAATTAGTTCTATAGTTGATTGTATTGCGCCTTACTTTAATAAATGTGTTGATGATGGTGTCTTTCCTGACCTCATGAAGCAAAGTAAAGTTATTCCACTTTTCAAATCTGGTAGTATTTCAGACCCCACCAATTTCAGACCTGTATCAATACTACCAACTCTCAGTAAAATATTTGAATAAATTATTCTAAATCAGATGTGTGCACATTTTATAATAATAACTTAATGTCTCCTAAACAATTTGGTTTCACTCGGGGTCGCTCTACAACCGATGCTGGTATTGAGTTGATGAATCATATATTTGATGCATGGGAAGTCTCACATGGTTCTATTGGTGTAGTCTGTGACCTTTCCAAGGCATTTAAATGTGTGCACCATGATACACTGGTCAGGAAACTTCGCCATTATGGTGTGGCGGGACGTGATCTCGACCTTCTTAAATTTATTTGCGTGGTAGGGTACAGAGGGTCGATGTTAACGGTACGAGATCATCAGGGTCTGCAATTAGCATGGGTGTCCCTCAAGGTGCAATTCTAGGCCTATTTTTGTTTTTAGTTTATATTAATGACTTACCTAGCCTCATGGAGGGTATAAAACATGACATAGTATTGTTTGCTGATGATATTTCCTTATTATTTAAAGTTAAAAGGCACCAATGTTCTTACGGCGATGTGAACAATGCTATATCTAAAGGATCTATATCTATATCCTATATATTAAGGAGAAGATTATTAACAGCAAACCAATCAACTACTTTTAGTTGATTGGTTTGCTGTTAATAATCTTCTCCTTAATGAGAAATAAACAAATTGTGTGAAATTTACATTACCCAATGGTAGAGCGACGGTTACAAACATTGTAGTTAGAAACGAAAAATTGAATCTTGTGGATACAGTTGTATTTCTAGGTGTAACGTTAGATGCTAAATTGCAATGGGGTCCCCATTTAAGTAAATTATCAAAACGGCTCGGCTCAGTGTACGCTATTTACACTTTCAGACGTAGAAACCGCTAGATTTGTTTACTTCAGCTACTTTCACTAATGACATACGACATTGTGCTTTGGGGCCGATATCAATAGAATCTTTGTCCTGCAGAAACGTGCGGTTAGGGCAATTTACAATTTGGACCCCATAGTATCTTTGAGAGATAAGTTTAAGGAAATTAACATTCTTACACTAGCCTCACAGTACATTTGTGAAAATGTAACTTATGTTAAAAGGAATAGTATTTTTTTATGAAATAACAATAACATTAATACGTGGATCCAAAATAAAACAGCTCTTCTTAATAATAGTTTTAATGAAGGAAATAAATTCATTTAAAGGGCAGAATCTTATTATAAGAAGAGTGTATATATATATGTCTACGCTTCTTATAATAAGATTCTGGCTGATATTTAAAATTTGCCATTTACGAGGATTAAGACTATAATCCAACAAAAACTTTATTTTAAAAGTTTACAGCTTCTGCGTACTTGGATAACAGCTAAAAACATTGTATATTACAAAAGAAATAAATATTGTAATATACAATTTTTTTCGCGCCGAAGTCGCACTCGAGTAAACACTGTCTCTGTGTCGTTTTTATTTTTTGATTATTGTGTGTAAAAATTAGTCCTTAGTATCAAATTTGATATCAATTCAAAGGAGAAAGGACTTGTTACAGTGTGTTAAAATCGTTTTCTAAGTCGGCCTAAACCCCTAAGAGTGGTGACGAAATATATCTTAAAAATTCTATTAACCACTACGGACGAGCTTCGATCTACCGACACTTCGTAAACTAGCATTCTGTGGAACCGGTAGGCCGAATCGCTGCGCTGCCGTGACGCGCCGCGTGAGAGTCGTTGACCGTCATTGACCGCTGCTGCCAAACGATCTACGCCAGCTCTCGCGTTACACGCTACGCGCGCTTAAACGTCACGCTAATCTACGCACCGCGCATTTAATTCGCTATGCGCCTACATCGTCGCTGTAGAAGCAGACGTACAATACAAATAGGAGCAGCCGCGAGTCTTGACACATTTAAATTTGTAACTTGGAGGTCACAAGGTAACAGATTGCATTTATGTTCGGGTTATTGTACTAAGTAAAACATCACGACTTCGCGATGGACAGCGTATCCTGAGGCTGTTGCGCTAGCGGCAGCGGTGATGACCCATTTAGTAAATGTACTAAGTGCGGTAAGGCATATCACTTTGTCTACTTGCTGCTTCCCAATAATACTGCACAGAAAGACTGGATCTGTCCGTTATGCATGAGTACAACCCAAAAAGCCGTCAAAAATAACAATACTCCAACTCGAGACATGATGATTACCAGGGGAAACAAAAAACAGTCACGTCATTTCTCGCCTCCAGAGGTAATTCGGGAATCGGCCATTACTGGTGATGTAAGCAAGATTGTGCGGGATATTATGGAGTCTCAGTTTAAAAAAATGATTGCCACTCGTAATAGCAACTTCGTGGAAAGCTATGTAGAGATTTAAGCCCTTAAAAGATGAAATTTCAAGGAAAAAGCAAGGAAACCCACTGAACACATCAATCAATTGTAGCTCCACATAGTCCGCGTGAGAACGTCTGCATAGATGAGCATCTAACTTCAAAAGGTAAATGACTTTGTTTTCTTGCCCGCCAGCTCAAGACAAAGAGTCGCTATAAATTCTGCTGGACTGCAAATAGCAAGGTTCTGATCCGTGAAAAAGAGGAAGCAAATGCCATTCATGTCATGAATCGCACAAATAAGAAAGAACTAAATGGTGGCTCAGATTGACTATTCTTGGAGATTGTCTGTTTTATTGTATCTTATTTTGGCTATATTTACACAATATCATTGATAACGATAAATACTCATTTTCTCACACTACACCTTGTAAAGAAAACAATAGATGCTTTATTTCATTCTCATACATTTGGAAGCTCACTATGCCTTTCACTCATACACTCACTCGAACCTCACTTATCTCACACATAAACACTCATGTACGCTTACAGTATCATAATATCGCTTCTGTATGTTCTAGTTATAATCAGCACTACTCCCACTTACCCCCTGTTCACTTCAATTACATCCATTAATGTACATTTGAAAATTCGCGTCACAAAACGAGTTAATTAAAGAAATCGATACTACATCGGCCTCTGTACCACACAACTGTGACCCTGAACAGTGTTAAAATCTGATTCCCTCCTCTAGTAATCACTTCAATCCTATCACACAAAATATTCGCAGCCTTTCACCTAATATACCACACTTTCAGGCACTCCTTCATAACGTTGGACTTTCTTGTGACGTTATTATCCTAACTGAATGCTGGCTGCAACACAACCCCATCATAGTACCATTAAGTAACTATATCAGTTTCACCACTACCAACCCCATAAATCAAAATAATGGTATTATAGTTTACGTAAGCAGCTGCATACCTTTTTTTAACGTCAGGTATTCCTCATGGATACCCTCCACCCGTGGGAGGGGAGGGGTTATGTCGGACTCCTACCAACCAAAACCTGACGATGTTCCATCTTCTCACCATGTGCCGAAGTCACGGGGACGCTTACGCATTCTTCCGCGACTGATTGGTCCGACTGGGCCGACTGGGCGCCGAACCCCATCTCGCTTTTCGAGGAGAGTTCTTATCTCCCCGGCAGCAATCTTGAGAGGGAGACGTGGAACACGTACGCCGCCATCTCGAGTCCACCAGCAACAAGCGACGGACTCCCCTAAACCTGCCGCTCATGGAACCATGTCATGAGGGCTCTCGCGACCCATTCTACTTGTCGGCAGCTGGAGAGCCATAGCTCTCCTACTGCGACCCACTCTCCGACGGCGAATCAGGTCAGGGCCTGTATCTTCCGTTTCCCTTTCCGCCGCCTTCTTCCGAGGCAGCTGCATACCTTGTTTTTTGCATATCTGCCGTAACAGTTAGTGAACCTAACTTAAGCGACGCCAGTTGTCTTCTCTTAGAAATCGGTACCGACATCGCTATATTGGCTATTTGCCGTTCCACCTCCTTTAGTAATTTAGTCCCTTTTATAGAAACTCTAAATGAAGTCATTACCGTGCTACCACCCGATAAAACTTTAATTGTCACAGACGACATTAATATAGATATTGCGGGCAACAACAAAGATCCTGACTCTGATAGTTACTTAGGATTGCTAGCTACTCATGGTCTTCTACCGGCGCACGATTTTCCCACTCATGGTGCCACCTGCCTAGACCACATGTTTATAAAATCCATATATCCCTTAACAACATTAGCAATTAACTCGACCGTCACAGACCACAACTCTGTCCTAGTGTCAATACACAAGAAGATATCAAAAACCGCAAGAAAGCGACTAACAAAAATCAATTATTTAGAGTTTGGCAAGGAAATAAATCAATGTGACTTTTCGACCTTTACAATGCCCCTGATGTGGACTCGGCTGCAGATATTCTAATTCGCCTTTTAGGAAGTGCGACTCTCAATCATTCTATTCCCATAATTATACCCCCCGCCTCAGACCTATAAAACCTTGGATCACTCCAGGTCTCTTGCAATGCATGAGAAACAGAGACAATATGCATAAGAAATTAAAACAAAATCCTAATAATTTATCTCTATTAACCACCTATAAGCGCTATAGAAATTTCTGTAATAATTTGCTAAAGTCAATCAAAAGATCTTATGAAAAATCTAAACTTCATGAAGCTGGATCTGATAACAAAAAACTCTGGTTGGCAATAAAGGATATAGCACAATTTAATAAAGGTAAGTGCGATGCCCGTGACCTCCTTCTTACCAAAACCACACCTTTTGAATCTGTTAACCATGTTAATACCTTTTTGGTACTATAGGGAAAACATTCGCGGAAAATCAGAACTTTTGTCAAACATTTCAAGCTTCACCTGCCCCTTCGAAACCTCACTCATTTGTCGAACGAACAAGAAGTCCTTAGAAAAATCATGTCGCTGAAAAGTAACTGTGCAGTGGGCTGGGACGCTATTTCCACGAAACTTATTAAAGCTTACAGTAATCTAATAGCTCCTCCCTTAACTCACATATGCAACACGTCGCTGTCCACAGGTTTGTTCCCGAAATCCTTTAAAATAGGTCTTCTTCACCCTATGTACAAATCAGGAGACCGTAAAGAAGTTAATAACTACCGCCCAATTTCAGTGCTACCCGCCCTATCTAAGATCCTCGAAAAATTGCTCAACAAACGAGTAACAAACTATCTGAAAAGTAAGGGCCTGTTGAGCGATAACCAATATAGTTTCCGGAATAGGAAGACCCACTGATCAAGCAGTACTTAATTTTACTAACAAGACCTTGATTATAGAAAGAAAAGTTTGGCCATTTTCCTTGATCTAAAAAATTCGATCGATACATCCTATTTTATTATCCAAAATTCTAATTTGGCATATGCGGCACTCAACTTTCACTTTTCCAAAGTTACCTCACCGGCAGAACCCAACGTGTTATCGTGGATCGTTACACTAGTGATGACCTCCAATGAACTACATCTGCTACGGAGTTCCCCCGGGCAGCATAGTGGGACCCACCCTATTTCTGATCTACGTTAACGACCTGCGCAATTTGCTTATTCCGGGAAGTCAAATAACGGCTTTTGCCGATGACACCGGTCTATACTTTTCTGGAAATACCTGGGATGAGGTATTCACCTCCGCACAGATAGGGTTGAATAGTCTCGAACTGGTTAAAATATAATTTGCTCACTCTAAATATTTCAAAAACTAAATATATAACCTTCTCAATAATTAATCGTCACCCTCCAGATCCTACCAAGCATATTATCACTGCTCACTCCCCCCAATGTTCCAACATCCCCTGTTCTTGCCCTCATCTAGAGAAAACAAACAAATTAAAATACCTAGGCGTTGTGTTAGACAGTAATCTATTATTTAAACCATATATTGGTTTACTTTCCAATCGAGTTCGTAAATTAATCTTCGTATTCAAACATCTTCGGCACGTCGCTGACCCTTTCCTCCTTAAAAGGATTTATCTTACCCTTTGCCAATCAGTACTGAACTACTGTATCACTACATGGGGTGGTGCCGGCAAAACCCATTTTATTGCACTGTAGCGTGCTCAGCGGGCTTTGCTTAAAGTATACACTTTCAATCATAGACCTACGCATTCCCTTTATCAACATTGTGGGGTCCTTACGGTCCGTCAGTTGTACATTGTTTGTACTGTTCTCCTACAACATTCTAAAACTCCATACTCTGCCGATAACAAACGAAGAAATCACTTGGTCGCTATATCCTACCATTATAATACCAGTTTCAGTCATAGATTCTTTTGTTTTCTTGGACCATACCTTTATAACTCCATTCACCGGAAATTAGACATACACTCTCTTCTCAAAACCAAATGCAGGAGAACAGTGTCAACTTGGTTACAGAACCTTAACTACGAAGAAACAGAAGCTCTCCTTCAACCGGCTGCGTGAAACGCTGCTATTCCTGTGAATTCTGTTCACTCTTTGAAATACACAAGTGTGCACACTTGCGCGCATACACACACACATACACACACACACACACACACACACACACACACACACACACACACACACA
>NW_020653850.1:24931280-24946262 GCF_003589595.1 Hyposmocoma kahamanoa | reverse complement strand
ACACACACACACACACACACACACACACACACACACACACACACACAGACACAGACAGAGAGAGAGAGAGAGAGACACACACAGAATTATATAATAATATTACGTTACCAATGTATTACCGTTTTTATAATTTAAAATTTTTATTTTAATAATTTATAAATTCTCATATCCTAAAATTAGACTGTATTATATTATTTTATATTTTGGAAATTCTATTGTATAGTACCAACAATTCTCAATTATATATAAATAATTATATACTTATGTTCTATATATATTTGTACCTACCTACTGGAGCTGTCTACTAAAGCTCAGAGAATTCTATTTTAGTCGATGGCTGTACTTTATAAGCACCAGCCTTTTCCCAAGTAACATGTTGTATTTAGTACTTACCTAGCATTCACATAAGTGTACTTTACCTAATGTAAGGTTTTATTATTGAATAATAAAATTATTATTATTAATTTTTATCTACAAAGAGCTACTCCTACAGTTTCTTGCTCATACTTCTCAAGGAAAGCTGCCTTACGAATGAACAGTACGATTTAATCAATATGACTATTAAACATTATATTCCCCTTTCATTACCACCTCTGCTGACGCCAGACGGTTCGCTGGCCCATACTGTGGAAGAAAACGCGAACTCACTCCTTGCAGACAATTCGAATCTAATAATAATAATAATTCATTTATTTCTGGAAACACAGGTTATATAGAAGCTGACATGTACAAAATACGTATGGTTTCACTGTGTCCGGCCAAACAGTACGCATACAAATATTGAATACATTCACTCACATGCACTTCGACAGACTAAACCAGGTGTAACATGTTTCGTTTTTCAATAGTATTACATGAGCGTGCACACATGGATTTCATAAGTCGGTCAGAATTTAAACGCGATGATAGCTCCATGGGTCGAATTTAATGATAATTAGGTGTCAAAATAATATCGTAACATGAACAACGTCAATAACTCCAATGTCAAAAATTAGACAATGAATTTAGGGATTTATCATTTAAAAATTCAGACGCTGTATAGTACATTATTACACTTTGACATTAGTCAGTAACTTGTTTAATTGTGTTTTAAATAGCATAAGGTTTTTCTCAGACCTTAGTGCTTCCGGTAAGTTGTTGCAAATTTTTGGCGCCATTACAAAAATACTTTTCTGCATGAAGGTAGTTTTACAGGCTTTCAAACGAAGTTGGTCATATCGTCTTGGCTTCAGAGTTCGTGTAAACAAGTGTGAGTGCATTCGGACATACACGGCAGTTATATATAATGTGTATGCATAAGTTGAGTTTAGTGCAAATAGTCTCTAATTGTGCTTTCCAGTTTATTTTGTCGTCAATCTGTATACCTAGGAACTTTGTTATATTTGTGTCTCCGATGTGTGTCCCTTCGTACTGTACGTTTATCTTACTAGCTATTTTTCTCAACCTAAAATTCATGAGTTTTGTATTTTCTAAATTTATTTTTAAATTATTACCTTCAAGCCATTCTAGTAATGAATTTAAACTTGTATTTATTTCGTTTTCTTTAATATATGTCATTGTACAATCGTCCGCATAGAGCACCATTGAGTGATGGGATGCTTTAGGCATATCATTAATATATATTAGGAAGAGCAATGGTCCCAAAATACTACCTTGCGGTACTCCATATAGTGTTACTTTAGTATCAGAGTTATATTCCGTTTCCGTTCTTGTTTGAATGTTGATTCTACTAATTTTGGTCAACTGAGTCCTTCCTTTTAAATATGATTTTATCGTTTTATGTATGTTACATCTTACACCATATGAATAAAAAAAAATTGTCAAGTAAAATGTCATGGTCTGCGTATCTAGATGCCGTAGGGAACCTACCACCTACTTTACACTATGACGCCATTGCATACGCCAAAAAGAGGTACTCAGAACTCTGCGGAGTGTAGGCGTGAATAAAGAAAATAAGAATACAAGATATTTATTCGCTGAGAAATGTAGTTAACAATGCAGGTCTTATAATACATTATATTAGATCGTACATTTCACCAAAACTTGGCATGCAAATATTTTACACAATGCTTGTTTCACTTTAGACGTAGCGTGCATTAAAGTTAAATTAAAACAATAGCATAAACAAACTACAACAATTGAAATTTAACCAGAAAATAAGAAGCCAAAAATATAGCACAAAACAGTAAAATTTTACATTTTATGTTATCAAGTAAGAAATTCCAAATTAGGGCGTTGTTTGGGCCGTATTTCTATTTTATTCCTTGTGTTTCTCGGATATCTAGTTTTGACTATATTAAAGTTGCTTAGATTTTGTTTCACATAAACACAGGACTCGTAAATATACGTCGACGGTAGGGTTAATATCTTCAGTTTCCTAAAGTAAGGTACACAACTCTCGCTGACCCACACCAAACATGGCCCTGACACATTTCTTCTGAGTAGTAATACAAATCGTTAAAACTATAGGCTACATAAGCATGATAAGCATAAAGAGCAGTTTTTTGTGATGTTATTCTAGTCAGATTTTTTAGAACACATACGTATTTACTAAGTTTAGTATTTAAGTTATTGATATGTGTCTTCCAGTTCACGTGACTATCAAGAGTATTGCCCAAACATTTTGTTTCATCAACTTGAGCAACTTTCTGTGCATCGTAATTTATAGTTAAATTTATTGATCGTGTTTGTGGCGTGTAGAAATGCATAAAATTAGTCTTATCCAAATTTACTACGAGATTATTTAACTTTAGCTATTTTATAGTGTCACTTAGTGCTTCACTCAAAGTTGATTCATAATCATTAAAGTTAGTACTTCTAACTACCACAGAGGAATCCTCAGCAAAGAATGCCATCTTCTGTTAAACGTGATCTGGCAAGTCGTTAATGTAGACTATAAATAAAAGTGGCCCTAAAATACTGCCCTGCGCTACACCGCGCTCTACAATTCTTATGTTTGATTTGGCTATTTTTTCCGTGTTTTTGTCGTGTCGATACACACACAGACAACCACACATTACTTCCAAACTTACGGGAGAAATAAATGTAGGCCATACAAATATTTCTCCCGGCCCGGGAATCGAACTTGGGTGCTCTGCGTGGCAGGTAACCGTTCGGCCACGGAGGCAGCAGGGTCTAATAGTAATGTGACACAAAACCAAATGCTTTCGTCATGTCTATGAATATTGTAGATAATGCTTCCCTTTGATTGATACTTTCCGATACAGTTGTTAATTGTGTTAATTCCATTTTTACTACGCCCGACAAACAATGTCTGATAAAAAAAATCTATTTTTCCGGATTTAAATCGCGTATATCGCACTTTACAGGGTCCGGAACGTTGGTTTGTTTGAAAAAGCAAATATACCGTAGACCGGGGTTACTTTGATTCTCGGGATCACTTTGATCAAAACTTCATTTTCACATAAAACTACAAATTGCGTAAAAGGCAGCTCTTTTGGGAGATTTTTATTTTCGGGTGGCAATACTGATAAAAAGTCAAGTTTCTTTTCTGCGGGTGCGCTGGAGATTTCCCTGTATTTTATGTACAAACAGATAAGTTTTCCGTTACAACCTATTTTTAATTTAAAAAATGTGTTGCAAAACTTCATGTGCGTCAGTGTGTGTTAGTATCATGAATTTTTTGGAATCAAAAGAGTATTGTACTTTTGTGAATTCATAACAAAATTTTTTATTGTTCTAACCTTGACGCTTCCGTTATGGCGTAAATAATAAATAATAAACCGACGCGTCGGTTTATTTTGTGCGGGGTGTCATTGATAGGGTGCATGGTGTGAGATTGATCAAGGTTCAAAGTCACCCCAGCCGCTAGCAGGAAAATTTGCTTTGTGGCTTTGCTTTTAATTTTTTTATATTATTTGTTTTGAGAACGACGCCACGAACATAAAACTAAACATATAACTGAAAACTAGGTTCCCGAGTACCGAAATTACTCGAGAAGCCAGGTTAGAAGAAGCATTGAGTCAAATCGTGGTCGATAAGCTAACCATGACACGGCATCACAGCTTTATAATACATGTTATGGAACTTTGTATAATAAATAACAACAATCTCTAATTAAAACAAAGGTTCTGTCATATTTAGTAGTTTTATTCGACCAAAGTTACCCCAAGATATAAAAACAGCAATAACTTTTTTCCCTGTTGACTGATTTTTAATTTTTTCCTTCTGTTTTAGGCTAGTAATTGGGGTTAGTTTCAATATTCATACTAAAAAAGGGGGGTTTCAATGTAACCCCAAATCAATTATAACTTTAATCACGCTGTTTTTATTTTTTTTCTCAAAAAGTATTGAAAAATTGTTTGTTGTTTTAACGTTTTTAGAGAGAACTATTAAAACCGATAATTCGACATTTTTTTTATTTAAAAAAATCACAAGTTAAAAAGATATAGACGTTTAAATTTTAAAATTGATCAAAGTAACCTCGGTTTACGGCACGCGATTTAAATCCGGAGAAATAGTTTTATTTCCTATCTGTAACAATCGCGAAAACCTAAGCACTCGATAATTACTTCCCGCCAATTTATTTTTAAATAACTAATAAGGTTTTAATTTAAAAAAATAAACCATTCGAAATTCAAATAGTTGTGTAAAGCCAGAAGTGCAAACCATTCCGTGTGCCCCATTATAATATTTTTTCATGACGTGGAATACTATGTCTACACAAAGACAGATGTCGACAAATGGATTATTATTAATTCATTTGCAGATATTTCCCATATGCAGGCTATTATTAGACTTGTTTGAGAGCAAATTATATGATGGAACCTAGACACACAAGGGTATGGTTAAATCACGAGACTGAATATCCGGCCGGTATCTGTTTTTGGTTTGATTTTTTAAACTAAGTTTTCATCCAAGAAAAATTGGAACTGTAACATTAAAATTTCAAAACTTTTGATATTTGAGCTATATCTTTTTTTTTCATAGCCCCGCACTAGGGAAACCCCGAGTCGCTGATTCCATAGAAACACACCCAAACTCACGAGAGAAATAAATGTAGGCCATACAAATATTTCTCCCGGCCCGAGAATCGAACCCGCGACCTCTGTGTGGCAGACCAGCATGGTAACCGTTCGGCCACAGAGGCAGTGAAATATTAATTCTGTATTTGTTTAATAAATTATAATACCATTACATTGACTTACAAATAAATGGACGACGGGTCTAGTACAAAAACCACGAAAAAAATGTCCCAAGTCAACCTATTCGAAATTTAAATTGTAATGTCATCGCAGTATCGCGCTGTCAGTAGAACAAATGAAGACTAAAGCGGAGTTTGGCGCTCTGTATACGATTTTAGCGCCTTACAAGTGCGGACACTTTTTAGCGCGGACCCGACGTCCATATAATTGTAAGTCAATGTACCATTAGCTCGGTTTGCAAATGAAGATAAGGCAACTACGACAATGTTGTTGTTAATTTTACAAAAATCGTCTTTTTGCAATATTGGTCTCCGTCTTGTTCTAGTTCTGTGCCGTTCCTTGTAAAACTCCTAGAAAGTAGCTTCTTAGTGGTATAAAAAAATGTTATGTCGATTATTAAAAATGTTTTTTCATGGATTTTTCGTCACCCATATCTTCGCATCGCAAGAGTTGCCCCGTGAGTATCTACATTTCGTAATTTTTTTAAGGGTTACTAATTATTTCGTTACTAATTATATTAATCCTTATTATGTGTTATAAATCATTGATACAAGTCTTACCGTTTTGTCTCCCTCAACAAGAAGTTAACGACGAACATGTTTGCGTGTCGTTCGAAACTGCTGCTCTAACTCGCACATTCCTCTGTTTTCACCCATATTTATAACCAACGTCGTAGATTGGCAATAAATTAGTAACAATGGTGTTTAATCGATGACAAGTGTTGAACTTCACATGAGGTATCACGGCAAAGCCGTTACTTCTCACCAGCACCCCTCTATTACCTTATGATCAGTGATTTATTTTACCTTAAGTATGAACGTTTTCTTAGAATGGACATAACCATTTCGTGATTAATACGTACAAAATTAATTTTTTTTCTGTTTTTGTTTTCTGAACGTTCCAAAATATAGGTTGTATCATGTTTATTTTTTAAATAGCTAAAGTATGTAAATACGTAAGTACCTATAGAAACACAACTACAATATCATTTTTGGAGACAATGATTTGTAGCAAATACTTAATAGGATATAATAATTAGTCGCCAATGTACTCAAATATTAATAAATAATACGCTTTTTCAAATATAATCAGTTCCGAAAAGTTCCGGGATTTGTACAAGGGAATGCATAGAAGGGAATCCACATTATTCTTTAGTTTAGGTAAATTTACTCCCTCAATTCCGATCACTGCTTATGATATAAAATATAGACATTATTGCATAAGGATATGTCTAGGGTTTGCATTATCCGCTTTTGCCTTATTATTTTAGAATCCGGATAAATTGGATATCAACATTTTTAAATCCGGATGTTACGGATAAAACAGATCCTTATAATTTTTTATAGGCAAAAAAAATGTATTATGATTAAGAATCGATTTATGCATCAAAAGCGTAAAGCGTGGAGCCAACAGTAAGTCAATCCACATTCCTGTTGCTGCAACAAGAGTGTTGATGCCACAGAAATCTAAGTGATGCACATTGGCAGTGTGAAGTAAAAGCTTTAGACCAAGTAACATGTCGGGGAGTAAGTAAGTAACATGTAGTACGCTATGATATATGATAAACACAAATACGAATATGTGGAAAAATCTCTTGAAAATTTGCATAAATAAAAGGAAATGACTGGACGTCGTGCAAACAGTGATCGCTGTATACATATAGTTCTCTTGCTATTGTTCTCCTAAAGAATAACGTTGCTGTTGTGGCAGTGTATTTAATTTTCATCATGTTAAATCCACAAGACATGATCAAAGCTTTTAAATCTATACATATTAAAAAAACTGAAGATCTCTGGGGCATATCGACTAAAGTTATAGACTCGGTAATTAATCTTATTTCCTGAGTGACTTCTTTGTGTTCTCCGGTGAACATGGGTGTTTTCCAGGGCTCAATTCTAGGATCTTTCTTATTTCTCATTTATAATATTAATGATCTACCACTCTTTGTTAAGGACCTTTCATCATCATCATGGTCAGCCAACATCAACCCACTGCTGGCCATAGGCCTCTTCTTTATTGCGCCAATATTTTCGATCCTGCGCCATTCACATCCAGCGCGATCCCGCAAATCTCACGACACCGTCAGATCATCGGGCTAGTGGTGTGCTCACTGGCCTTTTTGTTCATCTTGGTCACCATTCCGTAACTGCTTTGGTCCATGGTCCATCGTTTCGGGCCCTTTACAGGTCCCATGGTCACGGTTGACTTAAATGTCATCAGTCATCAACCAATTATGTCTAATATTAATTTTTTCCGCTATAGTTACAAAAGTTATTGATTAAATACCTTATTTTTAATTTTACAAAAAAGCATTCCAATTTACGCTACATTGTTTAACAAATTATTTTATTATGACAATATTAATTTTTATTATGTTAAATTTATTATTAATAAGACCTGCCATTTTGCCTTACATTAGAGGTGTTACAGACAAGATCTGAAGAGTCCTCAGGCGTGTATCTATCAAGACCTATTTCAAGCCCCTGAGGAAGATTACTCAGTTCCTAAGACCCGTGAAATGTAACATCCCCTTACAGGATGCAGGAGTTTACAAACTTGAAATCCTCTCTGGCCAGCGATGAAGCTCCGTTGTATACGCAGTCCGCAAAATAGGTATGTAAGCTTACCGACGTTGGTATCTACCGCTAGACTAGTTTACTTTAGTTACTTCCATAACATAATATCCTACGGGATTGTCATGTGGAGCAAAGCGGCAGATATACAAGCCATATTGTGTAGCAAAAACGAAAGATTCGTATTGTGTACCGTTTAGGCTTTCGGGTTTCTCTCAGAAAAAAGTTTAAGTAGACTTGAGAGAGTTTAAGGTATCGTGACTGAGGTCTTTGTGAGAAAAACAAATAAAGATTTATTATTATTACTGTTATTATTATTGTATTTATTTTTATTTTATTTTTTTATTTTTATTATTATTTTTATTTTAATCTCTCGCCTCTCCCAAGGCCTAAAAGACTAATTTTGAATTTTTAAATGGGAGAGGCGGTATTTCCCGGCAATGCAACAGTCGGCCGGGGTCAGGGACTCAGGTCTAAGAACCGGCGAACAATATGTGCCTTTTCGAGCAGGACCGCCTTCTGCATTTGTGCTGGAAGCGACACGCCACAGAAATCCAACCGCCTCAAGCTGTTAGAAAGGCTGACTGGAATTAACCCATTTGCGGACAAAACAATTGAGATTATTTCAGTGGAGGCCACATCCCACATGTCCATGATCTCGTGCGCCAGGTCGAGATACCTCCAGCGTTTCTCGGTTTCGACTTTCACGGGACCCTTGTCATACGGGATGGTGACGTCCACAAGAAATACCCTCGACTGCGATCGATCCAATATCAGGCTTATTCGCAAGAATAGTCCTGTCCGTAATAATGGATCGATCCCAATAGACTTTGGTGCGGTCATCTTCGAGTACTGGCTCCGGTGAATGCTTGTAATATGGCAACCTCCGTTGCACGAGTCAGTACTTCAGAGCGAGCTCTTGGTGTAATATTTTGGCTGCCTGGTTATGTCTGTGCAATTATTCAGTGTTGGCAAGAGCGGAACAACCAGAAACAATATGCCTAAGTGACTCTCCGGGGCGGCTACATGCCCGACAAATGTCTACTATGCCGTCCTTTAGGGTATATTTCCGAAAGTTCCGCGTCTTAATAACCTGATCCTGTATTGCACAGACAAAACCTTCGGTTTCCCCAAAGAGGTCCCCGAAACGCAGCCAATGTACGGAGGCTTTACGGTCCATAAAGGACTAGTGGAGTACCTTGAAGAACCTCCCGTGAAGCTCCTTCTCTTTCCATACGGACTCGCGGTCAGAGGTGCTAAGCACCACCGGGTCTCGCCAATCCTCTTTGGCCAACGATAAGGGAGTTAGTCCTTTATCACATGTGACAACCTCCCCACGAATTGCGTCATCCGTCATCGTCAAAAAGTAGTTTCTGAGACGGCATATCTCGCGGTTGTTATTATTATTATTATTTACTTTAGTCTTCTCAGCTTGTTAGGTGGTTTGAACCACATTTACGGACCTAAGTCAGGGATGGGCGTCTTCACGTTGTACAGAAAGAAGAGCACCATCTTGCGGTTCGACACATTCGTATATTCCCACGGTAGACCGTATACCGCATCCATCAACACCTCGCTCTTTAATTTAAATTATTTTTAAACTTTATTGCACACAAAAGAGTACAAACGGTGGATTAAGGTATTACTTGAGTAGTGTCGGAAAGAAAACTAAATGCGTGTATTGAAAGCCTACTAAACTACTAAAACACAAATCTCGATAGAACACCCGTTTGGCATTAAATTATAATTAAAATTTTTCACTGAAATAGAGATGAAAATTCTAAGGATAAACAAAAATCATTAACCATCGTTCATTAATCGGATTTTGCGCGCAACATCACGAAATACGACACCGATGTTTTTAATATCTGCAACAAAAAGCATTCTTATTTGCAGCTCGTAATTTAATCCGACAAAGGCAACAAGTGGAGTCCGTTTCACTGTGCCCTTTATTGCGACTGCGATTTGGAACACAATAAACCACCCTACGGCGGCTACATTACGTTTCGTCTCTACTTTCCTGGCTTGTAGCCTGTCGGCGCCAAATGTTGCCCAGGGACCTTTGTCGGCTGTCGACGCAAGCAAGCATTGAAAAATTTTTGGTCAGCATTCATAATACTTGTCTAACATAACTTTCCCAAGAATCAGTTGAAAAATTATCCTCAAATCAAGGACTAAGTACTCTTCAATAACCAGTATTTGAATAATTGCTAATAATTTATACATACTCAAGGGGATGACAAAGGCAGAAATGCGAGTGTGGATTGTATTCCCAAAGATAACTGAGGACGTGACTCACCCCAGCCATAGTCTGCACGCCCACCGGCACGAGTCCGGCGGCCTTCACGGCGATGGGCGTCTGCACGTTGTACAGAAAGAAGAGCACCATCTTGCGGTTCGACACATTCATGTATTCCCACGGTAGACCGTATGCCGCATCCATCAACACCTCGCTCTTTAATTTAAATTATTTTTAAACTTTATATCACACGAAAGAGTACAAATGGTGGAATTATGGACAAATTGTTTTTTGAATTTGGAGTGACATAGCGTTCCAGAGTCGAATGGCTTAAAGAGAAAATGAGTTGGAAACAAAACCATTACAACGAGAAGGAATGAAGAGAGTCAATTAGCTGTCTGAGCGACGATTGCGATTACGAGATGCGCCCAAATATTGAAACTTATATTTCAAATAACCAGGTGCACATTGATCAATAATGATAGGTTAAATATAGAGAGCATTCTCAAATCACGACACTGGTGAATCTGCTGGTACATACTGGTCGAAACAAAAAATTGGTTCTAGAAACGAAAAGTGATAAGAAATTTTGAAAGGAAGGGTGGTGTTGAGATGGCTAAAGCGTTTAAGAGGTTTTTTTTCGTAATACCAAGTGACAGGACGAACAAGACGTGCACCTGATGGCAAGCGACACGCCTGCCCATAACAGTTGCAATGCCACTCAGAGCTTTGAATCGCAAAGATCTGAGGGGCACTGCCACTGCGCCCGACACCCTGAGACTTAAACTTGACAAGTCCCATGTGCCTGTAATTTCACCAGCACCCTTCCCTTCAAAACCGGCACGCAATGTTGCTCACATTACTGATTGGCGGAAGAAATAGGTAAAGTGACAGTACTTCCCTGGACGAACTCTTTCACAAGGAGCTCTACTGCTATTAATTTTAGGAAGAGGCAGCACATACGTCCTGCGCCAGTTGTTAGATATGTAAAATATATCAGATAAGTTAATAATGTGAATAATGATAGGCAGAGCACTATCTAAACGTATCTAAGGAGAAGACTATAATTTGTCGGCTAATGTCACCATTAACGGACTTTAAAAATTTCCAAGTATAAGCAGGACAACAGTCGAGAAAGTAGTCATGTACCTAAGTGACGGCGCTTTAAAGCTTTTATTCCATGCACGCGCCACGCCACACACCCAACCTGCTGGTCTTTTCAGTTTCACTGAGTACAGTGGTGCACGTTGTCGTAAAAACTTAATAATGAAGTACTGAATTTTATTAACTTGTCATCTACCGAAGGATTCAGTGGTTGATTGAAAATTACGGGGTGACGAGATTTTATAAACATTAAAATCTTGAAAGAGTACACTATTATAATATTTATACAATAAATTTTCTTGTTTGTTTAAAGATCTATGAAAAAAAGTAACTTGCCTTAGACCCAAGCAATTCAAACACAATGGAAACCTGCATAAGTTGTTGGAATACAATCATCGTCAACACGCCGTACTCCATTAAAGACGTTTTGTCCTGAAAGTGGAAAGCGCCACAATTATTATTACTTATTTCGTTAGATACGATAACGAAACTTGAAAATTGTATTCACCATTGCAGAGCACTCCAGTAGCAAAATGCAGCAACACACTTGATGGAATGTAAAATATGCGCAAAGAACGCTGCCAAATGCGTCTGAGCTACTCTGCACCAATCTGAAATATATCAAGGAATGTAATCAAGGAATTATATTGCAAAATGTAAAAGAGAATATAATGTCATCACATTTGCTGTACTCACTTCATGATAATATGGTGATGATTTATATGCTTCTTGAGCAAAGCCGTTACTTCTTTAGATTCCTCCTCGCTATACATTACTGGGTTCGTAATTTCGTTGACTTTGCCTGCCATCGCCGGCAGAGGGAAATGTCGCAGATGGTAGTCCAGAATTTTCAGGTGGCCCCACGCGTGGAACACAATTAGGGAGATGTATAAGTCGAATACGCAAAAGCAACAGCCAGCGTCGTAAGTAAGAACCCAGTTCATGAAGAAAACCACGAGGTACCCAATGAAATTCGTGGTATAATCAAAGGGGAGTGCGTAGTAACAAGAATGGACGAAAGTGCCGTTGACCGGCAGGTTCCTGCTGTACATGCCTGTCGTCAAGTTGTGCAGCATCGGAGTGGTGTTAAATAAAAACACGCCGACACTCATTTGCAGAAGTAGGTAGTTGGTAAACAACTTGCAGATATTGTGAACTTGATTGTACGTCTACAGAACACAAATTATGCAACATTGAGGTAAAATTGGAAAGAAATGCGAAAATGATATCGTTTAGTAAACAAATGATACCTTCATAGCGTATTCAGACATATTTTTGTGGTACAACAGGTGCATTTCTTGCACAAATAATCTCCCAAGTTCTCGATATTCCTTTTTCCACATCAGCGTAACACGTTGCTGAAAAATCGTTACTTTTCAGTAAAGTAATTACTCCGGCACTATATGCGTCTTGTAACTAACTTAAAAACCAACTGACCACATTGATGACGGTAATTAAAGCCGTGATATAGCTGTGTCCGAGCTCGAAGAAGGACAGTTTACCCGTATTGTTACGAATGTACTGGATCTGCAACACAACAAACAGCATTCGTAGAATCCGAAGAGACGCACCCCTACAATGAATATTTTACGTTTGTTGGAGTTAGGCATTTAATCTCTTATTCTCTAAAATCGGTTTCACATATACTTTCTCTGGACACATTCTAAACTAGTAAATTTATTCTATCTAAAAACATCATCATTTTTTTAAAATCAGTTTTGACTGAAACATTGTAGCGGTTTATATTTACTCATCAAAAAATGTACTACCGTTAGGGCAGACATACACGATTACGTATCTGCGTCCGAGACACAATTGTCTCCTGAATAACAAGTACAACAAGGAAAAAGAATTAGATTGCAAACCTGCGAGATCAAGGTGAAGAGCCAAAACGAGAAGAGGAATTTATTATGACGGAAAGGTAGTGTGCGATGTGGCTGGTTCAGCTCCTTGTTGGGCCACGAGTTCAGCAGCCTCAGGCGGTAGCGGACCTTGCGCATATAGTCCAGATCCATTGGCGAGTTTACCTCGCTAAATGCATGCAATCACACATTTGCAAATAAACTTTTATGGAAAGAATAATAAAGATAGATTTATCCTACTGCATCAGAATGAGGGTAATAGTACCCTTAGGTGTATTAATTAGGGTGTAAGTTTGTATGTCTATTGGTTTGATCGTGTAGTTTAAATAGCTTGATAGATTGTGGTATTGGTATTAGTTGATTTATATTAAAAAATCAATATAACGATCGACCGTGCGGTTATCATTATTAAAGTCTTGAAACAGTAATGGTATGGCTTCAAATTGAAGATCTTAACGAGACGATTCTAAACTAAGCCACGTACAATATACAATGACCTTCACATATCGAAAAGAACAATTGTGGTAATTGGGAACTGTTAAAAGTGGACTCTGCTTCAAGGTGTGTTCATAGTTCCGAGAACTATGAAAGTCTACCACGAAATACGAACAACGATCATCGTTTTAGCTTCGTACCGACCCGGAGGCTACCACGAAAAACGTACGAAAATCGTTATTTAACGTAAGTTCTTAATCCGGAACGTCAAAAGACAGCTTTCGTGTCTAATTTCGACATTACTTTCATCGTAAAACTGACAGAATGTAGTACGTATGAGGTTCGTTGCGCAGTATCGTATTTCGTGGTAGACTCCCAGGTCCGTCTGGTCGGATGCTTGAAGTTTCTCTCTATATTATTTAGTTATTAAAGCTCGTTTACTGACAGTGAAAGTGTGAAATATAAGTCAGTAATATATTTTTTCACTTCTCATGCTCCAAAACTACGTCAATATAACCTTTATGTAGCAGGACTAAAGTGCGTCATTTAATCCCTAAGCAGTAAAAAGTTTTTTTTTTGTTTTAATTTACTTCCAGTGACCTAAACAAACACAAACAGCCAGTACTTGCTTTAGTTTGTGTCAAAAGTTCACAGAGTGAACAATATAATTACAACTAAAACAAACAAACTTGAAAATAATCACAAAAACAAAAAAAACATAAATAATTTAACATTATAATACTTAATTTATGAAAGCGCGGCGGTATTCATAAAAAAAGTGCTTATAGCATAGTGTGTTCTAAGTAAGATTACGCTCAGTTTTAGTTCCGTGCCTTTTCCGCATAGACAGTGGCGCCATATTATTTTCTCGCGTCAGTACGTTTTTGTAAGAACCATTTTAGTGACGCGATGTAGCACTTAAATCGATCGAAAAACGCTCATGATTGCCAAAAACCTGAGTGCGCAAAAAGCTGAAAAACGAGAAACAAGCTCCGGTAGGTATGCATTTGGACCAATGAAAAATATATACAAGGATCAAGAGCACTCCAAGCTTGACATTTAAGATTTAAACTTAACTCTATGCCGCTTATGATAAGAACGGTCTTAAGTCAAAGTGTCAAGCTTGATGTGCTTTTGACTGTAACATGCACTATGATACTATTCAACATTTGAGTTTTCATAAGTTTGGTTAGACAATTTCATTTAGTGTTCATCTTAGAATAATAACGCATAGAATGATAGTTTCATATCAAACGAACTGTCACAAGTGAGGCAAAAACCAAATTCATGTAGGCGTAAGCAACTTGTAACTACGCTCGTCGGCACGCACACAAATATACAAATAATGATGCCATGGAATAACATTTCCTTCAAAAGTGGGGAAATTGTATCTTGCTTAACTCATCATTAAGTTAAAGGTGCCTACAGATTTGCCCGACATTGTCGATCAGGTGCCTACAGATATGCCCGGTTTTGTCGATGAAAAACGAATATAGCACTTATTTGTAAATCCAAGATGGCGGACACGATTTTTCAAAATATGCTATATGGGTATCCTTTTCGAGGTATTTGGGGATGCTCATTACGAATATGGCACTCATTTC
>NW_020653850.1:24914897-24931270 GCF_003589595.1 Hyposmocoma kahamanoa | reverse complement strand
AAAAAATGCTATGTGGGTATCATTTTCGAGGTATTTGGGGATGCTCAATGTGAATATGGCACTATTTGTAAATCCAAGATGGCGGGCACGATTTTTCAAATAATGGCAAGTTGGGTATCGTTTTCGAGGTACGAGGTTTCGAGAAACAAATATATACTGTAAATTTGTTGCAATATGTGCTCCAATTCAAATAAAATTAATATAAATAATTATTCAATAAAGCATGAACGCAGAGCCGTTAAAAGTATTATAAAATAATTAAGTGTCCCAATCACTTACAGGAGTTAACGAAAACATTTAATGTTTATTCGAGTAAATATTAGTTCAAAATGCGCAAATAAATCGAAATTACAGGCACCACTAAAATTTACGTAATATAATTATTTTGATACAGAATAGCAAAATGGGGAGAAAAAAAATTCGTTACTTTGCAACACTTTCGTATCTTGTTGCCGCGAAATTATTTTTCTGTTTTAGTGAATATTTACATAAAAATATGAGTTGAAACGCATTACTTACTTGTGGAATGTGATGTTAGTGTCTATTTTATGTTTGTCTGTTGTATTTTTACACCCATTTACCGCACATTTCGTCATTTTTAGCAAAAAATTTTGGAGCTGTTCGCGGTGCAATATGACCTTGAGCACTAACAGCCCGCGCGCTCAAAAGACGCGTTTGGAACCCTCTAACTTGCCTCACTTAGCGTGTGCGGGCTAGGTTTCTATGCGTTATTATTCTAAGGTGTTCATTAATTCCTGTATCAAATAAGAAAACATTTTAATATTGCTTCAATAAGTTTCTGGAGTTTATTTTTCTCGTTTCGGCTTTTGAACTGTCACTTTTTTTTTATTTAATTTTTTTTATTAATTACAATTCTTAATACTATATACAATGATCCTATACTATATTATCTACATAAAGACTAAACGCGTGGGTTGTCGACAAATGGAGATTTATTTGCAAATATTTCTCACAAGCAGGTATGACTATTTTGAGAAAAAATTATATGAATTATTAAAATCACGGAACAAAATATAATACGCATACTTTTACCGTGCATACTTCCTTAAAAAAGATTGAAAATTGGTGGTGCAGGCGGTGCCCGCGAGGGAGGAAAGTGTTTTTATTATTATTATTAAAACTAGGTTTCCAAGAGAACTTTAAAACGTCGGTAAATTTTTTTATATTTGGGCTATATAATTTTTAATTTGTTTTATAAATTATAACATCATAAGTTCTAAATATAGAATCCTCAGTTCTACGTATTGTTGTTTTACAAAAACCGTTTTTTCTTTACTCTTGCTTTAGTTATGCGCCGTTCCTTTTAAACTCCTTGAAAGTAGCAACTTCTGTTTACTATTAAATTACACAACATGTCCTTATTAAACTTATATTTATGAATAATTTAGCGCGTGCTTTCCCATTCCCCACCCGTATCTTCATATCATTGGGATTGCTCTAAGAAAAACCAAATTCCATAATTTTTTTAAAGGTTATTTTTTATTGCTACGCGAATTTTCATTCATAACACATACTATGCTTTACACGTCTTAAATATCAGCAAATACAATGCGAAAGCGTTGATACAAATCTTACCGCTCTGTCTCCTTCAACAACCAGTTAACGACGAACATGTTGCGGTCGTTCGAAACTGCTGCTGTAACTTGCACATTCCTCTGTTTTCACCCATATTTATAACCATTGTCTCAGATTAGCAATAAATTAGTAACAAAAATGTTTAATCGCGGACAAGTGTTGAACTTCGCAGGAGATGTCACGACAAAGCGTTAGTTCTCACCAGCACTCCTCTAATTAGGCGCCTTATGACATCGAAATTTGAGGTCATCTTCTGACAACCGTTTATTGCGTAGCGGTTTGTCATGGAAGTCTAGCAGTGAGACGTATGTTGAGTGGATGATGATAGGTATTATTGGGGTATAACAGGTTTGCTGTTTCCTATGTCGTATAATAACATAATTATAAAATATTAAGAAGCTGCTCCATTTCAATTTCTAATCATCTGCAATTGCATAAAAATAAAACAGAATTGTTTTGCCACTAAACGTAGACGTGCAAAAATCTTCAAATAAATAGTATAAATGAAACCAGAAGTGAGCAATACTAATAGGCATAATTTATTTATATATTTCTTTTTTTACAATACACATAATAGTCGAATTGATCTACAAAATTTTCTGGAAGTAAAAACGCGCGCGTGCGCCATTTCTCTTTGCTTTTATATCCCATTCTCTCCTCTCTCTCCTCTTGTACAGTGTTGTCAAGAACTCAGTAATTTTCAGGTAGGTTTTTTGTACTCAATTTTGGTGACAATTTTTATTGTTTAATAACTCGAATATATCACCGTCAAATATTAAACAATATTTCAGGTTACCACACTCGATTATTAAATAATACTTCATGATATCGAGTTCTTAGGTTTTCGCGATTGTTACATTTACGTATATTTGTTTTTTCAAACAAACCGATGTTTCGGGTCCTTTACAGGTCCCATGGTCACGGTTGACAAATATACACGATTTAAATCCGAAAAAATAGTTTCATTTCCTATAACATTTCATGATGATATTCTATAAATATTTAAATAAAAAGAAACTGTCGCCAAAATTTTGTACAAAAAACTTACCTGAAAATTACCCAACTAAATTACAGACTTACTAATTTTACATTAAAAAGTGATAATTGTCTATGAAAACATAAATAACGAATGCAAAACAGTAGCAACGCGACGTGAGACCTTACAATAGTTTGTGGAATTACGTATATTTGCCAAGTTTTATTACAATCTGCTAAGGGTAAATAAGTGAACTCCAATAAGCCGGATTTATCCCCTAATTTGCCACCCTTAGAAGAGGAATATTTTCTGCAAATTTGAAATGGAATCGGTTTACAAATGTCGGAGAAATAGCGTAACACACATACAAAAAAAATACAGTCGAAATGAAAACCTCCTCCGACCGTGAATTTAAATTGCTTCGATATAGCTATTGCTGTTATCGCTTAGGGGAGGCTGAATTACCAAGGTCTATATTCAAATACCTATTGCAAACTAATGTCATTGTTCCCAGTGAAGTCTCCAACGCTCGTAGTGGCGACAAATATGACCCTGGCTACATTAAGACGTGTTAATAAATCCAACTCAAGTGTTAAAATCTTACTTAAATCGTCGAGGACACTCAACGTCAAAGGCAACACCAAAGTGAAACAAACATTTATTCCACATGTAAAATAAATTTGCAATTAAATACACATATATATATATATATATATATATATATAATTTCATTAAGAAAAAAGATAATATTAACCTTAGAAATAAGTCCAAATTCATGGTAAGTACCACGATTTCGTTTACGAAAGTTAAACAATTATTTTATGAGGTACTGCATTCCTGAGCATATATTAAGATTATCATTTTCTAAGTTAAAAACCTACATTAAAAATATTTTAGTTGAAAAGTCGTATTACGAAATTGAAGACTGCGTGTTAGATAAAGATGCATGGAAAGACGACATGACTCTAGATTCCACATAAATTTCATTCAAAGTGTATTCCATGGCATTTAAGTTTATTTGTAAAGTTTCTTGCTCGTTCTTCACAGGGAAGTCAGCATGAGGAAATTCCTACGAGCAAGAACGATTATCATTTGATAATCTTAATAATATGCTCCGGAATCTTATTGTAAAAACGTATACAAGTTCTTTGTATAAACATTTACTACATTAAATTACAACTTTTTATACAAAAAAAACCGACCTGAAAAGTCCGTGAAATTACATCTATTTACCAAGTTTTATTGAAATCGGTTTCCGGAAAGTGTGTGAAACGGGATTCCTCCCTTAGTTTTCCACTCTTAGAGGTGAATTTAAATGGGACCAATATTGAGGTACCCTCTTTCCAATAAATAAAGAATGATCAAAATCGGTATACAAATGCCAAGTGGCCTAACTAATAGGTACTAGATTTTAAGACCTAATTTATATAATGATTGTATATAATACTATTTCTTTGAGTAAATTAACATAATGAAACACAATGAATATGTAAAGATTATCAGCTTTCAGCCGCATATCGACTTACCTGCTGCAAGAATAAGGAAACTTATTTATATATTTAACTTCACGTAACGTTGCCAATTCTGATGTCCTGAAATTAAACTATTTCTGCATCTGCAACTGCATCACCTCTTGGAGTGGTGCTTGGAAGTCGTTTTTAATTTCCCTTGAGCGAGCTCACAGGAAGTTACTGAAGGTATCGTATACAGTTCTTCGCTCCATCTCTGCTGGCTTCGCGACGCAAAAATATGTCCTCCAGGATTAGTTTCGACAACTACTGCCCAGCGTTTCTTGACATAAAGCGCGAGATCTCTATGCGAGAATGACATACTACATGTCGCGCCTTAGACTATTCCTTCATTTTTTTACATCCTGTAAGTGTTGCGCTTTATGACGCTCTTGCTCAGGTCGCGCCCTGTCCTAGCCCTCCAATCAAAAAGCCCTCCAAAATCAATGCTATATAGACTATAATAAAATTATATTATTTGAGAGATAAGGCTGTGCTTAGATTAGTAGTTTTGTAATTAGACATTGGTTGATTATAATTTTAGTCATATAACCCTGCTCATAACAACAATAATAATAATACAAAAATCGAACGCATACAAAAAATAATCAATAGTTAAAATCCAAGAACAAAGATGTTCAAGAAGCACAGAAAAATTTGTAAGGTCCACTGGTTCGTTCTGTGGCTTACTGTCGCATCCAGCCAGATCAAAGGATTTTTTCCAAGTGTACGATCTTTGTATTATGAATTATAACAAACTAGTGGAGTAATTTCACAAAAAAATATTGAATATCATTCTGATGAAACATCCTGACGTCCAATAAACTTACATTATAATTATTAAAGCAACATCTCTAGTCAGTTGATGGTGGCTGTAACTGGCCTATTCACTTTGCCTTATCAATTCGTTAAGATGGCGATGGAAAAATAACGTCTGTTGATTGCAATTAATTCGTTTATTCACTTTTCACAGTAATTAGTTCGAAAGTGCTAAAGATGAATCAGTTTAAAACGGATTTTAAATGTCACGCGGCAAGTTTGCAGAGAGCGGCCGCGCTTGTTCATTTTCCAACTAACTCAACTGTGCTCTTGTTTTAAAATCCATTGACCATCCACTTTTTGCTTAATTTCATTTCAACCCTGCCAACGACGTCATGTCATAGGACGACGTCAGAAGGCTGATTAAACTGAACCTTAGAAGATGGAATAAAATAATCTCAGTACAGAGTACTAAAGAAAACCGACCTCAAAAGACTTCAAAAGTAAGACCTCAGAATTACATCTATTTGCCAAGTTTTATTGAAATCTCTTAACGGAAAGAGCGCAAACCCGGATTCATCCCCTAGCTCGCCACTATACGGAACTTGACACATGAGATAATAAAAATCGGTTCTCACTACTCAAAGTATATCGAGAGAGAGAAACGCCTGAATTAGAGAATAGCAAAATCAACCATTAAAATAATTGCTCCTTTTAATAAGATTTAGGCGTTATTTATAACTCTTAGAGGTGGATGATTTTCTTCAAAATTAACTGGGACATTGGAGGTACCCTCTTTCCAACAAAAAAAAAGTTTCATGAAAATTGGTGCACAAATACCGGAATTATCGCGTAACATACATACAAAACAAAACATAATCGAATTTAGAACCTCCTCCTTTTTTGAATCGGTTAAATAATCTAGAAATGAACAGATTCTAACTATGCGTGTCAAACTGACGTTACATTTTATACAAAGAAATCATGATCGAGACTAGTTAATGTGATTCGTAGATAGCCTAGCGAATCGTTTCTCTGATGATTAAAATAATATTAGCTAAGATTTATCTTTGCGTAAACCTCATCACGTAAACAATGAGCCGAATTCAGTTACACTACGTCTGAAATGATAACGGGCTCCAATATATTTATTAATCAACACAATAGCTTTTCGTATTATAACAACCCATCAACTTTGTTGTTAACAGAAGCCTGGTTTTCATACTGATATTAGAGACGTCTATCAATATCGATATTGATTTGAAACCAGATACGTGGCCTAAGGCCCATCTCTAAGTTTGACGTAACTGCGAGACGTCTTGTAAGGGTGGTCTTGGCCTTAATCCTGATACAATTGGATTTTGGTCTTGCACAAATGCCAGAACAAGACTGCAACACTAATACCGATTTTGGGCAACACTAGGTTTTAGGCTTTACAATTTTTTTTCGATTAGTCCGATAAGTTTATAGGAAAGTTTATATGTGCTATTCTCCAGTTACTTTTCATTTTATAGATATTATACACCTTCTTTATGACATTTTTGAAATATAAACGTTATTTAGGTTGCCAACAGATGGACTGCTTGTCTGCAGTTAATGCGTGCAGTCTTGATCAACTGTATATAGTCAAGTGGCCGAAACATCGACCGCATGCAAACGAACTTCAACTGCGTACAGTCGAGAATTCAACTGCAAGCGTCGGCTGCAGTCGATGTGATCGATAGTTCAACAATCAAAAGTAGCAATTGGCATTCTTAACTTAAGAGAACATAATAATGTGATTTTTGTGTCTGAAAGTTCTGGAACAACTTGATTTTTGTAGTAACGGTAAGAGGTAACGATTACTTGAGGGTTTAATAAACTTAATTTTAAAACAAAAACACGACTTTTCTAAACTGATTTATGTCACTTGCACAATTCTAAAATATTTTTAGTAATGGCACCTGTGTTTATATTTTTGATCGCATATTCCACCGCAGCGTATAGTCGGGGATGACCAATGTGAATTTATTGACAAATGAAAATTGAGAATTTCGATAGTGATATGTTTATTTCCTCAACAAAAAGTATAATCAGAGCTCGATAAGCGTATTTAGAGTGATAAACTACAATAGTAACATCTTCCATTTCAACATCTACAAAATATACTCAGCTCCTGAAATAAAGTCGGTGTCGACTTCGTATCATATCGACTTCACGCATGCACTCCGTCTAGTAGCAGCCTAATAAGCATCAAGTACTTTGAGTAACCTAATCCATCAAGTGCATTGATCGCTTGATATGGTATTATTCAAGGTATAGTTTTAAATAAACTAAAAAAAATATCTATAGGAGAACTAGACGTGTACCTGAAATTTTCAGTAACAACTCAGCCGATACGCAATTAGCCGGACTAAAAAGTTGTTACAGCTTTATCCAATTTTGTTAAGGCACACTTAACAAGTTCTTAAACTACTTATCTTATAATAATTTACTCCATTTCCATATCTTTTGTAGACATTACATAATGGTTTAAGACTTTTGCAGTTGCAAAATTCGCATCCTGAATAAAACACGTCACGACTTAGTGTAAGCAGTTATAATATACGTAAGATACATCATAGTGTAAAATGTGGTCTGTGGTGTAAATATACATAGTGTTAGGAACGTCTCTGCACATACTGCCAACCGACCGTCATAGTTGCCATCTGTCAGCGACGAATACTATACATACATGTATAGGCGTTGCAAATCAAACTAACGGCTGTTTTGCTTTTTACTGGTGTGCTCTCGACGCGTTTACCTGTTGTTGATTTATATAACGTCTCGTGCTTTTCGAATTTGAACATTGGATTTTGTAACCAATTTTTATTTCATTAAAATTATTCTTAATTTCTAGTCGTTTTAATGATTTCTGGTTTAGATTTCTGACAATAGTTTTAAATGCTAGCATGGTTACTAAAGGATAACATAGAGTAGTTAAAACCATCAAATATTAATTAATTACTTTTATCGAATGTCGTATTTCTAGAAATAGTTTTACTGCATCCTAAGATATACTACTCTCATAAGGAAACAGAAGTTGGATTTTAAAGTAATTCTAGGGGCGCAAATGAAAAATTGTAGTGGATAATTAGCCTTTCTCCACAGTAAACATTCCTTAAGAGCTACAAGCAAAAGCTTATTTCAACTAATGCAGATATTATTCATTAATTAATTTATTCATTATATGCATAGTTGACTACGAATATTTTTCAAAATTCAATAAAACTTGTAGACAATTACGAATTCAAAACAAGTAATTAATTACTATTCGATGGCTTTAACCACTCCATGTCACTGCTTGTATCTATATGTAGACATTTATTTACTCATTTGGAACACCCTATCACGAACATTGTTTATTACGCTTTTACAGAAGTCATTCTTAGATAAAGTACATACGTTAATTCAGCGACGTTATCGTTATAGTAAAGAAGTGAGTTTAGTTAGACCAGCTTAAAAACACGTTCCCCTCAGGGTGCACCACTGAAGTACGGAAACCACACCACCTTGGAAGAAAGTGCTAGAGATATTGTTGCACTATAGTAAAAATTTTCGTGTTGTAGCTCAAGGGTTCTATGTTGTGTCTTCTTCCTGTCCTTATCCCACGCTAGGTGGGGTCGGCACAACATTTATTTTTCTTCCACTCTCCCCTATCAGCCGTTCTATATTATGTAAAAAAGTAAAAAAAAAACTAGAAATTTAAAAGACAAAACTTGGTTTTTGGGGCAATAATTTACCACCGCTTGCCACATGAAAGTCTGTCCAATCGGACAAGAAATGATGGTCAATTTGATCCATGTCTTAACGTGTTAATACTGTGTCTTTCGAACTCTTTCAATGTCAACCTTACAGCGGCGGCTGGCGGACATAAAGTCGATGTAATGTCAGCCACCGTGCAAGGTCACCGCTTAATGCTCTTACAGTGGCGATTAGCTGCTCCTCATCGCTGGCGCCCTTGGATTAGGCATACGTCCTTTGTTGTAAGACCTTGAAAGTAAACTTAGCAATATAAATTGCACATTGTGCTGTTTTCCTTACTATTATTTTATCATAATTCACTCTCAAGTTCAACACGCCTTGGGTAAGTGATTAATTAAAAACAAATTACGTAGATAATAAATGTTTCATTCAATGACAATTCACATTCCGAAGTTGGACCTAGGGGTAAGTGAGGAAGTAGACTAGGATGGCACACGCTCGCCTGGAGAATACCGGATTATTGCTTTTATAAAAGAACCAGGTTATTAAATACTGTTCGGGCAATACAGAACACAGAACACAGCAAAGAATTCCACTCTTTACTCTCTCTGCACTCTCGTCACGGCTGCAAAACGGAGCGGTCGGGATTGAATCATGAAATATGTGCAGTCTCCGGTATTGGGGCATCGCGAATAGGGTCTGATTTATGGTATCAAAACAAAGGCGTATTTTTTTCTACAAAACGAAGTAGGGCACATTCCTCCACATCACTTCTACTTGTACAGATTCCATGCTAGACACGTGCGCCGTATACCGCCGCGCCGCCACAGACGACTTTTCCACACCGACTGACGATGTAGTTATCTAATCGGCATAAAACTGGCGTGGCGAACATTTATTTTATTTAATAAATATTAATATATTTTAATACAATGGTTCCGCAAAATTAAAATTAATTAACGTTGCTGTCTACGTATATCCTATTCTTATGATTTGCTATGACGAGGCACACTGACTATTTCTCCCGCAAGATGGCGCATGAATGCTGGTACTGTTGCACTGTCAAACTTCAAACATAATTGACATCGTTGTACCTGCTAACCACGAAAGAAAGTGTGTGGTCTGTGCTGCTAACTTTCAACTTAAACAAACATCATCTTGTAGTAAAACTCATCGATACAATAAGATGAACACAAGCTACAGTTCAAGGTGTGAAGAGCTAAATAAAAATACGTAACGTTTTGTGCTGATTTTTGTTTAGAATCCAGTTACAAGTGTTGAACAGGAAAGCAAAGTTGTAAGGTCCCTGCAAAAAGCAAGTTTTAGATTGTGTTGACTAGCAATAATAATAAAATCTTCAATAATTAACCGAAGAATTTTTATTTTTATTTGGTACCTCACCATAATATTTGTAATTTATATAAATAATAGGGGTTAAAGTATGAAATTGCCGATTTGTACTGAAAATCTAAATTGTTTATTTTTTAAATTTTTAACAAATTTATTTAATCAAAATAGTTGCCATTATTATCTATACATTGCTGCCATCTAATGGAAAGGTTATTAATGCCTTTGCGATAGAACTCCGACGATCTAGACTGCACGAACTGTGTGAAAGCATTTTGTACTGCCTCCTGGGAAGAAAACTTCTTGTCACGTAGATAATTGTCCAAATCACGAAAAAAATGGTAGTCCGTTGGAGCAAGGTCTGGTGAATACGGAGGATGACGAATGGTTTCTAACTGCAGTTCCTGAAGGGTCAAAATGGTTTCTCGTACTGTGTGAGGTCTCGCGTTGTCGTGGAGCAATAATGGTGAAGATCGATTCATGAGTCGCGGCTGTTTTACTGCTAGTTTTGTCAACATGGTTCGGAGTTCGGCACAATAGACATCTGCCGTTATTGCTTGACCAGATCGGAGAAAACTATAGTGAATAACACCATGCTGAGACCACCAAACAGTTACCATTACCTTTTTATTGGTAAGTTTTGCTTTAGGACACTGTTGTGGCATTTGACCTGGGGTCAGCCATTGCATTTTTCTTTTCCGGTTATCATAAAGAATCCACTTTTCATCACATGTTACAATTCGATCCAATATTCCTTCATTTCTGTACCGGTTCAACAAGGCAACACAAGTTTCAACACGCGTTTCTTTCTGCAGATCAGTCAAATCATGAGGCACCCATTTTTCGTATTTTTTTATTTTATTGATTTGACGCAAGTGAGTCAATATTGTGGGTAAGGTAACGATAAACCATGCCGCTAATTCCTGGGTAGTTTGACTAGGATCGGCTTCCACTATCTCTCTTAATTCATCGTTATTCACCTGTGTGGGCGGTCTTCCTCGTGCCTCGTTCTTTAAGTCGAAATTTCCATCACGAAAGCGTTTAAACCAAAATCGCACGGTGCGTTCATTAGTAGACCCCTCTCCAAACGCAGCATTGATATTGCGGGCTGTTTCTGCCGCGTTAGTTCCGCGTCGGAACTCGTATTCAAAAATCACTCGAATTTTCGCAGTATCCATCTTTCTTGTCTAAATTGAATAACAAAAACCATTGAAAGTCGATATTCAAATGTTTCAAATTAAAAAAAAAAAATCACAGAAACCATTTGAAAAAAGTTTCATTCGAAAACCTCAAACCATGAAGATTCTATGAAAATTCAAAGAACCTATTGCAATAACACGGCAATTTCATACTTTAACCCCTAATATTACTTTTCATCATACTTGCACGTAAATAGTATGATTGCATGCAAGCTATCTTGACTATAATGCCCCAAATAAAACTTTCTGGCCTTTTTTCCAACCATATCTTTTTGTTACATACCACCGTACAACCATACCACCATACTTTCAGTAGCAGTAGAGCTCCTTGCGAAAGAGTTTGCCCAGGGAAGTACTGCCACTTCACCTATTTCTGCCGCCAAGTAGCAATGTGAGCTTTACTGTGTTCCGGTTTTGAAGGGTAAGTGTGCTAGTGAAATTACAGGCACATGGGACTTGTCAACTTATGTCTCAAAAAAAATAGGGTGACGGATGCAGTGGCAGTGCCCCTCAGATCTTTGCGATATAAAGCTCTGAGTGGCACTGCAATTGCTATGGATAGGCATGTCACTTACCATTAGACGCACGACTTGTTCGTCTCGTCACTTGTATAAAAAAAACTATATTATGTTATACTATTTTTGTGCAAGTGTGATGAAAAAGCATTGTATGTTTCACGGGCGATACCTACGGCAATTACGAAGCTCGACTCCGAAACCGTCTCCGTTCCGAGCTCGGCTCGTCTTCGACTTCGGGCTTCTATAGTCTCGTCCGTAATTCCTTATTTATCGCCTTTAATTCACAATGTACTATTATATTATAAAATGCTCCTACTGTGTGCTCCTTTATATTCCTAAGGCTCCGTGTACATCAAAATGTACGTAATATGTGAAGTAATTCTGAGCACGGCAATATTATTCCCATGATCTCATAGTCGCCCAGTGTACCTACATACATTATTATGAAAATATCCCATTCAAATATATGACCATAGGGTATCTAGATAAATACGTTGTTCACAGAAAACTGAGGGCATACTTGCTTGGACCTGAGGCAAGTTATTATATTTAGTCAAATTAAAATCTTTGGACCTATCTAATACACTTCCAAGTACATTTGGCGTTTAGCTCTTTCCTTTTGTAATTTGCAGGATCTTAGGAGTTATGAACAACGGTTTCGATTATGACTGGTTCTTAACTACACAGCTATACGTAACCGCAGTATAATTAAAATCCTACCTACCACAAATTTCATTATGCCCTCGGCGCTGCGGGCGGGCGCGATGCCGCGAAAGCTTTGTTGACGATTCATGGCAACTCCATGGCCAAATTAAAAGTTAATAACCCCAATAAGAGACGAACCTCACTTCTCGACTTTTCTCTGCCGTTATTCTATCTTAACGTAGGTAATTTGTAAGATATTTCTCGTAGTTACTTCCGTTGCTTACTCAGTATATTCTAAACTATTCTTTCAGTTAGTGTTAACGTAATTATAAAGGACTGTATCAATGGGGTTCGGGTGCTATTGAGGAGTGAGCAAGACCAAAGGAAGTGTACAGTTTATTTGAATGATAGTATACAGTTACTACGAAAACAGAAACAATAGTGACAAAAACAAGTACATTCAATTTTACAATTACAATATAAATCTAAACGATTTGTAGCGACTGCTGTAATTGGCTCCAGTAATGTACATTGTTTTTTGAGACTTTGCTATAACCATTGTCTTACTAAAATTTACGCAATGGTGGTGCCACGGGCGCTGTCTACGTCGAGCGCAGGGTAGCGCAGAGCGGAACGGGCAAGGCTTTCCTGATATAATAAGAAGTTTTTGTCTACCTTCACGACTTTCAAAGTAATTAGCCTAGGGAAATTTAAAACGTTGTAAAATCATTGTTAAGTGTGTCTATTGGTTTTGTCCGGCTCGGCGGTGTCATTAGAAGACGATAAAAATGTTGTGTCATATTATATTACAAACCATATCGGAATTATAGCCTTAAACAGTGTGCCGCAGTGGCTGAGTGTGCTGTGCCAACACAGGAGCGCGGCGCGGGTGGTGCCAGCGGCGCGAGGGCGCTGCCATTGCCAAATGGACTGTATTTGTCTCGCCGCCAACCGACACACAGCGCCGAGCCAAAAATTCATTGAGCCTGATTAGGTCGAGCTTTTTATGTGATCGGCTTCCTTATGTATATTATGCGTTAACCTTTTTCGAAGGGACGTTAAAATAAGTGTCTTTTAAACCGAATTCATTCATTCAGTCACCCAGTATTACTCAGAATGTTCAACTCACTCACTGTTCTTGATACCTTGGTTCTTGTCGGCTTCCTCGCAACAGACGTACGTATGGTTGTTTATCCGATTGCCGTAACGCCTTTAACAATTCCTTCTAACAGTGTATAATACGTTTGGTTGTGTAATTGTTTTCTATAAATTGTTATTAACATAAATAAATACTCACTATTTAGTATTAAGCTTAGCAGGTGCATGTACCTACATAAGATGTCGAAAACCAATAATTGCCTATATTATACGATAGTGCCTAACTTAGTCGACGGATAAGTTCCAGACTATTCGCCGACAAGGTCAACGGATAGCAAGTGCGTGTTGGGGGGAAACGCGGAAGTAACTCTCTCACGCTACGACGCTACTAAAATTAATAGGTTTCAGATCGTAGCCGCTACGCCGCGCCGTAGACATGTCATGCGCTTCCCTACCCTCTCTAGACAATTAATTAAACTGAATTGTACTGAATTGTAATTGTAATGTATATACACAGTCAGGTCATAAGTATTGTCGCACAGTAAAAACTTTTCTTTTAGAATGTTGGCCACAAAAAAGTTTATTGTATTCGAATTTCGAATTGTTCATGAAAATAAAAATGTATACTTTTTAGAATTTTACTCATTTTTAAATATGGAGTGGACGCTTAAAGAAGACCGTGTTGCAGTTATTGCGTTGCATCGTTGCGGTTACGCGCCAATTCAAATTTTTGACATACTGAAAAATTTGAATATAACCAAAAGATTCGTTTATCGTACCATCAAACGATACAATGAAGACTCTAGTGTAGATGACAGGTCAAGAAGTGGTCGCCCTCGGTCTGTTAGGACTCCAGCAGTGATAAAAGCTGTGAAGGCGCGAATTCAAAGAAATCCCAAACGTAAGCAGAAACTGTTGGCCCTTCAGATGGGGTTAAGCAGAACCACGGTGAAAAGGGTGTTAAATGAAGACTGAGGGCTTCGGGCATATCGAAGAAAAACAGGACATCGTTTGAATGCTCGTCTAATGGACCTGAGACTGAAGAGATGCCGCGCTTTGTTGAAGCGGTACGCGGGAAAAAAATATCGGGAAATTCTTTTTTCAGATGAAAAATTTTTTACCGTAGAAGAGAGCTACAACAAACAAAATGATAAGGTGTACGCACACAGTAGTGAAGAAGCGAGCAACCGTATTCCGCGTGTCCAACGAGGTCATTTACCATCCTCGCTCATGGTATGGTTGGGAGTTTCTTATTGGGGCTTAACAGAGGTACATTTTTGTGAGAAAGGTGTAAAAACGAATGCAGTTGTGTATCAAAATACAGTCCTGACGAACCTTGTGGAACCTGTTTCTCATACCATGTTCAATAACAGGCACTGGGTATTCCAACAAGATTCGGCGCCAGCTCATAGAGCGAAGAGCACACAAGACTGGTTGGCGGCGCGTGAAATCAACTTCATCCGGCACGAAGACTGGCCCTCCTCCAGTCCAGATTTGAATCCGTTAGATTACAAGATATGGCAACACTTGGAGGAAAAGGCGTGCTCAAAGCCTCATCCCAATTTGGAGTCACTCAAGACATCCTTGATTAAGGCAGCCACCGATATTGACATGGACCTCGTTCGTGCTGCGATAGACAACTGGCCGCGCAGATTGAAAGCCTGTATTCAAAATCACGGAGGTCATTTTGAATAAACTTTAGTGTCATAAGAATCTATGTTTTGTTAAGTTCATTTTGGTATATAAATGGTTACATAATGAATAAACTTGTTTCAATTATTTTATATTAAACATGTGACAGAATTTATGACCTGACTAGGTATATAGAATAAATTTATTTAGAATACAGTATACAGTAATTATACAGTACTTAAGTAATATCAAGTACACTGTATTAAACCTGCAAACAGGTGCGGAAAAAATTAATGGAATTTTACATTTGGTCTCTACAGTTAACTGCATTTAATATAAATTTTGTAAATTCTAAATATTATTTTTAGGAGCAATGTGCCAAAAGCCATTTTGTCTATTGTAATTAAAAATTATGTTTTTATTGCAATATAATTTCATGTCGTAAATAATTCAAAGTCCTCACACTCATGTAAAGAAGTCAGTCTTATAAATTACTTTATGGTATACAAGACGCACACTAAATCAAGTTTATTTTATTTATATTATATTATTCTCCTTAAGTTTATGTAAGAATATAAAATTCAGTACTAGTTGAAATGTATAACAAATCGGTCAATTAGTATTGAATTACAAAATACAACCTTATCTTATTGCACCTTGTTTAGTTTAGCTAGCTAGTTTGTTATTTACGCTCAATAAATTTATTATTATTACAAAATCACCAAACAGATGGAACGCCGAAAGCTTGTCCATAAATTGTTTAGTTTATATATACAAATACCGTCGACATCTGCTATACCGTATGAAACACCAGCTGATAAAACGTAGCCCTTTTTCCTAATTTCATCGGATGCGACAAATACACGTCAGAAGGGAAAAATCACAACCTTCATAATTTGACTTTGGACCCCTAAAAACTAACATTTATATACATATTGTGACCCACAGTTCGTAGTGTCATCGGTTAGCAACAACGATTAGGAAGTAATTAGTTGATTATAGCGCCACCGCCCGCGCCGTGCCCTCGCGCCCTCGCGCCCGCACCTCCCCATTCCGTGCGTTCGCCATTGTGTCTATAGGTATCTATTACCTATTACATTTTAATACTTAATCAAATAAGTAAAAAGTAATGTGATTTTTTGTACCTACAATGAATTATTCGGTTACAGAAAATGAAATAAAAAATTCAAAGTCAAAGTCAAAGATTATTTATTCCATAGGTAAAATAAATTTACACTTGAAAACGTCACATTTAAGCTACTGCTCGTTCACTACGCTGACCTCCCGGAGAAGAACGGGCAAGAAACTCTAGGGATTGCTCTTTTCAAATAAACTTAAATGCTATGGAATACACTTTCAATCAAATTTGTGT
>NW_020653850.1:24884838-24914887 GCF_003589595.1 Hyposmocoma kahamanoa | reverse complement strand
AAATTATGTATATTTTTACGGGCATGTAAAATATTTGAGTAAATGTACTGTGATGCCACAGTCATGATACCAGTCTTCTTAAACATTTCTCTGAGAGAAACCCGAGAGCCTAGACGGTACATCGCTCGTTTTTGCAATACAAATATGGTTTGAATATCTGCACCTTTACCCCACGTGAGAATCCCGTAGGACATTATACTATGGAAGTAACTAAAGAAAACTTGTTTAGCAGTACTAACATCGGTAAGCTCACGTATTCTGTGGACTGCGTATGCAGCGGAGCTTAATCTGCTGGCCAGGGAAGATATATGTGGAAACCATTGAAGTTTACTATCTAAAGTCACTCCCAAGAAGACAGCTTTATGAACAAGGTCTAACTTTTTTCCGTTTATTTCTATGCTTGGACTAATCGATTTTACGTTAGGTCATTCACATTTAACACATTTTGTCTTCTTGGCATTAAGCAATAAATTGTTAGCATTAAAGCAATAAACTTAGAGAGGGTATCATTAATATGGTCATAATTAATGTCATGTCTGTCTGTTTTAAAAATCAAGGATGTATCATCAGCAAACAACACAATTTCGCAATGGTCCTTAACAAACAATGGCAGATCATTAATACAAATCATAAATAAGGAAGGTCCAAGTATTGAGCCCTGCGGAACCCCCATTTTTACCGAAGAACCCAAAGAAGTCGCTCCATTTATGTCTACTTTCTGAATTCTGCTGTTGATATATGACGAGACAAGTTTTGACGCCTTGCCATTTACACCGTAATGTTCAAGCTTCCTAATAAGAGTAATATGATCAACGCAATCAAATGCCTTTGAGAAGTCACAGGAAACACCAATAGCGTTCTGGGACCTTTCCCAAGCATCAAAGATGTGTTTTAGTAACGCTATCCCCGCATCGCTAGTCGATCTACCATTAGTAAACCCGTATTGTTCACTACGAAAAATATGATTCCTACCGATGTAAGACGGTAATTGAGTCAGCATAACCTTTTCGAATGTTTTACTTAAAGGTGGTAAAATTGAAATGGGCCTATAGTTGCTAGGATCAACTTTCCTACCGCTTTTGAATAAGGGAATAAATTTGCTGTATTTCATTAAATCGTGAAAAGCACCTTCGTCAACGCACCTATTGAAAGCTACAGCAAAATTTGGTGAATTTATATCAATTACTGAGTCTATAACTTTAGGTGATATGCCCCAGAGATCTTTAGTTTTTTTAACATGTACTGATTTAAAAGCTTTTGTGATGTCTTGTGGATTAACATGACGGAAATTAAATAAACTGCCACAAATGTTAACATTTTCCTTTAGGAGATCAATAGCAAGAGAAGGGGAGGAATTTAATGATTCTGTAGTGTTCACAGCAATTTCCGAAAAGAACGATTCAGAAGCTTAGGCTACTTTGTCTTTAAATTTTATTTACTATCTTAGTAAATAAAAAATCTTAGTTTACTATCTAATTCTAAAACTATATCTCTATCGTGTTGTTTAACCCTTTTTTTTTTTGACGGGTGGGAAATCTTCATGGATACCCCTCAGGGAGACTCAGGAGTTATGTGGGGACTCTCCCTCCAGCCTGCCCGACTCTTTGTTTATTACGCTCTAATTTTGAAACTTACTTAGACCTTAGAAGCTACACATACTTTTTTAAACATTTTTGAATAATATCTAACATTATCTATGAAATTGGAATTAGTATTATAAGTTTTCATAGCATATAGCTCATAGAAACGAGACCTACTCTTAGGAATACCTACTGTTGCCCAGTCGTTGAATGTAGTCTCTCTATGGAAAGTTAATGTTTTCGATTTAAATACATTATCAAATTCATTTTTAGTTAAACCAAATATCGTGCTATATAAAATATTTGGAACATTGCCGATATTATTTTGAAATCTAATGTTTCGTTCTGTGGTAATCGGTCTGCAGAGAAGTTGGTCTACCTTCTTGCTCATTTTACAATTAAAAGAAGCCAATTGGCCACTATGGTCTGATCTTAAGCAATTTATTCTTGATTTAGACACTGCGTCTGTGTTACAAAAGATGTTATCAATACAAGTAGAAGAGGAGGCAGTGATGCGAATTGGTTCTGAGAAAAGATTAATAAAGTTAAACCTTTTAAATAAATTAATGAGTCTTACAGAAGTAGAACAGTTTTCCAACAGGTTTACATTGAAATCTCCACAAATTACTGCGTTATTTTTTGGTGAGAAAAATCCGCTTTAAATTATCTTCCATAATTAATTCAAACTCGTTAAAATTAGCAGAGGGGGACAAACTGATCCAATTCCACACATGAAATCTCAATAGTCCGTTCAGTAGAAAGATCTGTGATATCCTTACGCTGTTTAAATTTTAAGTTACGTTTAATAATAATCATGGATCCGCCTCTACTTAAGCTCTTTCTTATGAACTGAAAATGAATGCATACATTTGTTTTTGTTTTTTTTTTTTCAAACAAACCAACGTTTTAGAATCTTTACAGGTCCCGTGGTCATGGCTAGCTGACTGACCATATCCATGAGAAATCAGCCGCGACCATAGTTTTATTTCGGATGTGTAACAACCGCAAAAATCTGAATATGAAATAAAACTACTACTTTCATCCAAAGTACAACTTCTCTGGCGCTAATGAAAGACATGATTATCAGCTTATTGCGAAATGAACTGATGAACACATGCATTAGTGGTTTTCTAATTAGGTGGATGAAGGCCCCTCCCATCGCTTGCCGCACCTTTTCACAGGAAACCTATAATGTTTTTTAACAACCGAGTCACTCAATTTAATTTTATTCCTTTGTTCGTAGTTGTTAATTACTTAATGTATCAGTCAAAAGGAGTGCAACAATACGTGACTCCAAGAACAATGCGGTCCTCCAAAATTCGCTTATGTACTACCACTCTAAATCTTCATCAGGACTATTATATTAAGCTGCTGCCGTAACGACATTTTGTTTAGCAATCCCTCTAATTACATAGTTGAGGCCGCTCACGTAGATATCCTCAATCTGGCGAGATAAGTTACCAAAAAGCAGTCAATTAATTACCCATAAAATATGGCTTTAATGCATCATCATTATGTTTCACAGCTTTTATTAACAGCGACGTTGCTGCACAAAAGATAAAGTACGTCTGAAGCCTTGAAGCTTATAAAACGAGTCCCGCAGCCGCTTGAAATTATGGTCGTATAACAATAACGGCCGTTGGCATAAACCTCGTTTAACAGCCGTTATACAGCCTGAAGCGCTACATCGCTTTGTTTACGAGTCGTTACAGAACAACTCTTGCGTACATACATTCAACGGTCGATGGGTGTAAAGCAACGTTGATAACTGGTGTTCACAAATAAAAGTTCTTTACGTAGCTATTCATATTTATAAGTCGCACTGAATATCTTAAAGTCTTGTTACATTGTGGCTATTAGTTAAACAACGTCCAATAATAATTAACTTATCGATATGTCTATTACAAATACGTAATATGTAAGTACTTTGTTTGCCGTACACAATAAACATTACAGCGGACAAAATAAAAATTATTATCGTCTGTTGAATTGTTGAATGTGTTGAATTTCTGGTACTTTTATCTGTCTCGTAATTTTTCGTCGTTTCGGTGGCGCTTTTTTTTTTCTCATAATAAAAAGATTTCAGTTTGCAGTGTAATAGTTTTACCGGTTATAGGTACATCGGTGGTGCACGAGGCATCACTTTGTAACCAATACTTTGGCAAGACGACATTTTGATAAGTTTTAATTTTATAATTTGACAATGTAGCGTTTAAATAAAACTCTATAACAGTAGGTGAACACATCAGAGTAAAATTATTTGAAAAAATGTTAGACAAAATATTCGGAAAGCTAAAAAATTGCAAACTACAAATTAGTAATTATAATGAAAATTACAAATGAAGATAATAATTGAAATTGGTAGCAGTAGAACTTCTTGTGAAAGATTTAATCCAGAGAAGTCCTGCCACCTACCCTATTTCTGCCGCCAAGCAGTAATGAGAGTATTTCTGTGTATCAAATTTGAAGGGTTAACGGTGTTGGTGAAATTACTTGTCAACTTAATGTCAAGGGATGACAGGCGCAGTGGCAGTGCCCCTCAGATTTTTGTGATTTAGACACAGACTGGCGCACTACTTGTTCGTCTCGTCATATGGTATCATAAAAAAACAGACACTACAATTTATGGAGACTCAATTTGCTAGAAGACATTTGAAGCTCTGAGGCAAAGAATTCTATATCGTCGAGGGATTTTGAAAAATCTTGATTTCATTCTCAATTGCGTCTAAATGTGTACAGAAGAGACTCGGAGTTTATTTTTAAAACAAACAAAGCTTAGATTGCGCAATCAACCGGAAATAGAGTCGCAGTACGCTGATAAAATGTTTGGCATGTATTAAAATTCGTAAAACATTTATTGTTAAATTGACTTTTAAACAAAACATTTTTTTGTTAAAAGAACTTAATGCGAGTGTATAAAATAAATCTGCTGGTTTTTGCGTTCTAACTTTAAATTAAGGTCAATCATGTGCTTAATTAAATCTTAAAAAAATATTAAACCACATAGATTTTATAAAAATCTTGAATAACACACAAGTCGTAATTATTTGATACTCTGTAAGGAAACAGAGAACAAAAAAAGAGCAAAGGACACTATAAAATGAAAAACAAATTTGTAAAACAATCAAACAATTTTAAAAATTAAGCATCCAACTACTTACGTCACTAATCCGTTTCTATATATTCCATAATAGATATCCATCTCTTAATTGTAACTCGGGTCTTGGCCCTGAGAGTTAGTTGAGGACTCAGCGTACCCCGTAGGCTACAAAGTCCCCCTACAACCTCTCTTGTCTAAAAAGTAGCCTCTTATAATTTTTTCAAGGTTACAAGAATAAAATCTTGTGTATGTTTTTGAGTAACTACCAGAGCAACGGAATTCAATCTGGGGCACCAAGAACACCCATCCAAGACGCAATTTACAAAAGTTCATTTCCCAAATTGGTCTTACCGGATGTCACGCAAGTCTTTGGGGACACCGAGGTCGTCATTATATCATTACAGAAGTAATGTAACGGTAATACTAAGCCCCTTCCATATTATGATGACTCCAATGAATTATATGTATAATTTCATTTTCAACTAAATAAAACAAATGTAAGACCACAGCACTAGTCAATCTTTAAAATTAAGCGATTGGGCTACAGTGGGAAATCATAAAAGCCGACAGAGGCTATGAACTTTACGATAAAAGGACTTACAATACTAGTGACAATTTTAATTATTTTATTAGAAAATATTTGAAAATGTTTAAACGGGTCTGTGTTGCAGCTAAAGGCAATGTTAATAAAAACTGAGTGGATACAGAAAACTGAAGCAGAAGTTGTTAAAATATTTCTTTTTTTTTAAAGATACGTGGGGCACACTATAAATTTCCGGAATGAATAAGAAAAAAGTACTATAAATGGTCAGAAATGAATTTATTGTTTCGCAAAATATTCTCCGTTAGCGTTATTGCACTTTTTCATACGAATGAATCAATTTTGAAAACATTTATGCCGCTCCTCCGTGACAATCTCCGTAACATATTTTTCATACTCTTCGACAGCCACTTCAGGTGATGAAAATCGTTGACCGCAAAACTGGTTCCTAATTTTTGGAAATAAATAAAAGTCACAAGGTGCCAGGTCGGGACTGTACGCGGGATGGCTCATAAGGTCAACGTTGTTCACCTTCAAAAATTCATTTGTCTGTCTGGCCGTGAGAGAGCTGGCATTATCGTGGTGCAAAATGATACGGCTTTTACGGTTATTTTCTGACAAACAAATGGTCGTGTACCAATCACTATTCACGGTACAACTATTCTCCAAAGCAATAGTAGCCACGTGTCCAGTTTTATTAAAAAAAAAGAAGCAATCATCCGCTTAGAGGCACTTTGCAAGCGCGCCACTCTGGTTGGTTTCGGCTCATCTCGAAAGACCCATGCGCTCAATTGCTGCTTTGTTTTGGGATCGTAACAATAAATCCATGTTTCGTCACCTGTTACTATGTCCCACACCAAATTTGACGCCCCTTTGTTGTGTCTGGTAAGCATGGCATTGCACCAAGTGACGCGATGATGACGTGATCACGAAATTCGCCAATTCACACGACCTGAGATTCACACGACCGCGTTTGAATTCTGCAAACCAGCAACAAATAGACGAAAAGCTGTTTGAAATCGAGCGAAGCTCTGCTGAACTGTTAGACTACACTTAAAGTCGTAGAAAATCATACCACGAAAATTTTCTCGAGTTAAATCCCATGGTGATGTAAACAACCAATTTCTAAAATGACGCCACAAACAAAATACCAACAAAAAAACAGATGAAACAAACTGTATTCTACAGCCAAAGAGATCCATTTTCAAATGTTGTAATTACTTTTTAAATATTGTTTATGTAAGTGGCCAGTTGCGGAAACTTATAGTGCGCCCTATGTACTCCAATTTCGACTACCAAGTCATGGAATTCACTGCCGCAAATATACAGTTGCTGAGTCCTTACATAAAGAAAGTATAGGAGTTAGTCTAGCTAATTAAAACTATCCTCATGTACGCCCAGAAGACAATCTCAAAGACTAAAAATAAAATATACTGTTAACCTTGATGGTGTCCGTCGGAGTAATTAATTCTGTAGTATTGCACCTTGTCTAAATAATGCCAACATGTGTTTTTAACAAAATGTGTTGCATTATTCGCTTATTTTGCTAGGCTTGGGGTCTTCAACAACTGCATCAGACGTTGAGAGATCCCAAGCAGAGTCCCTCAGTTTGAAATAACAAATATCATATTTGAAAAGGAAAAATTGACCTTTGCAGATACTGTTGTATATTTAAGTATAACTTTGGATGCTTACTGGCTATGGGGTCCATAAGTAACTAAGTTGCCGAAACGGCTCAGCTCTGCTCACGCGATTTGACGAATACAAAAACTTTCAGACGTAGCACTGGCAACCGCGACATTGGTTTATTTTAGGCACTTTCACAGTTTGATGAATACGCCATTTTGCATGAAGAAAATGCTGCCGACATCAATAGAAGCTGTGAACTGCATTGCCAGAGCAATTTATAAACTGTACCCCAGAAACTCTTTCCGAGATCATTTTAAAGAAATTCACTTTTTTACATTAATGTTATAGTATATACATTTCGCACGTTTACAATGAAAGTGACCCAATTCAAAAATGAATAAAATGAGTTTATACAGTTAAACATACGTCAAATGATAACGAAAAAGTTCAGTAAAAAAAGTGACCTTGTGGCGACTAGTTTCTGTAAATTATGTTATTAAATTGTTAAATATTAAAATAATCAATAACAAATTTTGCAGTTGTAAAGGCACAAACTTTAGTACTTCAAGAGTCATAAACTAAATATTATGAAAATGTCATCACTTCAAATCTTATTTTGCGTATTCCCAAAAGTTGAAATTTTGTATTGGGTCACTTTCATTGTAAACGTGCGATTTATGGAAATGAATTTTTTATTAGGAAAAATAGACAAACAAAAATATTCTGCTATTTTGATAGTCACGTTGGGCAAGTCATAAATTCATGTAAGGGACAATAAATATCTGTATTTCAACGAATAGTTAAGTATTCATTGTACGCCGCTAATTGTTAATCGTTACGTATCCACACGACCCATTCACCATTTGCGAGAATAACAGTAAAATTATGCTCGCTATTGTTCTCCTAATTGTTAGCATTTCGGCAATCGAACATCGATTATTCCGAGGACAAGGGCGGCTTTATCACAAGATTGAGTGTTGGTAGGTATACGTATGGTAGGTAAGGGTAAGGTATTATTATATGCACGTATGTTATTGATTTGTTGAACCATAAGACATTTTTACCTTTATATTGCTAATTATTGAGTAGACACTTCCAACTACACAAACTAAATTAAGTATTCTTATTAATAAAATTATAATTTACATAACTTAATTTAAGAAACATTGCTATTAAGAGTTTAGTTTTCAAACACATGTAAACAATGTAGGCAGGCTGCACATCTCGCATCATGGAATGCGGGACATCAAATACTGACCCGATCTGTTATGTATGTGGCGGACGGCGAGGGAAGGCGAGGGTGCGAGTGAGCGGCTGGAATTCCAATATTATGAACCGAATTCCTGTCGGCCATTCGCCTGGGTGGACATCGCCCGCGTCGGTGCGATGTTACGAGTTCCTATCAGATAATAGAAACTAGCAAGTCTCTGGTAATCTCACTATCTGGTGATAAATGTGACCTTCAGAAAACGTTACATATTTTTTACAATAAATTTTTAGGAACTTAAAAATCTTGACCGAATGCTACAACTCAAACGGGGTATGCTTTCTAGGCAAGCATGCTCCGTTTTCGGTTACTTCGTCGTCACTACCGTCAGTTTTTGCGTTCCTTGTCTTGCCTATAATCAATAAAAAAAAACACAAACAAAATACTTCTTTATTTATTTATTTATTTATTGATAAAGGATATCCAATCTAAGCAGACTTCGCATAGGTCATTATAAGATCCCTGTACATTTATTTAGGTTAAAGTTAAATACTAACTCGTTGTATACATATTGTTCCCATAATTACTGTGACCTTAATCATTTGTTTTTTGACTGCCTACAATTTTCTTTACGTCTGTTACTTATTTCTTTAACTCAAGACATTCTCGAATATAAAACAATTCCCAGTACTGTACAGGAGCTTTTAAAGCACACAAGTGTATATAATGTAATATTTGAATTTGTAAATAGCACCTTTAAAATTGTGTAAGTTGTTTAAATTTAATTTCTTTTTTAACTTTCATATTGTAGTAGTTAGTTTTTTTAAAATTACATTTAAAACTCTGTAATAATTATAACAATTTATGCTTAGGCTGATGGTTTTGCCAAAGCCTTAATAAATAAAATAAATAAAAAAGGGACATCCAACAGCATCCTAGGGTCGTATTCCAGAACTCTACTCAATGCTCAAGTCAGGATTTGAGTATGATTTAAAGCACTAGAAATTATACTCAAGTCCTGAGTGATGATCTGAGTATCAACGACAATATCAGTGTTTAGAACGAAATTTAGTATATACTAATTTATAGGAAATGAAACTATTTTTCTGGATTTAAATCGAGTATATTTGTTTTTTCAAACAAACCGACGTTTCGGGCCCTTTACAGGTCCCATGGTCACGGTTGGCTCACAGTCAACCGTGATACGCGATTTAAGTCCGGAAAAACAGTTTCATTTCCTATGTGTAACAATCGCGAAAACCTAAGAACTCGATAATTACTAATTTAGTAAATTTTTTTGACTAGATGTAATGTTAGTCAAGTGTCATAAAAAGTGATTTATCGTTTTTTGCTTTATTACATTTTGACAAAAAGAAATCGACGAAGTATTTATGCAAAAGTGTCACCAGTGTAAAGTAGAATATTACTGTTGAATGTCTTTTACAATAAAACTATGAATCAATTACCATAATTACAATCTGAAGGTTAGGTTACGAAGGCCAGTGTGGTGAACGGTTTAAAATGTTTAGGCGATTTAAGCCACTGAAGATCCTGTACTCAACCGTGATGCGTTAAGATACTACCTACTTATTGGTTGCAAATGATACTTCGTCAAAATTTAAAAATTATAGGTAAGGTTTTACCAATTATGTACAACATTTACGGTCTAGGAAATACGACGACTAAAGGTTTAATTGTCAACCGAAATTGCCGTCATTCATATTTATTTTTAAAAATGCCTATCGGATGTGGAACTTGTGAATGATTGAATGCGGCACTTTGGCGTCTTAGTACTAGTGGCGGCGACGTCTAAAAAAATATCTCCGGGCTGGCTTTAATTACGATATGGGGGCAGAAACCGCCTCGTACCGGTCAGCAGTCGTCAGAGAGCGGTTGATAACACGCCGTGCGAAACAGCCTCGACGCTGCGTCTTGTTGCGGCGGGAGCAACCCTGATTCGCCGCCGCCACCGCCGCCGCCGGCGACGGAAGCACGGCGCACCACGCGCGGCAGCGGCTGCTTCTTGCTGGCGGCTAGCGCCCCGCAGTGACGCATTGCAGGTGCGCGACGGCCAATCGGCGCGCGCCGCTCGCTAGTCCACGCCGCCGCACCCGTCTGATATAAAACCGACTATCCTTTGCGGATTAAATCTAATCCCGTGCTGTTCGTCCCGAGACATGGACTTCAACGCTCGAAAGATTCGTTTTTGAAATAAAACTACAAACGAGTGCAGTGTCAAACGGTTCTAAAAACCGGAAAACGGACATGAAATTTTGGCGATTCGAATAGTAAACTCGGAACGATTCGCGGCCGAACTCTAGCGAATCGCGGTTGCGAGTTTCCCGGCGCTGCCGCTCGCACGAAAGAGGGCGGCAGTATCGTGTCAAACGTCGGTCCGTGCGGTCGCTTTCGCGGCATAATCTGTGATTTTTTTTAGTGTAGCTCCAGATAATCCAAGTTAATCTACAATGGTGAGTGCTATTTCCGCTCAAATGTGATAAAAGTGCATTCAGGAGATAATTCAAAGTCGGTTGCTGGGTATATTTCGGAAATACGGTGAATTGGTGTTTATAGTGATGACGGCCTCCATTATATTATTGTGACGACCGTTTTTTACCGCATTGCGGATCGCAAAGCGTCGTGCCCAGGATGAGGATTCTGTGCATGTGGCAATATGTGAAAAGGTGTTTCTTCGCTAAATGCAAACATCCAGCGTTGGGTGAAGACCGTTACAAAGGGTCGAGAAACGTCTGTCGCCATAGCTCCGTACTAGGTGGTGCCGGCTAGATGACGTTATTTGGCTGAAGCCGGGTTGTCGATGACAGTCAAAAATGGCGCTGAGCGACCGTTACATAGAAAACAAGTGGTTTTTATAATATAAATGTAACGGCGGCTGGCGGCGCACCCTGTTGACGGCTCATCGATCGGCCGGGTACAACTGTCAAAACGCCCGTTGACTCATCGCTACGCTAGCCGATAATCCTCATACGCAATTCAATGTGGCCGTTATCGAAAAGGCTGGCCAGTTGGCGTCTCAGCCAAAGCGTCTGGAGCCTGTGCTCTGCTCCACCCCTCATTGACGCCGTTCTACCCTCGATTTCATCTGTTGATGCAACTCTCACTTCAGTTATACCCTCCTTTACTTCCCGACTACGCAAGTGTGCCCTAATTATCAAATGTTTGTGCCCCTATTATTATTGAGATTTCTGGCTTAGTGGTTCATTAGGTGGAATGAAGTGTGAAAGCAATTAGGTCATCTTTAAGCCAATAGTACTTTGCATTCTTTTATAATATTGAGTTCCGTCCTACTGTTCACATATGTGCACCCTTATATCTTTCAACTACATATTCCGCAATAGCCTAGTAGTAGTAGTTTCCTGTAAATCAATTAAGAGGAATTATTTTTTGTAAAGTAAGAATTAAATAAAGTGGACAGTTCATAAGAAAATCATATCAATTGCAAATGACCAATAAGGTGAACCCAATGTATTGTGATAAGTTTCCCACAATATAGTATAACTGAGATATTTTTCTACTATTGTTTCTGCTTATTCATCTTGCTGACAAGATGGATAGTTAAGTTTTTATAGCTGCGACATGGCATGTAATCATTATTGTATGTCTGCCATAAATATATTTTTAATCTGTTTGGTATTTTCCATGATGTAATCAGCTTAGAATTTTAATAGTTTTATAGGTGTGCATTCAATAAAGAACACAATTGTACAATGAGAAAAATTTTTTTCATGTACTTTATAACAGTCATGCATTAAACAAATTTATATAAATAGATTTGTGGTTTATTATCATAAATCAATTTATATTGATAGGTCAAAATCACTGATCAGAATTGAGGGACTAAATTTAGCTGAACTGAATAAAAGTTTTGGTGACAAATTATTATTTACTATTGAGTATTTGCTACAAATTACTATCTCAAAATAATAATATTCCAGTTGTGTTTCTATAGGTACTTTTTGATATTTATATATGTAGTATAAAGTATTTATAGGATGTATACAGCCAGCCATTTAAAAACTAAATGTGAACCAATATTTTTGAATGTTTAGAAAATAAACAGTTTAAAAAAATTGTTTTATAGTTATTGCCTTTGTAATTCAATTTAAGGTTAATACAATCTGTATTCGTATGTTTGGTGTGACTGAACTCGTACTGGGACAATGTACACGGTCATGACTTTTATGAAACTCTGCACTGTTCTTGGCAAAGTATTTTTTCACTTCTCAATGTCATTTAGTTATTTAACTGACAATAATAATAATCATTTACATTGTAACAATATAACTTAAAAATTAATGCCAGTATAATGGTTGTAGCATGCTTTACATGTTATATTTAAATTCTTCTTTTATTCTTTCCTCTTATTATCAAGTGTGTTTTTCCTTAACCAACTCAGAGCATTTTAATTACTTAGTGGCCTTGCCACATTTGCTTATCAGAGGCTTGATGGCTATGAAATGGGTACCTAAATGTGACATACTTTGTAGAAACCTAATGACAGGATAAAGACAATAAAGGTTGCATTATCAAAACCATTTTTTGATAATATGTTATTGCTTTTGTCGTGTACTCAACTAAGTAGGATTACTAATTAATAAAAGATTACTATTTAGTGACCTTACTATGTTTAGATAATTTCACTTTGATTTTGAGTTTATAAGGTGTGGGTTGGGCTTTCTGTTCTTTCCTATTTACTATGGTAACACGATTAGTATGTTATTGTTACTTTGACTTTTACGTAAGTTTCAACTGAAAAACATCACTAATAGCCCATAAACATGATTGGATGCGCCACACTATTGCCATTCTTGTTAAAATAGCAAATCTAACTGTTGTAATTAGAATTTTGCAATAAGCAATGGTTTGCCATTAAAACTTAAATTTTTATCAAAGTATGCTATATCATGGCATGATATAACATAGATTTAATTGTAATGCAGTAATTTTATCGCGCCGCAGTATGACGTGGCGGTAATTGCCACTGTAATCTATAGATTACAGTGGCAATCTTATCGCGGCTCTAGCTTATACTCCAGACCACTACCAACTCTTTTGTTGCTAATACTCTAACATAATGGTTGTCTCCAGTGTATGTGCCTCCATTGTTGTTTCCTATTTTTCATCTTAGTCCACTTGAAATTTGATTTCTAGGCACCTGTGTGTTGCATTAATTTTGCAGTTTCTTTATCTTGCCCATGTTATTATAGGAATAGCAAGTTTTGACAACTCAAGTTCATTCCTATATTGCTTTGTTGTTTACAATTTACTTGATCTTATTTAACTACAGCTTACTATAACAATTTTACTTTTTTTTTTCGTTCTATTTTCATGCTTACTTAAGACCCTGTAAAGCAGAGGTAATAAGTGAGTATGCATGCAATGTTACAGGCGGACCAGCTGACGGAGGAACAGATCGCGGAGTTCAAGGAGGCGTTCTCGCTGTTCGACAAGGACGGTGACGGCACCATCACCACCAAGGAGTTGGGCACCGTGATGCGCTCACTCGGACAGAACCCCACCGAAGCTGAGCTCCAGGATATGATCAACGAGGTTGACGCTGACGGTGAGTACCATGAAACATACCTAATATTTTGATAGCTACATTCTCATGCAGGAAGGAAAATTTTGAAATAAGAGGCATTGTGTTACAACAGCCATAGGTTCACCTATGACTGTTGTAACACAATGTGTTCAGGAAAATGCAATTATTTATAATTAGTTGTTTGTTACATAATTATATAATATAATAAAATCTTAGTGTGAAAGTCGATTCCCGGAAAGCCAATGGTAAGATAGCTTTCAACTCTCTGTACATCAACAAATTACGAAAACATTCTTATTTTAAAGTAATATTTCACTTTCACTGCCCATTCAGTAATAAAATATCGATAATATCTAAACAAAAAAGAAACACACGGGTGAAGTTTATTTTACTGAAGCAGAGAGTATTTCACAATATCCACAGTGAAATATTTGCGTAGGAATCTTCATTCGAGTGCAATTTTTCATAATACTTGTTATTTTCAAAGACTGATTTAGTTCAAGATTATTGAACCGGCAAATAAACAGCAGTCAAGTATCGATGGAAAGGCAACTCAGGATTTCAAAGATAATAAAACTGAAGTACTTAGAAATTATTTAAAACTAAATACTCATAGTATTGGTGTGTCCGAACCGAAAATGAACGAGTCTAGTATCGATTGGCCACTCACTCCGGTGTGCCCGCGGCGAAAGTTACCACCTGTCGCCTCGACTTCGCCTCGCGTTCGTTAACTCGTTAATTTACATCTACCGCCATGCGCCACCATAGCCCATCCCGTCGCTTTGATATGAAATCCATTCAATTTCCAAGCGTTGGCACGCCATACATACACGTTATGCGCTTTTACAGACTTTTACGACTTCCGCATTCTCAACCCGAATAAGTGGATTGTAAATTTAAATACGGAAAGGAATATTGATTATTAGGAATGTAGAAAGGCACTTAGATGTAGTTACTGGTGGCTGTGGACACTGGGCACGAGGCAATTATTGCGTTATCACCGCGCACGTTATCGCGGATTGCGTTATCGCATTCCCCTGATATTAGAGCGGCCGATTAGCACTGTAACGATAGCCGCTGCTTGCCTGGACCAGTGACTAATTCTGATTAAACAAAAACCCTCTAAGCCTGGTATTAGTCGTGCAATCAAATCACGTTCAAGATGTAGATTTCTGTAGCAAAAAGTAATTGTCTTGCATAACGCTCTACGCAACAACCTATCGATTTTTCCATCGTTTACAAATTTCTAGTTATTCGAGGCGTTCTGCGAAGTTATCGTCCTAGTTGGTTGTCTGCTACCTTTTTATCATACACCACTTATAATGTTGGCTGAAGAAATTACCATTAATTACTACAGTCGCGTTATAAACCTTCGGCTATTTTTAGAATGCTAATTGCTGCAGGCGAACAAACCAAATCGCCCAAATTGTGATGAAATAGGTCTGAATATTCAACAGCCATCACATTTCGTAAGTCTCGTAAATATTTTAAACACTGGAAACGAGTTTTAGCTTAAAAATTCAAACAACTTGCTATCCATTTAAGTATAAAAAGCGACGACATAATAATATATTGCAGCTGTCACAAATAAGATGTTTACCTTTTTCTGTGGTCTAAAATAATTTGCTCGTAAAGATAATTATCACAACGTTATGTTTTAACAGTGGAGTCGTAATATAAAAGAAGTAATTTATAGGAACTCTTGTTAACTGGAGCCAGCCTTATCTAAGCGTAATTTGTTCAAGCCTTAGCGAAGGCCTTTCGCAGTGATCTCGGAAACAACAAACTGTTGTGCGCAAAAACGTGACCGTGGCTGCGATTTAACGCTTCGCACGGCGCACACAACTGTTGATATTATATTCGGGGAATTCGGTGGCGAGCATGAACGATGTGCGCCGTGCCGGCCGTGACATTGCGCACAATCAATCTGTCAACTCTTCAACGGACCGAGCTGCTGCCGCCGCGCAATGATTAGCATGCCGCGCCACTCTAAACCTAGTTACTGAAAATTTATTAGTGCTACTAATGAATAATATATAAAAGAGAAACAATGTGAATCCATATTTCGGCATAACTTCAAATTTAAGTTGCGTACAATCGTGAATGTTTAGTAGGCGTAATTGGCTCACTGGGCCAATGGTGGACTGCGTCCTAACTCCTTTCCTAAGAGGAGACCCGTGCCCACCAGCCCGACTTATAATGGATTCACGGTGGTGATGATGATGCCAAAGCATGATTGCAAAGTGTGCCGGAACTAAGACCTCTTTCTTTGTCATGTTTTTTGTCACATTGATTGGCCCATATTTGCTAAATTATATCATTTTGCTTTCGAGTATATCTCGGAAGTGTTTTAGTTACCATCACAAAGTCGTCTTGATTGTGACAAATTATTTATAGTTTAGTGCTGTATATAGCGTATGAAAAGTGAAGTGTTTGCGATAATAACCCGAAATTCAATACAATTACGTATCAAACGTGTAATAAAAGACGTGTGTTGTGTACACAACTGTCAGGCTATAATCAGACTATGACAAAATGTACCATGTTTTGTTTACATCAAGCGGCCTTATTCACACGCTCGCCTGGTTTATAACAAAGTTTCCTTTGATTATCAGATATCGCTTGTAACGCTTGTTCGATTTTAACCTTGACGGTTGCTAAATGAGTTACTGGAGCTAACATTATGCTGGAAAAACCTAAAATATAAAATGGCAATTCCAAGTAAAATTAATAAAGTATGACATTATTTTGCAAGTCAGTCGAGCAGATCACGCCCGCTTGCAATTGGCGTAAAAAGTAATAAGTACCCCTACTTACTACATACTCGGTATTGTCTCTGCCGCGCAAGGACTGTCGGTGAATGAGTATATACGGAACTATATTATGCTAACGCAAAGAGCATCCAGTTCGACAAGGACGGTGTGAGTACAACAATGGCGTGTGCTAGCTAATTAGCACAACAATTGAGCGCGGATAATGCGGGAACACTAAACCCTCGCCGCGCTCACTCTTAACATAAAATAACACCGCATTGGCAAATTGTTAAATTATACAAGGAAATACATTATGTCGTCTCGTGGACAGACTTCGTGCAAATCCAAGCGTGGAGAGGTGACGAGCTCGTGATTCAAGATTAGATCACTCCTATACTGCCGCAGAGGAATACCGTGACATCATCTGTTAACAGGTATACTTGTACTAGGTGACTGATTTGTTTGGGAACATAATAGTCACAGTATAGTTTGTGTGGGTGATCAATAATAATTACCAGTGCCACGTATTACAAATTGGTTATCGCGTATAATTTAGGCATAAGTTTATCGTTAGATTGTTCATAATCTTGGTGGGACTAATTACCGAGCAAATGCTAGAATGTGTATGGAATTATTTCACAGGATCGATCTAGCGTACGCCCACCGAACGCGGCGGAGGTGGCTAGACACGTGATGAAGGTATTGTTCTGCGAGGCTTCTGCTTAAAATTCACATGGCAGACTAACCATCCGGAATATTGTTATATACTTCATATGTACATATACAGCTACATACTCGCACTGACTGAATAATTAATAGAATACTTCCCGATATTGTGCGGCGGCGATAAAAAAAAAACATTTTTACCTATACGGATTAGTTCCAGTAATGGGAAAAATACGAGATTACTTGAATATGAACAAAAATTTGAGATAAGAGACTAAAATTCGACTACAATACTGCCGTCCACTAACTAAAACGTAAATAAACGCTAAATAGCATAAGATAGAGCACAAAATTATCGTTTAAAAACAGTTAAAATTAGTTTACGTGTTCGACTTATCGGAACTTACACTGACGGTCCATAGCTGAAATATCATTAAACAATTTTAATATCCTAAGACTGAGTTACGGTTTTCTAAGATATCTCAAAAAAATATTTTGTCACTTAGCCGCGTTTTAGTTAACGGACGGCAGAATAAAAGACGGGCTATAAAAAAGTTTGACGACACAAAGACAACTTCTAATATGTCCATGGTAATGGGAGAGTTGGAGGCCCCCGTTTAACATACACGTATATTGAATCTTATTGAGAAAAATAATTATTTTATGTTCATAACGTGCCGAGGACATATTCGCGACGCAGTGTGAAACATTTTCTGCTGGCCGGGCTTTTTCAAGGGCGTGACGGCGGGGTATCACCTGCGGCCCTCTTACAAAGCACTATGAACAATTTGTAATTGCAAACACCAATTTATATTACGTGCCACATGGCAAGTTTCCACCGGCGCACTGAGCACACGCAACAATTATTTAATGTTTCTTCGAGCATCGATATATTGATATTGTTTACAATGCTCCGCAAATTCATCGCTCTTGGCAAACTTACTCCTCCTGCGTACGGTCCGCGCTTGCGCCGGCGCGCGTTAGAGCGCGTGATACTATATCAACAGCGCATTAACTTCCCTCGGAATGATTACTCTCGTGATTACAACAACTGTCTCCTCCGCGTTGTATTAGACAATTTGCCAAATTAAAACATTGTCTGGAAACTTCGTGTCATTCTGATTACGTAACGAATAAGATCCAAAAATAAATCTAAAAGAACAGATAATCCTCCACGAGGAAGTTCTTGCTCGCCCTTGACCGATGCCCTGAGCAGTGTCGATGGAAATAATCGCGGAGAGGCAGCTGCATCTAACAGAAGTGCAACTAGACTAATGTCAGCGATTTCACAAAAGCGTCGCGCTGACGCGCGCTAATATTTATCATCGAGCGTAACTCGTGTCTTCCGCGAAACCAGAAAATGACAGCGTATTGTAGTCGGCGACGACAGGGCGACGTAACACTGTTTATTTTGGTCATGACGAGCACGTCGAACTGGGCAGGGCGCGAGTGCGCGAGTGGCACAATTATTGTCTGAGTTGGCTCTACAGGCTTCCCCCCGACGGGAATCGGCGCAGCGCGTGGGCGGCCGGCGCCGCTCGCCCCCGCCTGTCAGCTGAGCCCGCGCTGCAACGCAAAGTTTCATTGACCTCTCAAGATCCTAGTTGAACTGCCTGTGCCGAAAGGGGAATTTACGACCTTTCAAAAGTTGTTTTATGCCACAGTATTTGTAGTATAACGAAAAGCAAAATATAACTTATGAAAATTGCATAAACTTATTTAGTTTGTGTAATTATTCATCATGGATAATATAACAGACTGATGGAACAAAAAGTTATTCACTCTTCACCTTCACCTCACATAAATAACCAGACTCTTAAATCAAGCAATACAAGCATTAACGTCTCACCAGTTCTATAATTAGTAGCGACCTAGTCGAGCAGGTTACCAAAGCCAAGGTGTAAAATAAAATTGTTCATAGATACCGTCGCGGCCCTTTCTATCTGCACAGCTATTAAGTGCAATTTAGAATATTAATGACCCGACTGCATGCAGACGACTCTGTAGGTGCAAATATGAAGGTGTAGCGTAACATGTGTGTGAGGCGGCTGAACTAGGATATTAGCGCGGCGCGCACACCGCCTCGCACGCGACCTACAATTAGGTAATTGTATCGAGGCACCGCGGTCCTTTACCAGCGACCTGTCCGGGTCAGGTAGCAACTAATCACCTCTCTTGGAGAAGTAAGGAATACACGTCGTTGATCGCAAGTTAGTTAGTAATAATACTTTTTCCAATTAAATGATTTCATTCTGCATTCGAAACTGTTCATTGCGTTTTAATTGCGTAAAGTCTATATTCGGCTAGCTAGTTATTTTAGTTAGGGTCATCGGGTGATTCTAAATTTGCTTGAACCCATTTGCGAGCAGAGACCGTGCCATCTCATTGTATGCGCGCAACGATGTGCCTGTTTACAGTTCTAATCCGGGATCACAATAAAAATAGGGTACTCGCCGGTCAAGCAACTCGGCCGATCGATCAGCCTGCTCCGGCTGCCATGCCGCCACCGCTTTGATCTCGGCGATGTAGCACTCCAATAAATTACACCACCTGATAATGATTCACGTCGTTATCTAATTGACATATTTCTTGGGCATGAAACCAACTAAAGGAAAATTCCATTCAATATATTTCTGAAAATAAGATGAAGTTGGAATCCTTTCTGCGTATTATTTTATATTTGATAACATTCCTACATAATCCTGATGTGTCGAAAGCTCCATTCCATCCAGATGTTTACCAGCGTCAGTTTGACCTATGCAGATAAAATTGGGTCAGTTTAGTCGCATTACTATGTAGCCAGCGTAGCATGGTTATTGTCTTACACAGATTTTCCCCGCCTACCATTTATTTTTCCCGAGCCTTCGCCATCGGAATCTATTTTTGGAATCGCCAATTACTGACAAACTTTCTTTTCCGTAATTTGTTTCCTTCATTGTCAATACGTGGGGCAGACTGAAAGTTCCTGACACTGGCCACTTGTAAAAGAAACTAAAAAAATACGAGATTTGAAAAAGGAGCTTTGTGAGTAGGATACTTTATGAGACTCATTTGTTTTTTCATTGTGGCGCCGTTTTGAAATTTGGGTCGATATTACAATGAATTTCAGTCAAGGAAATTTTCGGCCCATTATTTTCTACGATTTTCGATGTGGCTTAAGTCAACAAGAGAGTTGTCAGAGACTTCAATTGGCATTTGGTGGTGAAGCCCCATATCGTAGCTCTATCTATTCGTTGTTCAGTGAATTTAGACGTGATCCTCTCCATGACAATATGCGTGAAGGTCGGCCGGCGACGGCCGTTACCGACTTTAATACTGATACCGTATGGCAACTGATTGAAACTAACAGAAAATTCGTACTGCATTTAGGCATACAGTACTAAGGCATTGGAAGAAGCCAGGTGCAAAAGATATTGCATGTGCATCTGGAGGTTCGGAAACTTGCACTCGAATACCAGAAACGACTACGTATAGAGTGGAGCCGTAAAGTGATAAAAAAGTTTAATAGAGGACAATCATTGTATATAATATCGTGACAGGTGACGAAACCTGCACAGAAAAAAAGGATTTCTACTAATAAGAAAGAGCAATTTCTCAAAATATTTGCTAATTCTGAAAACATATTTATTAAAAGTAATAAAATATTGTCATTACAAAAATACTACGTATCTTTTTCTAATACAATTTTACTCTTAACTTTATTCTAACTTTTAGACAAATACGTTCACTTCAAGATGTTATTTCATTTCTAATCAATTAATTGGACATTACTTACATCAAGAAATTTTTACCTCTTACATCAAATTTAAATAATCTAAAATTAATTCAAAATTTCTTAGGTGTATTTTAAGAAAACATATTCTTAAACAAAAAAGAAGTAGTTTGCTATTCAAATTAATATTCTAAATTCTAGAGTATATTTTTAAAGCAACATTTCGTTGCGTTTTCATAGTCAATGTTGCCGTGACATGTCGCCGAACGTGCACGCGGTAACAATTACTTGTGCTTGTAACCATAAAAATCATAAACAGTCATTTATCCAAAGAAACAATACGTAGTATCTCTAGTTTGTTGGGGTGTTATTTATAGTCATAATTTAAGAAATTTGGTTTCAGCATGAAATCAAACTACACTTGTAACAAGCACAACTTTAACATGCAATTAGTTCCATCACGCCACTGCTAAATAGCATTAGTTGTACTCTGAAACACACTATCGTTTTGTTAACTTCAATAGTATAAGTCATCTCATATATTTTGAATTGTTGTGCTTTCAGTATTTGAGAAGATTCCATCCTATTTCTGCTACTTTTTAAGGTGTTTGGTACTGAACTGTGTGCTTTCACGCCAGTGAGACGTACTGTTGGGTCCGTAACCCTGTAAATTTCACGCCAGTGAGACGTACTGTTGGGTCCATAACCCTGTAAATTTACCCTTTTTGATATTAGAAAACATAAATCTTCCATCAAATAATTAAGTACCTCTCAATTTTTCATTCTTTTTTCTTTTTCAAGTCAAAATCGGACATTTCTAATAACTAATAAATATTTTGTTGAATCTAGAGTAGCTTTGTGACTTGAAGTAAATTAATTTGCTCTTGGATTAAATATTTCTGTCTCATAACTAAAATACACTTTTGAGAAGTTTGTTTACTATTATCAAGTAATTATTCTCTAGCGTCTATAGGGACAGGATCGTTTTGTTGGATTTAATAAATTTGTCTTTTTCTAAGTAATCTGTTTTTACCGTGTTACCGGTTAAAAACCCAGTCCGCAGAATGGGTCTTTTGAAGATTTGCGGACGAAAGTTATGAAACGTCGGAGCACTGGTAAGAAAATGGTTGCTTCTTTCTTCGGCAAATCAGGACATTGCACTACTGCAGCCCTTGAAGACCAAAGGACAGTGACTGCAGATTGGTGTGTAAAACTTGCTAGCCCAGAGAGTTAGAAAAAGTTCGCGAAAAGCGTCCTCAAAGCAATATCTACATTCCGCTAAGGATACGAATGCGCATTTGAAGGCCCCAAATGTGGAGCTGATGACTCATCCGCGATACAGCTCAGACATTGCACCATGCGACTTCTTTTTATTTCCAAAAATCAAAGATAAACTTAGAGGTTTACGATTTACAAGCCCGGAAGCGGCCGTGAATGCTTTCCACGAAGCCACTGAAGAGGTACCTACGGCAGACTTGATCCTACAGCTTTTCACAATGGTTTTAACGAATGCAAAAGTATGTGAACAATGAGGGCGCATACTTTGAAAAACGATAAATCTATTATGAACATAATATCTAATCCAGAAACTTCCAGCATGGCCTAAGTATTGTTACACAGAAAAAAAGGAATTCTATTAATAAGAAAGAGCAATTTCACAAAATATTTGCTAATTCTGAAAGAATATTTTAAATTTTGTGTTATTGTTAACTTTTATTAAATATCATTTTAAAAATAAGATTAAGATCAAAGCGACTCTATAGTTTCTTTGTTGTAAATATTTCAATCGCTTGTGGTTCAAACGATTGAAAATGGCCAAGAAGTTTATATATAAGCTTCTTGAAATTGACGTAACGGGTCTTCTTCTATCTTTTAATTATTTGATTATTTTGTTTACTTTTGTAATTTATATTTACGATTCATTTATATATAAATTGTTAAGACTATATGACTGTACAAAATAACACTTTTAAATGATAACTGTGATAACGCAATTTATTTGTTTAGTGCAAATATGATACAAAATCCTGTTTTTACACTTTACTGCAGTAATTTTTACAAGTTATTATATAGTACTGCATGATTGACAACCGCCTGTCAGTCGAACAAAGACTGTTGCGCGATTGACGCTCTGTATGCCATTTTAACGCCCTATAGGTGCGGACACTTTAGCGCGAACCCGACGTCCATTTGTTGGTAGGTCAATGTATCAAGTAATTATTCTTTAGCGTCTATAGGGAGAGGATCGTTTTGTTGGATTTAATAAATTTGTCTTCATAGAAAGAATTTTGTCTTTTTCTAAGTAATCTGTTTTTACCGTGGACGAATTCAGGCAACTCATCTCAAGCATCCTGTCTTATAGCTAATCATTTTCTGACACTGTCATATCAGCAATTATGAGTCCAAATATACATTATTTTCTCTTATTACGATACTAAAATAATATTTCGTAGCAAGATGTACACTACAACAGAAATTCTGTCCCAAACTGACGCTTCTGAGAAACGGTTCTGGTTAATGTCAGTAATGACGGGCCTGGTGTAAATCTGGCAAAATGGCGGCCGCTGACGGAGAGCTAAAGTCCAAATACTAACGTATGGTAGCCCAGATTCACAAGATAGGGATAGACTTGTTCTGGATCGACACAAATATATCTGCGCATAATTTTCTTCCGGACATTAAAAAGAGTAAAGACATACTGAATCGAAATAGTTGAGAAATTACTGTTCATTAACTAAACACATTGAATTTCAAACATAGAACTAAATTGTTTCTTCTATAATGAATGCAATGAAACAACACGGTATTAATGCAGCGCGGTAATTTAGCACGCAAACAAATCGCATCGAAACTCGTAGCCGGCACGAGGCGTGTTCTGACCAATAACAGTCTATAAAGCAATGCGACAGAGATGGTGCAGCTGTCGCAGAAAGGGCTCGTGCGGAACTGGCTACGCGCCAAACTATCTTCACTTCGCCTATCGCCGCACATTATGCGAATACCGAGCCCATTGTTGATTTAATCGCTGCAAATACTATCAGGACTGATAGAGCGACGCTCAGAGTAGTACGGCCTTGCATAACACATCCTCCATTTTACATTACTTTTTCTCTTTGCCGCTGCACTGTGATAACGTCATCAAACCATCGAAGTACTAGTTCTGCGTTGCCTAAGACACTTGCCGTTTTATTGCACTCTAATTATGCCATTTGCGTATCAAATAAAAATATAAATGTAAAATACCATATTATCGCAAGATATAACTGTTCAGTTTCTTGTTTTAAAATAATTCTATGCTCAGTTTACCCATGAAGTGGGTATAAATGATAAAACACAGATGCAACTATTATTGTACTACCCACACATATATTTTTATTCCCATTTGTATAGCGAACGGCTGTGGGTTGGAATTTCTTGCCCACAGACTTATTCCCAGAACGCTGTAACTTGTACATGTGCATGCTCCATCGTCGACCTCGTCGTCACTTTCCATCAGGTGAGATGGTGGTCAATTGCGCACATTCTTTCACATAAAACATACTATTACATGTAGATAAAACTGATATCACGATCAAAGTATACCCATTGGAAGTTATCAGTTGCCACTACTAAGCGATCTCGCGATCAGAGTATACTTACTCGAATCGACAATATTTCTTATTTATGTATAATTAACAAATATTTTATTTTCTTACACTGCGCTACATTAGAGTAAAATATAGCCTCAACTCATAAACATACATAATATGTATGAGTCATACCCGCGGCCTTGTCGACCCACTCGGTAAGGCTTCCCACTCCGCGTTACAACAAGGAATTGTATGTTTGTTGCTACACTTAAACCTTAAGCCGTTACTAATGCTAGATCGCAAGTTTCCGAAAAAATTTAACGCTTAAAACTGAAAAATCATGAAGGCACAACTAACTTAGAAACTCTAATGTGAGACGACAATGCATGTCGACAAGGTTCTTGCATCGTTTCACTCAACGCCATAATAAGTATACCGGATCTAGAAAGTAATATTGTAGCAGATATTTTCTATGATGACATTGAGATGTGCTTGATTCTATAGGAGACACTATTAGCGATTATTGCTTTGACGTTACTTTGTCAAAGTAACAGGGATATTCCATAATGGAATCTGTCGACAACAAACCCGAGTTCCTACAAAAATATTTCAAAGTTCAAGGTGAAACATTTTCGTTAACGCAGCTTGAATAAAAAGAGTGCAATGAAGGTGTTCCCAAGGGACCGGCTCGCCGGCGCTGCGGCTTGTAGAGTGCCTGAAGGACATTTGGAAGAACGGTAAATGCCGCGCCTTGGAGTTATGATCACCCTTTCCCTAATTAATGCCCGGAGTAGGTGAAGCGCGGACGGGTGCAACAGCAAGAATGCGGCGCGCGCGCACCTCGGTATTTATAGTGCGCACGCTGCTCTCGGAAAGGTTAATCCCAGAATTAGCGCGCCAAACTTAACTTTCGTTAATTTTTACCACCTGCCCAATGGGCAGTGCTTATTTCCCCACTCACTGTGCCAACCCGTAGGGCTAACACGACAAGCCACGACTTGCGCGAGAGCGACATAAAGCGCGAAATCTCCATGAAACAATTTCATGTAGCGCTCGCGCTGGTCGCATCCTGTTGTTCTAGCCCTACTGACGAACTCAATTGTCTTTCCTAATCTGTAACCATTGATCGTAATCGTAACATAGGCCCATGTAATCACATACCGTATCTATCGTAGCATTATTAGCTTTTGTTCACGACCATAGTACAAGTTAGGATGTGCGTGAGCACACTTTGGAAAGGCGGTACGGGTGACATCATATGACCAAGTTCCAATATTTACCCGCGATGAAACAGAAACGTGATGAATGGTAAACGTTTTTTTTGTTGATATCATCACTGATACGTGTCATGAGCAGCATCCTTCTATTTTCATCAACATGTTTTTTGAAAATGCAAATGCTGCCGAAATATTGTACAAACTTATAAATGTTATTTCATTGAAGTCATAACACGAATCTGCAAAGTTGCGTTGACTGGTACCCCATAACACAACCCGCGTTTATTGCGCAGGCTAATATTTACAGTTGATGTAAATCTATACATCAGAACCATAAATTAAAAATGCCACCATAAATTCTTTTTTTTTTTGCGCTTTGGTCAAGCATGTACCAACAGAAGCTTTGGGATTTTTCTCCTAGTTTATTCACTGATGAATGTAGTGGGCAGTGTTGATGCTGAACATATGGCTGCAATAACACGTTTATTGCTCCGACGTTTTCATTCCGCCTCCGTTTAGAAAACCTATTTATCACTTGCCAATTAATTGGTCCACTTGTGTTTGGTTGAATATAATGTAAATCGCCAGCGTGACTTGATCTTGTATTTTGCCCACCAACAGCCTTAATGTTGGTGTTAGTGGATGTAAATCCGTATGATTGGTGTTCATCCACCTAATTGTTGAAAAACTCAAATACAAACCAAACAGCCCATTGTAAATGTTGTGTACAGAAAGTAATATTTGTCTAACTGGGTGATGTTAACATATTCCAGGCAATGGTACGATAGACTTCCCCGAATTCCTGACAATGATGGCGCGCAAGATGAAAGACACGGACAGCGAGGAGGAGATCCGCGAGGCGTTCCGTGTTTTCGACAAGGACGGCAACGGGTTCATCTCGGCCGCCGAGTTGCGCCACGTGATGACTAACCTCGGCGAGAAGCTCACCGACGAGGAGGTCGACGAGATGATCCGCGAGGCCGACATCGACGGCGACGGACAGGTCAATTACGAGGGTCAGTATCCACCGCTGCACCGCGGCAATACCACCACCCTTCACCGAGTACTTTGTAGATAGCTCATAAGTATCATTACGGTACACGTAGTTCTTTATTGACGGATCACACTCGGCTTTTGGATACTTCATAAAGTCATTTCGATTAGCGGCAAAGCAGCGCGGCTGCGGCGGTGCAAGCAGAAGAGTTCTTCACTTACATCGGCCGTGTTTATACGGCTTATTACGGCTAGCGCTATAGTTTGCAGGTGACTAAACATAGCTGCAGATAAGAGGTTATAGACGAGTCGAGAGGCACACATACAAGTAATTTATCAAGCGTTGCTTCGTACGAAGAACTCGCGCACCGCGCGACTGCACATTGTGGTTGCTGTCCTTTTAATCGGGGGCTCTTGTAGCGCTGTTGTCGCACAGCAAATTGTTCACAGAACGCGAGCAGAGCGGACAAGCAACACTGTTGTCACGCTGTTGAAATAGCTCTTATTTGGGATAAGGTCGCGTCATGTAAAGCCTAATTATGATCGGTCGCCGACTTTGATTGACGATTGTCCTGAACGATTACCGTTGTATTAACCGAGCGCGTTAGAAGAAATCGTTGTAAGATCGCGGACTAGTAACAGAAGGTGTCATAATCGAGGCTCTGCTTGGAGAATGTTGTTTAGTGTTAGCGCTGTGGCACGCACCACCCTCTGCAGCGCATCGACGGCGCGGCGCCGTTGAAGTGCGACTGTGACGGACCGAGCTTCTCTCTCTTGCAGACTTCCATGCCCTCGCCAAAATGGTATTCGCACGCGGCGACTCCAGCCGTTAGCGCTTCGCACTGTGATACTAGTAGTTACTAACTTAAACAAGACTCCACGATAACGCTGTGATCTCGAAACGATTTCCCGTAGAGTAGACGAGCCACGCGACGCCCCGCCCGACACTAGGTACATGCCGCCGTCCTCATGGTTTGCTGCTCGTTATTAACTGTTCCTTGACTGTTAGCTGCCACCCCCGCTCCCCCCTCCTCACACACCGGTCCTCCCCGCTGGGTCCCCGCTCACTTTCGACCGTCTCACTCGCTCGCCTCGCCGCGCGGCGGATCGGCTGCAATTTTGTCCCTGCCGACAAAATTCCACTCGGCCGCCGCACACGGACCGTCACCCTCCCGTGTATGGTGCATGTGTCTAATTACCTATCTAGCATTCTTTAGAAATACCACCTGCGACCCCGTGGAAGTCGCCCTCTGGCTCGGCCGCGTCCGTCCCGTGGTATTTCGCAGCTCTTTAGTGGCATGTCGAGGCCGGCCTTCGGTTGTCGTTGTCGCGGCGCACCGCGCGGCCGCCCGGGCGGCACCCGCCACGCAACCGCCACGCGGGCGCGCGGTGCGCGGCCTGCATCATTTTATTTTTATTCATATTAATCAATCTAGTGGTTTTCTGTCTTAATGAATTAGCAGTCACTCGTAGATATTTCTGTTTCTGTCGGTTACTATCGTTGTTTTGTGTTAATATTTTCGTATTAACCGTTTTGGCGTAGCGGTGTGCGCGCGGTTCGCGCCCTCCTCGCCGACCGACACTGACGCTTCCTTTTGTTTGTTTGCAGAATTCGTGACCATGATGACGTCGAAGTGAGCCGCCGGATAGTGTGTGTGTAAAAAGCAGAGAATTTAAATATACATTTTGTTTCATGACACACAATATTACCATCGTATTGGACCTGCATTTCTCTAGTGTTTGCGATAAATTAAATATTGTCATCGTTTCAGTTCACTGTAATTGTGACGTGTGGCGCGCGGCGGCGGGCCGGGCCGGGCCGGCGCGCCTTTTTATTTAGATTTAAAGTATTCCGTTAATTTTACTATGTAAGAAAATTTTAACTGTAGCGGTGGGAAAACGAATAGGTGTGCGTCGCAATGTGATGGTATAAGTCTCGGGTTAGTGTCGGCTCATAATTTATATTTGTGTATATTTTCGCTGCGGCGGCGCGGCGCGGCCCGCCGCGGGCGCCGCCCCGGCCTGTAATTATGTATGTGTGCGTGCGTGCCTCTGTTTGCGTCGCGCCCTAGTATATGCGGTGCTAGCGTCCGCACCTTTCCGATACATTTTAATGTGTAAATTTTTTTCAAGTACGAGATATTTATAAAGTACGTGAAGATAAAAATGAAAAAACAAAAAAAAAATAGTGTGCCCGTGTAAAGCGGTGTAACCCAGTACAGCACTGAGCCGTCTCGCACGGCGGCCGCGTCTGGCCCGACGGCCGCGCCTGGCCCGACGGCCCGATGGCCCGAAGGGCGCGGCCGCCGCGCGAGCGTGAGACGCCCACTCCGTGTACATTATGATCATAATAAATGTTTAAATTTAACTAACTCAGTAAACGAATAAACTAGATTATTATTGGTACTGCATTAATTGTATCTGTAAATGAACTCGATAAATATTATATTTCTATTGTTGGTGAAACTAATTCTATCGAATGGAAAGTGCTCCGCTCTGTTATCTCTTACCACATTTAATTCATTCTGTTATAAATTTTACAAAAAGACATACTGAAAATAAATGTTTCTTCATTTTTAGGTCAATAAGCATCCGTGTTTTATTTCCCCGTTCTGTCTGTCCTCGCTATGTCGCCTGTTTCGCTGTATTGTTGCCTCCTCTTATCTTTCTCTCTGGAGTAGCATCTACTCCACATCATAGATAATGAATCTTGTACTTTCTAAAGGTGTGTCCAAACACGGCGTGCAAGGTGCGCGGCAGCTACGCGCGGCATTCGCGGGACACAAGTTTGCCGGCAGGTAGCTCGCGGCTGCCGCGCGCGGCAGTCGTCCAATCATAGCGCGGCAAGCCGCGCGCTGCAGCCGCGCTCGAATGCCGCTTTATGTTTGGACACACCTTAAGACAGCAATCGGACCAAAGCTAAGCGGGCTAGGGCAGAAATATAGTTCTCGAGATTGAAAAATGATTCCATCAGAATAAGCTTATTCCCGCGTGAACAGTAATGCTCAGGCCACAGCAGGCTGTCCGTCAGTATGGCTGGACCACAAACGAAATAATAACAAACTGTGCTCATTATTTACTACGTATATTGTACTACTTAGTATCTTTATTGACAAATTTTTTACCTTAGCGGGAACGGAAATATTAAAGAAATAAACTGGCCAGTCATTCCTGACGTCAGGTTGGCTGGACTACTTTACATTTTTCATGATTCTTCCAGTATATAATTTACTTTTTTTATCTACTACCTAATTTCTACCTAAACATACTTTGTTTTCACTATTTTAGGAAGCTTCTATAAAAAGTTATTTAAAAGAAAATAAAACTCCTTTGCAAAAGGTATCTTCTAAAAAGACATTTCATCTTCTCCGTGTAATTATAACTGATTATAATTGTGACCGTCGGATGGCTGGTCGCATCGAGTGTATATTCAAGATTTGTTACCTTTTGTAAATAATTGCTACCTTTGATATGTTCTAAGAATAAAATTTTTATTGAATTGATATTCAATTATTTTTT
>NW_020653850.1:24866558-24884438 GCF_003589595.1 Hyposmocoma kahamanoa | reverse complement strand
GTATTAATAATTATAACAAACTAGTGGAGTAATTTCACAAAAAATAATTGAATATCAATTCAATAAAAATTTAATTAATACAGTGAATAGCGACATCTCTCGCCAGGACTGGTAGCTGTAAAGGTACTAACTGGGTGATAAATCTGTCATAGATTTCTCATAGATGGCGCTACGACTAAAAAGTCGTTGAAAGACCAAGTACAAAGACGCGACGCAAGCACATAGAAAAATTCGTGAGGTCCGTTGGTTCGTTCCGTGGCTTAGTTGGTATAGCGTCTGGCACGGTATGCAAGAAGACGTCGTTTTGAATACGACCGGATCGTAGGAATTTTTTCTGAGTGTTCGATCTTTGTATTAATAATTATATCCTAAGAAATTAAAAAAACTCAACACAACAACATTCTGAAGTCAGGATGGCTGGTCGCCAATTTGTTCAGCATGAAGGGAGCAGATTTTCCAGCAGTATGTATTACGAATAATTGCCACTATCACGAATTAAAGGTATACGCTTCTTATCTACATCAGTTTAAAAAATATAATGTCATTTGTGCAACGGTGTCCCTTATTCCAGCGTGACCATAGTCGTTTTTTTTAAATTGATTAGATTAGATTGTCTGATAAAAAGTCGTCATTTAGTAGTCAGTTGTAATCACAAAAAAGTAGATTTAGTCGGTCCGCTGTTTCATTCATAAGGTTATTTACTATCCACGCTGGAATAAGCTTATTTTTGGAGTCTAATTTAACCGTAACACCAATGTGTAGCTGAAACTTACTTCCGCTATCAATTATAATACTCATCGTCATACAATTAAGTCATTAATTCATTATTTAATTATTTTGATCGTCGTACGCGACTATACTCCACGCGCCTCATTCGTCTCGTGTAAGCCAGAAGCCCAACACGACATAACAAATATCATGACCATCGATAAATCCTAATGCCATTAAGGAAAAGCAACTATATTTTTTGCCAATTTGTTTGTATTAAAAACTAAACATTAAAACCTTCAAATACCATGTATTGACAAAAAAACAAATGCTGTATATTATGCATAATTTGTACGCTAATGAGCTCCGAGACTAATACAGGTACATATAACCTTGAAATAACAAATCGGTTGTATCTTCTGAACAAAGGAGCGACTGATTCTAAAATTACGCGATGAAAACCGACTATACCTATAATTCACGGCTTTTTCTGGATGCAATCAGATCTAAGCCACGAGCTGTAGTTCTCGAGATTCAAAAATGATGCCGCCGGAATAAGTTAATTCCAGTGTGGACAGTAAAACAACTTAATCACTTCAAAGCGGGGTAACGACTAAATAGTTTTTTACGACCAGAAACGACTAAATCACGACTTATTAGTGTAATCGATATTTATATCGAACCATAAGCTAGGTATTGTGGGTCTCGAGATTGAGAAATGGTATGAAAACACCTTTATACCTTTTGAACAGCGCGGACCGACTAAATCTGAAGACGGATTGAGTTGGTATAGTTTATGGTTAGTATTAACCCGTCAAGTGCACGCGAGTAGAGATTGGCGTGTTGCATGGGATTTATGCGTGAATTTTAAACTCGCGAGACGCTTATTCTAATCAGAACCAACTAAATCACGACTTTTTAGTGCAATCAGATCTAAGCTAGGCGCTGTTGTTCTAAATATTGTAAGACACCCTTGCCGAGAGAACCGACTAAATGGAGATCTAACTAATCCAATTTTAAAAATTCGACCATGGTCACGCTGGCATAACGACACGCAAGACACGCACACTTTCCTGTATTTCGAGAAAAAAATCCGATCGGTATTCCTCAAACTGATTCAATGTTTTGCGTCGATTAAAGGAATCTCAACCAACTAATCGTGCTTTTTATGCAAATACTCCCTCGATGAGTGTTTCAGCGTTTATCATTTGTAAGCGGCGGACCAACTATAATAAGGCTAGTTTTATTGCAGTTAGAACGATAAATTGTTAAATCCTTGACATTGTTCTCCTTTGAATAAAGCGAACTCCCAGGCGCTGTAGAGCGAGTTTGCCGAAATATTCAATATCTACTCCGTAACACTTTATCACTTAGGTATTTTGTACCTTACGTGGTATAAGGCACAATAATAACAAATTGGGTATATTACATAGTATAAAATAAGTAATGTGGACAAAAAGGTTAATGACGTTGAATGTAGTTTCTGTCTTTAGGTTCGCACACTGCACCAGACCGGTAAACGGAGTGCACACCAAGTGTACCTAAAAGTAAAAGATTGATAGAAATTGTTTCAGTGCCTAGTAACGACAACGAAGAGCTAATTCAAAATAAATTATACGACATTCTTGACAAGTCGACACACGTACACGCACATCACGTACAAATTATGAAGTCGATACTGCGGATGCACATCAGAAATAGTAATAAAAAAATTGTTGGTTTACAAGTAGGAGTATAGTTACAGAAACTGTTTGAAATAGCAGCGAGATAATTAAAAGGTCCGAATTGTTTTCATAGCTCCAACAAACACAATTTATTTATTCTGCGATAAGCACTTACGATGACAACTCTCGACGTGATATTCTGCGTAAGCCAGTATCGTTCCAGTCTTGTCCCTCGATTCAATGTTTTTTTTTTATTTTTATGACTGACTACAGGGATACGTTTACCGAACACAACTTTACATTGGAATTTTGCGCAGACTTTAGCGTCAAATACACGAACAAAGTTAAATCTACTTTAATTTACACTCCACATTGAAAATATTCGTAAACATCAACGTCGCTCTCTTGTAACATGCGACAACGTCGAAACTAGGAACTGGTCTAGTCCGGGAGCCTAAATTAGATTATTTTTATTTAACACTACAAACATCTTACGTTGTCGGGGACATGACTGAAATACTTCGTTCGCATATACCGTCATAAAAATTCGTACATAATCTAGTTTCGACGCTCGGTAAGACTGCGCTGATGCGAGGCGAGGAACGCGGCCGCGCGCGACTAGCGCCGGTCGGCGTCGCAGGAGACGTTCTCGGAGGACAGCGAGAGGTCGTGCAAGAGGTACATGAGGGCGCGCGCCGGCCGCCCCGTCATGCGAAGCGGGTCCAGGTAGGGCGGCGCGATGGAGTGCGCCAGCTTGGCCACGCCCGTGATGTCCAAGTGCAGCCAGTCGCAGCACACGAAGTTCTGGGACACAAGCACCGCCGTTCGCACAGAACCGACAATCAAGATAAGATAAGATAAATTTATTTCAATATGACTTAATCTAATACAATTATAATGAAAACAATGTAATTGAAGATAAAATATTAAAATAAACAGTAATAAACAAAACAAAAGAAAAAAAAATCTAAATTATATAAAATAATCATGGTAAAATTAAACATTTTAATCTTAGTGCCTAATAGTGCAATTGCGATGCCTAAACTAAGTACATGTGTACCTGTATTTTAGGCATAATAGTGCATTTTTCATAACAAAGCTTAAAAAAAAAATATATTTTATAAATTTAACAAATAAAAGATAAGTAGTTATAAGTCGTTACAATTTATAAAAGATAAGTAGTTAAACATTACTTATTATATAAATATAAATTATGAAATAACTTCCAACAAGTCCTCGGTATCATTGTAGGTTTTACTCTTAAGCCAAAATTTGACGGTCTTTTTACATTCAGTTCAATCGAGGGCGCCGCGAAAGGCGGCAGCTCACTTACGCTGAGGAACGCCGCGCCGAGACAGGGGGTGGATCGTCCGGAGCCCTGGTTTCTGAGATCAACGGCCGCCTCGTCTGGAACAACACAACGGGCGCGTGAGCCAGCGCGCGGCCCCTCGGGGGACCCTCGTCCGGCGGAGCGCACGTACTGGTGACTTGCGTCAGGTAGTACTTCCAGAGCGGGAAGCGCCAGGGCCGGTCGCCGCTGTCGGCGCCCGCGTGGCGCAGCGCGCCCCACGCCTCCTCCGACGTGGCGAAGGCGCCGAACGCGCCGCCGCCCGTGGCCAGCAGCACGCCGTCTGCAACACGAGGGCAGTGGGCGCGGCCGCCGGGGGCGGGCCGCTCGGCGGGGCGGGGCTTACGCGTCAGGGTGGCCACGTCGATCACCAGCGACGGCTTGTACACCGCCTGCCCGTACACCAGCGCGTCGGCCAGCATCAGCCGCCCCTCCATGTCCGTGTTCTCGATCTGCGCGCATCAACTTAGGTCGACTTTGGTGGCCGGCGAAAATTACGGGTTCGGTGAAAAACACCCGAAAATTTCGCCGAAGCCCGACGTGCGAACTGATTTCCGGGTCGGAAACTGGTGAATTTCAGTGATCTCACCGTTACGTGCAGGCCGTTGAGTGTTTTTACCACGTCGCCCACTTTCATACACTGTCCGCTTATCATGTTTTCGCAAATTGGTATAACGGCGGTCACCTTTATCGGCATCTGTGAACGACGTGCGCGGTCGTGGAGTAAAACCGAAAGCAATTCCAAATTTGTGAAGTTTAATTCAAATATTACCTTTATTTCGGCAATGTAACGCAAGGTGGCGAGGACGCAGGCGGCTCCGGCCATGCTGCCTCTGTTTTCCACCATGTTGGCAGGCCGCTTGAGGCACAATCCGCCGCTGCAACAACGCGACGCGTTACCTACTTCGCCGAACGAGGCTGACAGATCGAGGCAACCAGTAAAGAAACACTTGCCTGTCGAAGGTGACGCCTTTGGCGGCGAGGAGCACGGGCGGCCTGTTCTTGCTGTCGGGCCCCTCCCAGGTGGCCTCGAGAAAGTAGGGGTCCTCGCACGAGCCGCGAGCCACGGCCAGGAATGCCTCCATGCGCTGGGTGCGAATCCAGTCGACGTCGTGTGCGGATATTTTCACGCCCAAAGGACAGAGCACGTCCAAGGCCGCCTGGGAACAACTCAGTCACATGTGTATAAACTGCCGACGCCATCGGTGAAAAACTGTCTCCGTGAGAAGTGTACCTGCGCCAACTGTACGGGCGTCATGTGGTTGGCGGGCATGTCGGACAGGTAGCGCGCCCAGTTTTGCGCTCGGCCGCGCAGCTCCCCGAGATGGAACTTGTCTGCGTCCTTTCCCGACCCTGCTAGTTTCACTTTCATTTCCGGCTCGCGATTTTCGCACGACTTGAACTCCTGGAACCTGGATACGCACGATAAATAGAATTAAAAATTTAATTGCTTACGAACCTTTTTGACCGAACGTTCGTATTTAGTGATTACCGCTTACGCGGTACCTACGTCTCGGACGGCTGTATAAAAAGTCCTGATGGTTTGTTGGTAACTACGGTGCTCCATCCACAAACGATGGTAATCGTCAAAAAGTCGGACTGTCGAGTATCGGTGGGGAACTGGCTACCTCCAGGATGCGAGCATGGCTGCCTCCGCGGCGGCGTCCTCCTGACCGTATCCGGGATCGACGGAGACCATCTGCGCGCCTCGCCGCAGCAGCTCGCGCACGCCCGCGCCCACTCCCACGCGCACGTTCTCCTGCAACCACACGGACTCTTCATCGCCCGCTCTTCATCGGCCGCTGTAGCCAAGTAGCCAAAAGGATCTCAAAAAAGTCGCAGGGTTCTGCAATTAATCCCGTCTGCACAGCCCACTACACCACATTTAAGTCTTCGACAAAATTCGCGCAATTTAATTTAGGTTTCTGAGGTATTCTCGTAAAAAAACTGGGATCGAAACTTCCCTGACCTTGGCTTCGTTGATGTTTTCGAGATGGTTGTATCCGACGTCGCGCTTGCCGAAGGACGCGATGGTGACGGGGGGCAGGTCTGGCGCCAGGTCCGTCAGTACAAACGCGACTCCGGGCTTCAGCTCGCACGACATTCTACAACACGATTGCATACTCGATCTAAGGAGTGATACTCCAGGAGATGTGCTTATAATAATCTCGAAGTTTATGTACTAATTGTGGGTAGGCCCCAGGCCCAGATTGAATCAATTTAGAAAACCAACCTTTCTAAATTGTGCTCTGGGTGTGTTGTGTTGCGTAGTGAGGAAATGGCTTACTCGCTGACGTGTCGACATAGTTTCCCAGCGGACTTCTGGTCGATTTGGCGTCCCTCCTCCGTTAATTCAAAAGTCGAACCGTCCTTCGACTCGTACACACCGAGAACGAGGCCGTCCTAAACACAACCGCAGGCTGTTCAATATTGTTTTAAAGTATGAACTACTATACTTTACCTGCCTCCATGGCCGAATGGTTAGCATGCTGGTCTGCTACGCAGCGGTCCCGGGTTCGATTACCGGGCCGAGAGAAATATTTGTATGGCCTACATTTATTTCTCTCGTGGGTTTAGGTATAATTTGTGGTTTTCTATTTGTGTGTCCATGGTACTCCCGATACAGGGTCTCCCTAGTGCGGGGCTGTGTGCTACTACGAGTATGTGCTTTATTACTATTATTATTATACTTTGGCTTCAGGTTAGGTTACATGTTATAATCTATATTATCTATTGGTAGTAAGTTGATAATGGAAGCCTACATTTTCATTAAGTTACATGCTGTTCAACTCCTGAGTAACTACTTGTAATTCCTTAAAATTTCAGTCAATGAAACAATATAATTTGACTTGCACCAGTAAACATTACCAATCTTTTGCCAAACCTTACATAACGGGCTGTCATAATACACCAGAAAAGTATAAGCATGAGTATACCGGTTCACCGCTGTCCTTCCCGGGGCAAACGCACGTCTCGCTGAAACCACTGCTGCTGCACTGTCTCGCGAAAACACTTTTACTTAAATTTATTGTGCTCTGCGCCAATCTCACACTATAAAGCAATTTTGAAAACCCCATAGTCAGTAAAAAAATAAATCAAGGTAAATACATTTCCAGAAAATAAAAAAAAATATGAAGTACACTAAAATAAAACCACCTAGATTTAATAAAAATTTTGACAAAGTAATATATCATTCAAAAGTGGAATAGTGATTAATGAAAAGGCTTACCGGGTTATCATGTAAACTTTTTAGTGTACTTGTTTATTATTTAACTGTAATAATTGCCCACTCTCAGGTCAAAACATTCCCAAGAAAAATTACCTAATCACACCCCTTATGGAAGAATGGCATAAGTTGAGTTACACAAACATACAGAAAAATATAACTCACATCCTCTCCAATTCTTGTACCTCTATCTACAATAGCAGTCGATAGAATTAAAGAATTGGAGAGGATGTGTTATATTTTTCTGTATCTAATGGAGCAATAAAGGTTTTTGACGTAACTCCACTTATTGGCATTCTTCCATGAGGGGTGCGAAATGACATCTGTGCATACTTGAAGTATTCAACTTGCTCACTTTACCTCAAATCAAACTTAATTGTATGCATCAACTTACATCTTATTTAACCACACAAAAATAAAAATTTTCATTTCTATTTATTACCAATATTTATTTTGAAAGAACTAGTTTTTGGTACATGCCTTATTGTAAATGATACCCTAGTGCCTCTCCTAACTGTAAATCCTTTCACATACTTATTTGAGCACGAATTTAAATTTACTATAGAATCATCCAGAATGTCTTCAGCGAGTTCTTCAATACAGTGCAAGTAATGTGTATATAGGGAATCTTGGAGTAACAGTAAACTACGAGGCTCTAGCAACAAGGAGCCTGGGGAGTCCCTTCTTCCTCCTGTGTTGTCTTCACCACCACCTGCTGGCTCCATGAATTTAAGCACCGTGTGCGAACCAGCAGATACAGTAGCTATGGTAGGGTAAAATAGATCGCCATCAACATGCGGCATGATGCCTTGCCCGCAACAATATTCATTGACTAGCACGTGGTTAGGCATTCGGCCACCCATCATCCGTAGCGCGTGGACGCGTCCGGTGAGCCCATCCAGCCACGCGGGCAGGCTCTCGGCAATCATGCCGCGCTGGTGCGGGATGCCGCCCCAGTTCTGCAAACGCCGGTGTGACAGCTGGGTCCACTTGGGCTTCGGCGCTGCGTAAACGTTTGCCAACAACGCTTCTTCGTCGCTTTTCGATATAAACTCAGGCAAGTAGTACGCAGTGGGCTTTAACTGCAGATAAAAACTATAATAAACAACTTGAGATAGTTTTATACTTTTCAAACTTATACGGCGCGTTAAGTAACTTACATTTTGCACTTCGAACCTCTTCAGATCAATGCTGGCCATACTTCTTTTAAAAAAAATTTATAGTTTTGCCATCATGTTTTATGAATGCACTTCCTATTTTCATACATAACTAAAAGCAACAGATAAACAACTTTACTGTTTGAAGTTTACATTGTCATCACTAATTTGAAAGACAGACTTAAAATAGGAATTGTCATCCGCTACGTACCACTTGTCATTGTCAAATATGTCAAAACTGTTACTGACATAGACAAAACTAGTGTCTTTTATTTAATGACTACAGAATTCATCGAAATTGAATTAATATTTAATGCTCTCTTACTGGTTACTTTCGGAGAGTGAGGATCGTATTCCAGAACTCTACTCAATGCCATGTCATCAAGATTTGAGCAGACTTGAGTATGATTTCAAGCACTGGAAATACGACCATAATGGCAAGGACTTGAGTATGATTTCTAGTGCTTTGAATCATACTCAAGTCCTGACTTGAGCATTGAGTAGAGTTCTAGAATACGACCCTTAGACTGATAGAATACCTGTATAATTAGAATTCATCGTTTACTATATTACAGTAAACGATGACCCTTTATGTGACCCAGAAACTGAATATTATCAGTAAAATCAATTTCTTAATTTCAAGGAATACCGGTTATAAAAATAAAAAGCGGCGACGTCGGTCGTGCTATGCATTCATCGATATATTTTACAAACGGTTATTAGTCTTTCTTGATCACATGACATGCTCAATTATTTTGAGTAAATCTTTAAGGGCTATCCCCACACATCAGGGCCGTGTCCGGGGCGTGCTAGTTTGTGTGAACTGCGGGGCCGTCCCAGACACGGACATGTGTGAACGAGTTCATACAAAATATATTTTATATGAACATCGTTGCGTATACGCAACGGTATTTTTTTGAGCCCCTGACGAAGCACAGCCCATTCACGTCCCGGATATTATGTGTGGATAGACCTTTATTATCCTCGGATGACTATAAATAAGAAAGCTCAGGCTCATCTTCCTAAGCTCCTATGCCTTAAAAAAATAATTTTCTCTGTGGTATACTAGGATTTTCTTGGAGTTTTCACTGAAGATATTTTGTTCGCGTTACGGCGTTAGTGAATATAACTACACGTTAGCTTGGGGAATTGTAGCAAACTGTGTAAAAATGCTGACACGCCAACTACCCAGACTAGTTCAACAAACAGGTATTTTAACAACCCTTATATTTGTTTTTGTTACCACTAGTACTAGATCGTCATTTACTTCAACAAATTAAAAAGCACTGCAAGAGTTATTTGTATAATTTTTGGGAATATACGATTAGATATTAAAGCAATAACTTAAGCTTTTTACGAAGTCTATGAAAAATGTTATGTAACAAATGCTAAAAGTAACCTATAAATTCTTGCTTATCAGGGGAATAAATATGTATTCCGTCATTAAACAGATTGACCTCATTGTAAAAGCAATGTACTGGAAAAAAAACTCAAATCCTTTCGGATGTATCCCTTTTTATGAGCGACTCCCAAGTAATACACGGAGTGGATAATTCCCCATTTCAAATCCCGGAATGATAAAATTATAGAATAAAATTTAGTTACACATTTACTTCCAGTTATAAAGCCTTTTTTACCATTAAAATTAATTAACAAGATACAATAATTTCAGAGGCAGGTATTGTCCATTCTTTCTATATTAATTTCTTGGAAGTTTAGGTAAAAACCAACTCTGCTTTTTCCCATCTCTGGTGACCACAATAGATCAATTGCTGACCTAAAATAAGCCACCTTAATGATAATAGAGTGCGTAACTGCTCTTCTCCAATTGTGTGTAATTTGTAATGTTCATGCAGTGCGCCGCTATGGCCACGACTCGCACTTCAAGCCGGCGACGATGGATGAACTGCCAGTACCCCGCGGCTCATGGCAGGCGCACTACGACGCCAACCAACGCCGATTCAACACTGCACTCATCGTGGGCATTGCTTTCACTGTTGGCACTTTCATTGTGGTAATTCAATTCAGTATTAATACTCTGGTGGATACAAAATAAGATAACCTAACCTTCGGTTAAAAAAACCGACATCAAAAGTCATTCATCTCCTAGTTTACCACCCTTAGAGGTGGAATATTTTCTTCAAATGTTTAAATGGGACCACTTCTGAGGAATCCTCTTTCCAACAAAAAATTATCATCAATATCGGTTCTCAAATGGCGGAGTTATCACATAACATACATACAAAAAAAACAGACTAATTGAGAACCTCCTCCTTTTTTTAAAGTCGGTTAAAAATAAATACACATTAATTTTCCAATATTAGAAAAAAGGGTTAATATATTATAGCAAATATAATTAATAAGTCTACCATTGTAATATATTGTGCAAACTGTAAGGAACTACAAGTGGTGACAAAACTGATCTGTAGTTAAGAAGTAACTTTGTTTTTTGTAGTTGCTTTATGTTTATTTGATACAAATATTGAACCTATTTATTTGTTTCAGGCCAAGACCAGTGGACTGGTATACCTCAACTACTCTCCACCCAAGAGCATTGACTAAATATTTATTTAACACAAGAATATAGTTAATCAAATCAAACCATAGTTCTTTAATTAAAAAAGCTTACATCTTTAAATACTTCTTTTATTTATTTACATATACATTATAGGTACATTGACCTACCAATAAATGGTTATCGGGTCTAATACAAAAACCACGAAAAAAATGTCCGAAGTTAACCTATACAAACGTAGTGACGTGTAATGAAATACAAAAAACTAAAACATTTAATGCTAATTAATTTTTTTAATTTAAATTTTATTTAATTTTGCTTGCAACAATTTAAGGGGCCAAAAACACCATATTCAGCTTCTACTGGAAACTTAACAAAATGTACCATATTTAGCTTCAACTGAAAATTACTTGAACACAAGAGTAATGGAGTAGCCTTTCTCGTAAATATTAATTAATTTTTATATATATTATTATGTCGAAATTTGTACAAATTCACCTAAGGATTATAATAAAGAGTTGGGCAGATACATACAAATATTACAAGCTTGTACTATAAGAAATGTACCGATATTCCAACAGCGTAAACTCAAATATCCGTAATTCCGAAAACTGATTTATAATAAAACCGTTACGCTTTCGAGTAATTTTGATGCTTTTCACAAAGCCAAAATTAGCTTTTGTTTTGTAATCTTCCTAAAAAAATACATTTGACATTATGAAAATTCGAACTAATGTTATTTCGGGCAAATGTATTTTCTGACTTCTGATAGGTAATCCCAAGCCGTAAAACGAGTACAACAATATTTTGTTAGTTATTGCCTTAGAGGATGGAAGGTTATTGCTAACGTTCAATAAAAAAATCATTTAAAAAATAATACTAAAATCAAAGCGACTCTATAGTTTCTTTATTCTAAATATTTCAATAGCTTGTGGTTCGAACAATTGACAATGACCAAGGAGTTTATATAAGCTTCTTGAAACCGACGTAATGGGTCTCTTTTCATCTTTTGCGCATGCTTTTGTTAGCTATTTGATTATTTTGTGTGCTTTTGTCATTTATATTTACGATTTATATAAATATAAATTAAATACTATAAAACTGTACAAAATAACACTTTTAAATGAGAACTATGATAACATATTTGTTTAGTGAAAATATGATACGAAATCCTGTTTTTACTTTAATGCGGTAATTTTTACAAGTTATTATTATTGGTAACTGCATGATTGACAACCGCGCTGTCAGTCGAACAAACGAAGACTGTTGCCCGATTGAGGCTCTGTATGCGATTTTAACGCCCTACAGGTGCGGACACTTTAGCGCGAACCCAACGTCCATTTATTGATAGGTCAATGTTGATACATAAGACTATTAGGCTCCATGCATCGCAAACGTGTGTTTAGTGTTGGATACAAGCAAATGGCAACTAAACGCGCATATTCTATTTTCATACAAATTGGGGTTGCGGCAACCGGCGACTGTGTCGATTTCAAATTAATTGTATGAAAATAGAATAATCGCTTCTGGTTGCCGGTTGCTTGTATCCACCACAACACGCACGCTAGCGCGACGCCTTAAGTTTACAGTTTAGAAATAATATGTAAGACTGAAAAAAACAAGATTTTAGTTCAGTTTATTGCAATAGAAGTAGTTACATTGTGCTACGTCGAAGGTACAGCAGTGTTCTAGTGCTCGCGTGCGATGTCTGAGAAGGCGTCGAGGATGTCCTGTGTGGTCAACGGCATGGCCAGACCCGCTCCCGGATAACACGCCGCAATGCGCGCCTGCGTACAAACACGGCACTTAATCACACCTGTGAAGTTGCCTTTTCATCTGCTAGAGTAACGGGTAGAAAAAATTAAAAGGTACCTATTAATTGTTTGTGTGCCTTCTTCCAGCGTGACCATAGCTAGCCAGATAAAAAGTCGCTGTTTAGTCGGTTCTAGTCGCAAAAAACTAGATTTAGTCCGTCCGCCGTTCAAAAGTTATAAGGGTGTTTTACTGTCCACCCTGGAATGAACTTATTCCACGACGTTTCTCAACGTCGAGAACCATAACATCTAGCTTAAATCGATTACAGTAAAAAAAGTGTGATTTAGTCGGTTCTAGTCGTAAAAAACTAGATTTAGTCGCTGCGCCGCCGTTTTGAAGTTGTTAAAGTGTTTTACTGTCACACTAGAATAAGCTTATTCTGGCGGCACCATTTTTTAATCTCAAGATCCTTGGTTCTAGTCACCATGTTTTAGAATTAGTCGCTCCTTTGTTTAGAAGATATTGGTACAAAGTAAAAATTTTAAATTTCAAACTTCTTTCCAAATTTTGATTCAATAAATAAAAAATTGTGAAAGTTACTTTTATAACTAACTATATTATCTGTACGGGACACGTACAGTATTCGGGGCATGTACAGTATACGGGTCACGTACAGGATACGGGCCACGTAGTACAGTACTTTTAAACTGATCTTGCGCTTACTATTTAAAGCAGATCGAATTAGTTTTGAGGTAATAATAAATAATAACGCACACACTTAACACAGCCCCGCACTAGGGAAACCCTGAGTCGCGGGCGCCATGGACACACACAGACAGCCACAAATTACACCCAAAGTCACGAGAGAAACAAATGAAGACCATAGAAATATTTCTCCTGGCCCGGGAACCAAACCTGGGACCCCTGCGTGGCAGTCCGGCTGGGAACCGTTCGGCCGCGGAGGCAGTTAGATAAATTAGGTAGTTCACAAATCGCGTTACTAGCGGCAGGCCACGGGTGAACATCCAACTCCATAAACAATTAATTAGACTACCTTTACTTGAAACCTGTGGTTTACGTCAACTCACCCAACCTAACTTACAACCGAGAGACCTAAGGCCATACATTTCCGATAAAAACACCAGCCAAGATGAGCGTTGTATTCTTTTAGTAAAAAAAATTAAACTGGACAGAACACCATTCGAAAGGATTATGACCAATGCAATATGGAGGCATGCCCCAACCTTAAACTGGCATGTCCATAAGCTACACATGGCGCATTTTAAAGCATGTAAGATCTGGGTTCTGAATCTATTCCTGGATTTTCAATTAAAGCAGTGGATTTTTATATATTTAGTAATAAAAAAACTACTTTTCTTAGCCTACTGTCTAATAAATCGAACTTATAGAATTACATCCAAGTATAAGTATATTGGGAAAAAAATAGTTGTGATCTTCCCAAAAATGTTTTCTTGAAAATAAGGTATATTGCAAGTGACACATCCGGCAGGTAGCCATAGCCATTTCGATGTCCTCTGCCTAATTACCGTAGCCATTGTTTTTTTCTGGTTTAATATACCCAATAACGTTGAAATACGAACAAAATGTAGTTTTCATTAATGTAGCATAATTAAAAATATAAATTAGCTGGATACGACAAGTAAAATGAGGGCAGGTCATCATCCTTTTGTCGGCCATTCTCACACTCGGTATTCTCAGCCTAATTACCATAGCCATTTCGGTGTCCTCAGCCTAATTACCGTAGCCATTATTAGTATTCAGAAAATATTATTATTGTTGGTATATATAGAACCGGAAACGGTGATTTTAAATTATTTTTATGTTCAATTGAAAAATTATTATCCGTAATATTTGACGAAAATAAAAAATTCATTTTAGTCGGTGATATAAACGTGGATTATTTGACTGACAACTCGGATAGGCGGCGCCTAGACGAGATATTTATAACTCAAAAAATATTGTCGATTTTCCCTTCTTTGGATTGTGGGATAGTTTAGAGCGTTGACTGTTACGCAACCGTTTCTCCGTTGGACACGGCGATAAGCGACCACAGTGCGCAGCTGTTTGCATTGTCTGTTACGCGACACAAAAATGCAAACAAATTTATACATCGACGTATCTTTGAAGAAGAATCAATTAATTTATTTTATATGGACATTTATAATTATAATTGGGATTTTATTTACAACATTAACATTAATGAAAAATTTAGTTCATTGATAAGAATATTGACATACTATATCGATATACATTTTCCTATAAAAAAATATTACGATTAAAATAGAAAACCATACTCCGTGGGTGAGTAAAGAACTCAATCATTGCATTGCAATTTACAACAATTTCTGCACAATGAAACATCAGTTTCCACACAACACTATATTAGGTAATTGCGTGCAACACTATTCAGATTTAAAAAAATCTATGCGTCTGCGCGACAGTCGTGTATACAATGACAATAAGATAATGCTCACTAAAAACTCAAGTCAAGTAATATGGCAAAACGTAAACAATGAAATTTCGACAACGACTAAATCACAAAATGTACAAATAATGCATAATGGAAACCTTGTACCGACTGTTAAATTCCAAATTGCTTCAATGATTACTTCCTTACAATTAAAGATATAAGAGGATAAGGCCCAGGTTGAGAGCCACAGGCCTATCACAATAGTTCCAAACATATCAAAAATGATAGAATCCATTATATCTACAAGCATTATGGAACATTTAGAAACAAACGACTTATTATCCGACAGACAATTTGCTTATAGGAAAGGTAAGTCCACGTCACGTACAGTTCAAGTCAAAGTGTAGTGGATTCTATCATTACCAGCATTGATGATGGGTATAAAACAGCAGGGATTTTTTGTGACCTCACAAAGGCGTTCGATGTAATTGGGAATGAATTACTAACACAAAAATTAGCTATGTATGGTATCACCGGAGTTGCCCACGATTTATTAAAATCTTTTTTAACAAACAGAAGGCAAACAGTTCAAGTCTGTACGGACGGCAAAAAACCAACTCCGCTGCTGGTGATATCACCATCGGCATCCCTCAAGGCTCGACCTTGGGTAATACGTTGTTCCTGACGTTCATCAACGATCTTGCGCACTATACATATATCGGAGGGCTTGGTGGTTCTGTTTGCGAATGACACTACTGTTATAGTGTGTGCTAAAGGCTTCATAGAATTGGACGAAAAAGTAACATACACGTACAGTCAGCTTTGTGAATGGTTTTCTGCAAATGGGCTTATTCTAAACACGTCTAAGTCAAACTTAATGTTGTTCTCACGATGAAATCCCGTATCATGCCCAATAGTCACCCCTGCGGTTCCACTTTGCAACACATGCAAGGTCTTGGGCTTCATTATACACTCAAACTTAAGCTGGAACTTGTAATAAAGGATAAAACTATCTTGTTTTGCTATTTTCTACTATATTAATATTTCACAACTACCCGTTATCAACGAATACTTGAATCGATTAATTGAATGGAATATGTGTATTCTGTTCAATCAATCGATTTAGCGTGGAAGGAGGTTTCCCATCACTAAATAGTTCTTATAAATACATAAAATCTGGCACGCTCGGTTTTCGTACAAATTGCTGTACTTGCGGCGTCTATCTAGATATATGTCTGTGGTTTTTACATTTAAAAATTATATTGTAGACATACACGCACATATGCCTATAGAATTTGTATAAATAGTCTAGTTTTTGTCTGTTCGTGTCTAGAGTTTGAATCTAGACACGAACACTGTCTCATTGACGACGACGGAACTCTTCTGACTACAGCTTCCTCTCACTGCGGCTAAGATCCCTTTAGCCATCAGCTTATCTGATCAGTCTTCGGAATCTGTGAGACTGGCAGTGAGAAAATCCACTCCTTGCACCCCTTATTCATCCCAATTTTCGTCTGTTACCTTAAGTCGCATAGGAGCAGGCTTCTTTTACTTATTTATATACGTATGTATAATAGTGTATGGTTAGGGTTAGGCTGTTAGATAGGAACGTAGGGTTGTTTGTGATAGGTTACAGATTTCCCTTGCCATTTCAGGTATAGTCAGCTAGTTTTAATTACACACATAAGACGATACTCAACAGTAACATTCATATCACACCCAACAAATACTACACAAAGACAAAGTGACTTGGCTTTACATTTTTGGTCCTTCGAGCCGGATATAATAATTCAGCTGTGTCAGAAATAGTCGGCTTTTCTTAAAAATGTTTGAACTTTCTAATTACCGTATCCATGGCTGCGGTAATTAGATGTAATTATCGTTTTCCATAAAATATTTCCTTCTTAATAATTCGAAAACCAGTTATTCTAATACCATTTAGACATATTATAGTTAAGCTTAAAGTATTTGGACATTACTGGGTATATAGTAATTAGGTTGAGGACATCGGAACGGCTACGGTAATTAGGCTGAGAACACTGGATGTGAGAATGGCCATTGTATATTATTTTGTAATATTATGCACCAACTTTAACTTTTGTATGTAAAATGATAAGAGTACCTGTAGTGCGACGTACTGCGCTAGGAACTCCTCTTGCATCGCGCGCCAAACTACCTGCAGCAGCCCGCTCTCCTCGCTCACGTGCTTCTCGACCGTGCGGTACAGTCGGTGCAAGGACTTGCGTACTACAACATATCGGAGGCTCACAATCTGTGACAAATCTGATAGATTTGTCGTCGAGGCGCTACGAAATCATTATGCAGACTCGAAATTTTAAATTTGTTCGAAGGAAAGGATAAGAGCGGCTAGAGATGTCGCTATTCATTGCACTTAAATTTTTATTGAATTGGTATTCAATAGTTTTTACGTGAAATGACTCCGCTGGTTCGTTACAATTGCAACGAGCGAAACAGAAAAGTCCGTCGAAGCGACGTCCTCTAGCGCCCCGCCGGACGGGCCCGGCGGCGGGCGGGGCGGGACGGTACCTGTACCTTCGTGCGCGGGGTACATGGCCAGCACGCGGCGCAGCTCGTGCTTGCTGAAGGCGGCGCGGTAGCACACCTCCTCCTCGCGGGCGCCGCCGGCCACGGCCTCGGCCACGCCCTCGAAGAACAGCGTGAGCTTCTCCAGCGGGCGGCCGAAGTACTGCGTGACGTAGAGGCGCAGCGAGTCGGCGTAGCGCGCCTTGCACTCGCGGCGCGCGGGCTCCAGCGCCGGCACGCGCAGCGCCGACAGCGCGCCGTGCAGGCGGTGGTAGTTCTCGGTGCGCAGCAGCGCGCGCGGCGTGCGCGGGTGCTCGGCCGCCTGGATCTGGCGCAGCATGGCGTCGGCCAGCGTCAGGTACCAGCGCTCCAGGTCGGCGCGGCGCGAGGCGCGGAAGGCGCGCTCGGCGGCGCGGCTCAGGCCCTCGAAGTCGGCCACGAAGGCCAGCACGCCGCACTTGGGCCGGCGCGCCGCCGCGCGCACGGCGTCGGGCAGCGCCGCCACGCGCTCGGCCACGGCGCGGTCGGCGCC
>NW_020653850.1:24812908-24841558 GCF_003589595.1 Hyposmocoma kahamanoa | reverse complement strand
AAAAAAACTAAATTAATGATACAACTACAAACAGGCTAATATTTTTGATGCTGATGTGATGACTAACAATTAATAATAAAATAATAATTATAATATAGATAAGTACCATAAAAATGACTACCGGGTAACTCATTGTTGCTCATTTTCCTTTAGTCAAAGATACTATTACAAAAATATAGTGAAGATAATGAATACAATAAACAGTAGGCACGTTTTAACTTATCAATATTTGTCAAGGCCTCAATTTTGTGGATAACAACAAATAGCGAATAATTTTAAAATAAATAACAATCAAATATGTAAAATAGAATGTAGCATCATTACCAGTAAAATACTTAATAAGTACATATTAATTATTACAAAATAAAACCAATCTATTGAGCTAGTGACTGGAACATTGCTTTGACCTCTTGTGGGTTTACTAGCGTTATTGTGTTTAACTGTTTTCTAAATATAAATTATAAGTAAATTGAAGGAAATAACGGATGAAATGTTTTCAATTTAGAAATCGAAGTCATTTTGTTTTTGATATAGATAGATAAACACTTTATTGCTCACGCACAAGAACAAAAATAGTACATAAACAATTTAAAAGTAATGTGGGCAAAGGCGGTTTTATCTCTAAGAGCGATCTCTGCCAGACAACCTTTGAGATAGTGGAAGATAATCGAAGCGGGAGACGTAGTGTGCCAATTTTACAAATAAAAATTGATTGTATAAATAAAAAATAAAATTTTAAAAATCATAGTCATTTATAGATAGATAGATAAACACTTTATTCACTGATATAACACAAACACAGATTAAGCATAAAAGAAAAAACAAAACATCATTGTCATAGCAGTGAAACGGCGCTGACTCAGCATATGCCAAAGTTTCCTAAGGCGCTGGTTTTCAGTCAGAACCAACGAGAGGGATTAAGTTATTAGAAAGCAAAAATATAACGACTATGAGTAAAGTTATACATTGACAATAATAATATACATAGTAAAGTGTAAATAGTGCATCTAAAATAACCTGTTTGACATGTAAGTGCATGAGCAAATGTGAATATAATTACAGCTGTAGGTGTGAGTTATGACCGTAAAGAGGATTTAATGTTGTGTAATGTAATTAGTATTATAATATAATTATACACATAATAAGAATAGATCAAAGCAACAACAAAATTCGATTCTAGACAGACTACGTTAAAGAATAAAAACACTACACAGATTTTTGAAGTGAGAGTAGGTGTTGCCGGTACAGTGCTTTGAATTTGGGTTTGGATGTCTCGTTGCGTATAGGTGGTGGAATATTATTCCAGCACTTTGAGGCCGAGTATTTGAAACTACCTCGAAAAGCTGTAGTTCTATGTTGTGGTACCATAAGAACACATGATCGGACAGATTGCTCTCTGTAGCGTACATTAACACTAGATGACCACATTCGTTTTTCATAAAGATATTCAGGTGTTCTAGTTTTTACTATATCGAATAAAAGTCCTGTATACAGGAGATTTAGACGAGCACCGATAATTAGTAGATTTGCAGCGTTGAGATTAGGAGTGACATGAATACGAGGGGGTATAAAAAAAACAAAATCTGGCACATGCATTTTGGACACGCTGCAGAAGTTTGTGTGTTTTAGACAAAAGGCATGGACCATACGACGTGATACAATAGTTGATCTTAGATAATATCAATGCTTCACATAGAGAAATACGCAAATCAACACTGAGAAACGGTCGAATACCGTAGATCACTTTTAACCTATAGAAGCAACTGCGAACAAGTTCGGCCACATGAGTGTCAAATTTAAGATGACCGTCCATAATTATATCCAAATTTCGGGCCTCCGCTACCTGAGCAATCTTCTCACCATTAATTGAAAGAACTGGCGCATGAGACTGGATGTTTCTCACTTGTTTACAAGATCCTAGAATCAAAAGCTGAGATTTAATTGGATTCAAGACCAAAGCATTGTTCCTGGACCAAATAGATAAGCGGTGTAGATCCTCATTAATGAGGCTGGTACTTTCGGCGGTTCTATCTGGTTCGAAAGACCGATGTAACTGAACATCATCCGCATAGAGGTGATACTTGTAGTTTTTAATGCAGCCCGTGATATCTGAAGTGTAAAGTACAAATAGCAACGGCCCCAATATAGAGCCTTGTGGCACGCCCCTGTCAACAGCACTCAGATCCGACACCAGGCAAGCACCATTGGATTTCGACAATTTTACTTGTTGCGTGCGGTTAGTAAGGTAACTTCTGAACCATTCCAAAGCCGATGAGTCGCAACCGTAGTATTTTAATTTTGAAATAAGTAAAGGAATATTAATTGACTCGAAGGCTCTGGAAAAGTCCAAAAGTACCAGAGCAGTTCCCTTGCCAGAATCTTGAGCACTGAGAACTTCGTCTATGACGTCATGTAAGGTAGTATTTGTACTGCGCCCCTTCCTGAAACCGGACTGCATCACAGGCAGGATATTGTTTGCCTCTAAGAATTTTGATAACTGCAAGTACACGATCTTTTCTAAAATGTTTGAAAGATAGGGCAAAATGCTTATGGGACGTAAATCTTTCACACTTTCTGGACTATTTTTCTTGGGAATGGGAGTTATTATTGCTGTTTTCCAAAGTGAGGGGAAATTCGAAGTAATAATTGACGAATTAACAATATCAGTAATCACATTAAGAGTATGAGGGAGAGTTAACAGTACCATGTCCGCGCTAATGCCATCCGATCCCAATGCATTGGATTTCAATCCAAGAACCATTTATCAAATATTTCATAAATAACGATGTATTATACCTACATAAATATATGTATGTATAAATATACCTGAATAAATTAAACCTAACCTAAATATATTTAGCTTTATAGACACAAGTTTTAACCCAACTGTTAACCAGAATAACCAGTAACTAATTTGCTCTGCTGTGTTTACGGTCGTTGTACCTCAAAGCCACCGCGTCTCGGAATGCTATCATTTTAAATAAATAAATGTACATAAACGTAAAATGAGGTAGGTATATACTAATCACTTGTCATTTCGGGAAAACATTGGGATAATTTCTGGCACTATTACATGTTGTTACTACCAGTTGTAAGTTTTGATTAAGAAACACATGCGATAATACACAACGTAATAGGCACCTACTAGAAATAAAGATAAATGAATCATGCCTCAATTCGTTCAAAAGGTTTGGGACAAGGAATTACATATTTCAATAAAATACCGACCGAAATTTCAAACATGAAACGGTAAACATACCGTTTTATAAGTTTAAGGCATTTATGTGAAAAATAAAGTTCTAGGCGAAAGGGTCTACACTGTTAGTACCTAAGTACATAAAACGATACAAATGCGTGGAGTTAAACCTAATTACCATTTAGTATGAATTGTTTTATTTATTTGATTTTGTAACGTCTTGTGTGATTTTGACTATGCAAATTAAAGTGCTTGTGAGGTCAGGCTTCTCTTTGAATTAAACTTTATTATTAATTTTCGGCAAGTTGCACTTGTTCACGTTATGCATTGCAAACAGCTTGGTACCTACTAAACGACACTTGAAAAAATGCGTCATTTACCAAGGTATTATAAATATTTATTATAATTGTAAATATTTGCTGCACGTCTTGGCTTTCCAAGGACTCTTTGCCAAGCATACCCAATGGTAATTAACTACGATAAACGACAATGCCGAAAGGTCAAAAGTGCTGTAAAAATTACACAGCAGGATGTTTTTTTATCACCATCACCAAATTTTAAACTTATGCTTTTTGGTGAAAAAATAAAATACGTATCGAGTTCTTAGGTTTTCGCGATTGTTACGCATAGGAAATAAAACTATTTTTCCGGTTTTGAGATGACATGGTGCTTTTGAGCCTATCTATCGACGCTCTGCGCAGGCTGCTAAAGCTTTATGAGTTTTATGCGGTGGCTCATGGGCTCAGATACAATGCGCTGAAGAGGGAGAGCATGGTATTTAAAGCAGGTACTAAAACGTATACCGTAGTGCCTTCCATCGATCTAGGCGGTATTCCTCTAAAACAGACAAAACAATTTAAGTATCTGGGTCACCGGGTCACCGAGGACGTATGCGATAATGCCGATGTGGAAAGAGAGCGCAGCGCGCTGGCTGTCCGTTGCAATATGTTGGCTCGCAGGTTTGCACAATGTACAGATTAAGTAAAGGTAACGCTTTTTAAAGCACGTTCCCAATCTTTTTACACGTGCAGCCTGTGGGTCAGTTACACGCGGCGGACATACGGAGCACTGCGCATCCAGTGCAACAATGCGTTCAGGATGCTGTTCCGACTTCCACCTTTCAGTAGCGCGTCAACCATGTTTGCTGAGAAACATGTAGACGATTTCTACGCTATCATGCGGAAGCGTAGTGCATCGCTACTCCGTCGCATGCGTCTCAGTACAAACAGCATTCTGAGCACATTGGTGGAAAGGTCGGAGTCTGAGATTGGAGTCCTCAATGCTGGGGCAGTGGATGCGCTTGCAACTGCTGCCAATGCGTAGCTAGTTGTCCTGACATTGGCTGGGTACGTTATGTTCCCATCTTTATATCTATAATTTTGTTTTATTTTATTATTTTAAACCAAACGCTAGCTTAAGTATTTTTCTTTACTTACAAATATTTTGGATGAATATGTCTGAAACTTACATACCTGCATAGTACCTAATAGACTGCGAGGGTAAAGGTGCTTACAGTCGATAAAAATGTGACAACGAGTATGGCACCGCAGGCCAGTACTGCATGCCGGCGGAAGGCGTGCCGCTGTCGGCGCGCGCGGCGCTGCTGACGCGCGAAGAACTGGCGCGGCTGGTGCGCGTGTTCGCGGCGCTCGGCGTTGTCAAGCTGCGCCTCACCGGCGGCGAGCCCACGCTGCGGGCGGACCTCGCCGACGTCATACGTAAGCCTTCTCGGCGGGCGAGCTCGCCTGTTCGTTGCCGTCCGGCCCCATTCGACTGTCTAACGGGGGTTTGGCCCTACATCGCCAGAGGAGCTGCGCGAGGTGCCGGGCATCGAGTGGGTCGCCATGACGACCAACGGCCTGGTGCTGACGCGACGGCTGCCGGCCTACCAGCGCGCCGGCCTCGACGCGCTCAACATCTCGCTCGACTCGTTGCAGCCGGAACGCTACGAGAAGATGGCGCGGCGGCCAGTGGGTAGCTTTTCCGTTCACGCAGCTTCACCACACTTTACTTGTTACGTTCCAGTAGAGCTTTGGAGAAAAATGTTTCCGTGTTGGTAATGGTGGCGTCCAAAAAATTTACGACATGTTTACCCGTGGTAAAGTGATATCTACCCGAAGTCCCTATTATTCGGAATTAATTATAAAATTCCGCCGTGACGCCAAAAGGTACAGGCATTTTTAAGGATTGTGCTCACGTTTGTATTTGTTATTCCACCGCGCGTTCGTCCCCGTTAGGCCTTCTCGTGTGACCTCGACACGATAACCGAAGGAGGTGGAACGACGTTGATAAAAAAAACAAATTACAGGGTCTAAAAAAGGTGCTGGCGGGCGTGGACCTCGCGCTGCAGCTGGGCTACCGTCCTGTCAAAATCAACGTCGTGCTTATGAAAGGTAAGCGTGAGCACGCGCTTCGAGCACCGATTCGCGCGTAACACGCCTTACATGACCGTCGAACGCCGCAGGTTTCAACGACGACGAGATAGGGGACTTCGTGGAGTACACGCGCTCGCGGGAAGTCGAGGTCCGCTTCATCGAGTTCATGCCGTTCAGCGGCAACCGCTGGGACGACTCGAGGATGGTGGCGCACGTGGACGCCGTGCGGGCGCTGCTGGCGTGCTGCCCCGACGCGGCGCCGGCGCTGCCGCGGCCGCACGACACGGCGCGGGTGAGGCCGAACTGACGCGCGCGAGGCGGCCGCGCGCGAGGCCCCGGGCTAACAGCGGCGCTCTCTGTGGCCGCAGGTGTGGCAGGTGCCGGGCCACCTGGGCAGCGTGGGCTTCATCTCGTCGATGACCAAAAACTTCTGCTCCACCTGCAATCGCCTGCGGCTCACCGCCGACGGGAACTTGAAGGTACGTTCAGTAAGGGTTTTCGTTCAAATCCTTACGCGGCAACGTCTGGCACTCCGCAAGGATCTCATCCGGGTCCTTACCTTTTCATACTGTTTATCAACGATATCTATACGTGTTTTCTCGATTCAAAAATATATTTGTTTGCCGACGATCTTAAGGCCATAAAGTCTATTCAAGACTTAGCCGACTCTGCCCTTTTTCAGGATGATCTCAATAGACTTTCAAGTTGGTGCAAAAGGAACAGGATGGCTTTAAACATTAAGAAATGGAATCACGTTAAATTTACTAGAAACAAAAACATACCTACCAAATATATAATTAATGGTAGAACCTCTTGAAGAATTGGATGGTATACGTGATCTAGGAGTTTACTTTGATAAAAAGATTAAGTTTGATAAACATATAGACAATATTGTTGCAAAGGCTTCAAGAATGCTCGGATTTGTATTAAGAGAATGTAAGAACTTTAAAAAACCAACAGTTAAACTTCTAACGTACAACTATTTGGTTAGGAGTCACTTTGAGTATTGCAGCGTAGTCTGGTCACCGTTTTAGAAAAGATTCATGTATCACTTAACCTACAGCTGCAATATGGCCATGAAAATCAACTCATATACAGATCGTTTAAACCATTTTGGGTTTACTACACATGAAACAAGACGCAAAATGTACGACTTAGTTTTTTTGAAGAAATTAGTCACTGGGGTTTTTAATTGTCCAGATTTATTAAGTAAATTTCAGTTCACCTCAGAGAAATCATAATAGGAAGTTGTTTTGCATTCCAAAACATCATACTAAACTCCGATTGCACTGTCCCTTTTATCATGCATTTAAACATACTTATCGCAGTCGATTTCTCCTCGCCTTTTTCCAATATTCACATGGCTTCTAATCACACAAGTTGTTGTATGTATGAGTACAAAGTGAGACAGGTAAAGAAACACAGGAAGTTGGCTCGTGTCTATTATGGCATATTAATAACGAATTGGTGGTGGGCATCGAAGACCTTATACTATGGAATGATTCACGAGAAGATCAAAATAGGAACAATAAATTGGTATTGATTTTTTTTTTATAATATCAAGTGACGGGACGAGCAAGTCGTGCGCCTGATGGTAAGCTGCACGCCTGTCCATAACAGTTGCAGTGCCACTCAAGAGCTTTAATTCTGAGGGGCACTGCCACAGCGCCCGTCACCCTGAGACATAAGTTGACAAGTCCCATGTGCCTGTAATTTCACCAGCACCCTTACCCTCCAAAAACGGAACACAGTAGAGTAGTGCTAAAAGTGGCTTTGGACACCGTCCTTAAAAACGATTCACTGTCGCTATTTGGTACCTGGGCATAAATTTTTGCCAATGATACAGATTTTTGAAAAATTGAAGTAGCCTCGAAACACGTCTGTGTCTTTACACAATCGAAGAATTATGTACATTACGAAGACATGTACAAAAGTAAACCCATTAAAAGTAATGCGAATGAAATCAGAGTTCTTGGGAACTGTAGATACAAATAAAAAAGGGTATAATGAATCGAAAAGTGTTCGAAAATAAGGATTCTAGTTAATTAAAACCCAAATTAATAAAGCAGAGAAAAACAAATTAATAAAAGTGTCGAAATAACATTACTTGCGGCGGCGAATGTCGGAAAATCTCTTGAACCTTTAGGATAAATAAATAAGTCAAGTTTTTTTTAACAAAATAATTCTTGAAGCAACTAGTCTTCGATTTAGTGAGAAAAAATAAAGAAAAAGAATTTTTAAATATATTTTAATGCACCCGAATAATGTAAAAAAATTGCATTTTTCGCGAAAAATTTACCTAGATTTTTACATGTATGCAATTTTTATTACGCAGAAAATGATAAAGTTATGTTGGAATGTAGTGTTATTATAGTTTAAAATATAGGACAATTAACCGAGAATTCTTAAAATTCTTAAAAATGCAATTATATTCATTTAATTAAAATAAAACAATTAATATACACTTTTTGCATACTTTGGATCATTTTTGCAGAATGGAAAATAATCGCAAGTTACTTTGCCATATAAAATTAAAATGATTCAAATCCTATTTTTTTTTAAACTACCTTAAAAATTAATTTACGAAATGTTTGATAATTGATGTGAAAATGTATAGAGTAAACTTTCATTTGACGAAAAACAAAATGAAGATCGGTTGAGAATTCTAGCAGCAATTAAAATTTTTAACTTTCGAAAACTTTACTTACCAATTGTGACTTGGATCTTTTTATTATAACTACGTTCAATTATGGAAGAGTACTCCTTATTTGTTACACCTCAAAATGGGTATTTTTGTACTTAGTAATTCCAGTGATCGGAATAGGGTGTTCCAAATGATCAGATACATGTTTACATGCAGATGCATGTGTGGATAAAACCGCCAAATATTATAATTACTTTTTTAAATTTTTCATTTCCGGAAATAGTTTTACTTTTAGACCTTTCACCAAAGTAAACATTTTTTAAATAAGCTACAAGCAATAGCTTCCTTTAACTAATGCGGATATTGTAGATCTTGTTATTAACCTACAGTGTGGTAAAACAACTTCCGGAAGTCGAAAAAAGTAATGAATTAACATTTGTTGATTTTAACCGCTCCATGTCACTCCTTGTATCTTTACAATCTATACATAGACATTTATTATCCCCTATACCGACCATTGGTAATTTACCTGTGTAATACCTGTATAGTTAGCGAAATATTATTTGCACCTGCTTCTTCTTTGCTTCTTACAATGGGACAAAAGATGAACTGTCTCGGTAACACAAGTGCTATCTGTATAATGCAAACAACTAGTTTAAATACTTTTTAATACAGTTGCTCAAAACGTGGTATTTTTCGCACTACAAATCGTGCGGAAAATTGGATTTCTCGCACTAGTGCTTTTTACTTTTCCAGTTTTTTTTAAATTTACTGTTGTTTTAAGTCTTAAACATAGAACAAAAGAGATTGTATATTTATTTCATATTTATGTGCTTTGTGACGTAAGTCATTCGTCATTACTATACTATATCTATGGAGAGACCGCATTTTTACACCTATGAACATTGACTTACAAATAAATGGACGACGGGTCTAATACAAAAACCACGAAAAAAATGTCCCAAGTCAACCTATTCGAAAATTAAATTGTAATGTCATCGCAGTATCGCGCTGTCAGTAGAACAAATGAAGACTAAAGCGGAGTGTCGCGCTCTGTATACGATTTTAGCGCCTTACAAGTGCGGACACTTTTTAGCGCGGACCCGACGTCCATATAATTGTAAGTCAATGCCTATGAAGTAGCGATTATGTAGAAAATAAAGTAATATAAAATAGTAATTTTAATGTGGCTGAATACCTGGCAACAGTTGCCATATTGAAAAAAGTCTGCTAAAAAAAGTACTAATTTTTTTCATCGTTTACATTCCCGCCTTTTTCATTAACTTTTTTACGATTTGATTTTGTTATTGACAAAGGAATAAAATGAGGTTTTTTTAAATACTGTTTTATTTTACTTTCAATGTAGGTTTTTCGCAAATGTATTAAAAAACGTTGTTTGATACACATGCGGATTTGTCATTTTCACTTGTCTCGATGCCTCGAGACTCGTGAATAATGACTAACTTTCCGCACTTGTATCAAAAATAACTATTAACATTCCTGGCAATAAATAACGTGTCTAATTGGACTTGCAACTGCAGGTGTGTTTGTTCGGCGCGGCGGAAGTGTCGCTGCGCGACGCCCTGCGCCAGGGCGCCACGGACCACCAGCTTGAGGACCTGATCCGAGCTGCACTCATGAATAAGAAGCCACAACATGCAGGTATGTTTTTTTACTAAATTTGCATTGCTTGTTATTAGATATTTACTTGTGCGTACTGGACATATCGTGTATTTTTTTAACTTGATCAGTATAGAGATATTTGAAACCAAGAAGATACTGAAAAACTGTCGTAAGAACCGTTAAGTCTTTTTTGTGAAAACTGTTATGACATAATCAATATTTTTGGCCAAGCATTAGTTCTCCATAGAAGTCAGTAATATTGAATTTTTTTTTTCTAAAGGTGTAGAACTCGGTTTTTTATTATGATTTCATTGTACTGGAAGAAATAAACCCGGACGGCAGAGGTAGTGATCTACCTCTGCCGTCCGGGTTAATTTAATTCTTTTCATAAAATAGGAGAGTACTCAATAAATGTACTGTATACATTGTACTCGAAACAAAAACATTTTAGTGGAAATTCTAAAAGTTTTTGCATCCATGTTTACGTATTTAAGACCATTGTTTTGTACAGATTTATGAATTTGTTTTTGAATTAAATTTTAAAACAGAAATATTCAAAATTAGAATGACGCCACCACGTTCACCCGTTAAGACGTCAATGGATTTTTTTTTAATGGAGGTTATCTTAAGGGTCAAGTGTCGATACAACACCAAACAGGAGTTCAGACGCTTTTAATTTCCATCGAAACAACATACTGTTAGGAATTTTTGAACCGATTTTGATGATTGTTTTTTTGTTGCAAAGAGAGTAGGCACCTCAGCAGTGGTTCCATTTAAATTTGAAGAAAGTATTCCACCTCTAAGAGTGGCTAATTAGGGGATGAATGACTTTGAGATCGGGTTTTTTAGTACTGTACTAGATTGTATTTTTTACGGACAATACGCTTCATCAAAAAATTGACTACGCCAAAAAAGACGTAACGGTTCCTAAGAAAGTTTCCTTGTCTTCCTGGTACCGTGCCAGTAAAAAAACCTGTGTTCCCCCGTTCGTAGCAATTCTCTAAACCGTGCTGTATTCACTAGGCATGCGGGATCTCGCTCAAATGGAGAACCGGCCGATGATTCTAATAGGCGGGTAGGCCCGCCGCCGGCGCCGCCTCCTCTGTACCGCTCTGGCCTCCACAGCACGGCCGCCGGCGCCGCGCGCCCCGCGGGCCGTGGCCAGCCGCGGCTTCTGCTCGCGGCCGCCGCAGCCGCCGCAGCCGCCGCAGCTGACGCACCTGGACGCCGAGGGCCGCGCGCGCATGGTGGACGTGGGCGCCAAGGCCGTGACGCGGCGGCGCGCCGTGGCCGCCTGCAGCCTGCGCGTGGGCGCGCCGCTGCTGCGGCTGCTGCGCGACGCGCGCCTGCCCAAGGGCGACGCGCTGCAGGCGGCGCGGCTGGCCGGCGTCATGGCGGCCAAGCGCGCGGCCGACCTCATCCCGCTGTGCCACCCGCTGCCGCTGGACGCCGTGGAGGTGCGCGTGGCGCTGCCGGCCGGCGACTGCCCGCGCGGCGGCGACGTGGCCGTGCGCTGCGAGGTGGCCGCCACGGCCCGCACGGGCGCCGAGATGGAGGCGCTGACGGGCGCCGCCGTGGCCGCGCTGGCGCTCTACGACATGTGCAAGGCCGTGGACAAGGGCATGCGCCTCACCGACCTGCGCCTCGTCAGCAAGTCGGGCGGCCGCTCGGGCGACTGGCCGCCGCCGCCGCCCGACGTCCGGCTACGCGCGCACGACACGTCGCCGCTGCAGCCCGACGAGACCTACGCCCCCACCATCGCGCACGTCTAGCCCGCCGCGGCCCTCGTCCAAAAGAGCGATGCGACTGCGGCGCTGTAGAGCACGGAGGAGGCGTGCCCTGCTGAATCTTTATTATACGTTGAGAATGCTGCACTGTAGCAATAATTATTACCTTCCGACTTTGTGTTTAGAGGTTATTATTGTCACTTCAAAAGTAACAAACGTTGTAGCCATAGTAATAATATTGTAACAATATGGTGACTGCGAGAGCTTGGAGGTCACAATCAAATTATTCCATTTATTTCTAGTTATAACTTTAAAAAAGTGCTGTACTATAAGTAAAAATAAATATACATATAAGAATTACCTATTTTGAATATATTTTTTATTTAAAAGTTATAATTTTCCAATAGTAATATAACCTTTTGTAATTTTTTTATTGTTAATAATTTTAACAAAATGTATTTAGTTAAGTTTTGACAAGAAATAGTTATTTATATGAAAAATAAATATTTTGATATCTTTCTCACTTTTTATTATCTTGTATCAAATTTTATAAGATAGGTTAAAAGAAATCTTATTCTAGTTGAAAAATACAAAATGTTGAATTCGAATAACACAAATGTGACTGGATAAAACAAACAATAATAACAATAGTTTTTAGTTAATAGGTATGCAAATTAGCCTGCTGGATAAATCATCAAAATATATATTATGTATTTAAATTACTTTTGTGAATATCTATAGAAATGCCATAACTCACTGTATCACTCAGCTGTCCAATAAATCAAACTGATACATTTGGACACAAAACGAAATAAATGAAGCAGTTGTAATTTGTTTCCCTGTTCGGTCTTGAAACCTAGCATGTAAGTGGGGTCAGCCACTGGCTACTAAGACATTCGATTTTGCTGCGGGTTGCTCAGTCGCAGTCTCCGTCGGCCGGTCAGCACGCTGTACTCGAATGTCGTGCAACTCGATGTAATCGTTGATCTCCTGACCCTTCTTCGTTAGTTGTTCCTGCAGTGCCTGTATTGCTTTGGGCAGTCGCTCGCGGTTACTCTCTAGCTCCGGCAGTACGTCTGCGACTGTCCGCTCCACGAGAACTCCACCAATCATGCGGAAACACTTCCTTGTGCCATCGACATCCTTTAGAGTTTCTATCACTATTCTGTAATGAAGTGTGGACGTATATTACTAACGTGCGCTTTAAACATACATCACCAATGAAAAGAAGATATTTCGACTTACTTATGTTCATTGAGATCCATTTCTAATTCTGAAATTTTGTTTGCTAGTTGTCTTTGTTCAGCTCGGAGATTTTGAAAACCCTGAAAAACCTCTTCATTGGATTTTTTACAACCCTTCGCAGCGGGTTTCGACATGGTAACTAGTTGTTTTTTAACGACGTTATTAAAGAACTTCAATTAGTTTCAAGTGAAATAACAAGGATATTCAAATAAAATTCAAAAAATCCAACAGATGAGCAAGCGAATTGAGGTTAGAATTATGAATATATTTGAATCTCATATTCTGTCTGTGGTAGCGAATAGCGATGGGCGAGTCGAGTTATTTAACTCGAGCTAAATCGGCTCGGTACTCGCCCCGCCGCCGACCCGAATACTTCATTAATACTAGAGGTGGGTGATAAATAACGTCACGATGATCTGCCGTCAAACAGTATCACCGTGACTCGTTCCGAAGGAACGACGTTCCAAAGTCACATAGGTGTTCCTCCGTTCCAATAGCTATCCCCGTCACTCACATCACGACATAGGTATTTGATACAATGCTGGATCTCCGTTCCGTGGTGACGGAGCGCGCCACTCGTTGTAGTTCTCTTCAAATCGGACCATTTCGGCGATGGGAGTGAATGAAATAGGATGACTTTCTTTGCTCACTCACAAGAGTCGTAGGTGCTTATTACTACTAGAAAGGGCGGATGAAAAAATCTGCAGCAGTTATTATAAACCTATTTATGAACAAAGTAACATATTTTTGTATATTTACACTTGCCTCTGTGGCCAAACGGTTACCATGCCGGACTGCCAAGCAGAGGTCCAAGGTTCGATTCCCGGGCCGGGAGAAATAGTAGTGTGGCTTACAATTATTTCTCTCGTGAGTTTGGGTATAATTTGTGGTTGTCTATGTGTGTGTCCATGGCACCCGCGACGCAGGGTTTCCCTAGTGCGGGAGCTATGATGAGTGTGTGCGTTATTTATTTGTTTTATTATAGGAAGAGTTGGTATTTTATATTTATGTACAATTTACTTTGTGTATTCTACTAGAAATATAATTACATTAAATTTTATTGCTGTTTTTAACAATCCAAAGATTCGCATTAAATAAGTAAAAACAAAATTACATTAAATACAAAATCAACTTTTTGAATGGAATTGAAACTTATTATAAAGGGAGCAAAAACTTAAATCATTCTATAAAATATGGCTATAAGTATTAGAAAGAAGTCGCTGGCTAAAACCGTATATCGTGATGTAAGTTATAGGCGTGACAAGGTCACGGAAGTAACAGTCGTGACCAAATCACGATTATTTATCACTGTGATTTTTTTGGAACCGGAACGACTGTCACGGCGATAGAAATGTAACGCTATTCCCCATGTCTAATTCACACAGCGCAATGCGCAGCAAGTACTCGTTCGGTGACCTTCGGAGCAAGCTCGAGTCGCGAGCGATGGGCGAGTCGAGTTATTTTACTCGAGTTAGTCCCACAACGAGTCAACTCGAGCAAGTTCGGTGCGGCTCCCGCCGAATCGAATACTTCATTCGCAACGCGTCGGCTATTTGTCTCACACCGCGCACCGTCGGTTCGGCGACCTTCGGAGCACGTTCGAGTCGCAGTCGGCTGGCCGATCGTGTCAAACTCGGTGAATCGTCGGTTCGAGTTAGACACCGAGGCGAGTTAACTCGAGTTAGCATTCCCGTCAACTCGAGTAACTCGAGTTGAAAAAAATACAACTTGACTCATCGCTAGTCTGTGGTAGGAGTGCTCGATATGTATCGATATTCAAAAAAAATCGATATATGCCCTCGATATATCGAATTAATCCGATATTATCGTATCACTCGGCATCGATATATGAAAAATCGTACAAAGTTGAAAGTACACAATTCAAAATTGTATTTGCAGAAACAAAACACACTTCCGTCATCCATCAGTGTAACGTAGTGGTTCTGTTCTCATAGGCTAGCCTCACACAAATTATATAGGGTGGCCACAGTGGAGATGAAGTAAAGACGAGAAAATATGATGAATAACTATATTAAATTTCCACAAAGGTATTTCTTAAACTAAATAATTTTAAGAACGTCTGAAGTTAGGTACGTTAGGTCTAAAAGTACTTATACGAAAAAAGATCTTAACTAAAGGAATTTAGTCTACGTCTGATGTTAGGAACGTTGGGCCGAAAAGTGTCTCATAATTATAATTAAATTGACGAGTTTTGCATCGGTCACGTTGCAATGCACGGGGCGCGCGTTCCGGTGCGCGAATGCAAGTGCGTTGAACTAACGTTTTAGGTATGTGTGTTATGCAAATCTGGATACATAACACACACAATAACATCGACAATAATATTGCTCGTGTGCGGGCGATATTCTTGTGTTGGAAACAAACATAAACTTGGATTGTAATATTGTATGTGTGCAGCTAGCCAATGAGAATATAAGAATAAGAAATACATTTGATTGTTGTGTCAATACTGATACTTTTATTTATTTACTCTTAGCATTGACCTACCAACAAATGGTATAAATAATACAAAAACCACGAAAAAAATGTCCGAAGTTAACCTATACAAACGTAGTGACATGTAACGAAATATAAAAAAATCTGAAACATTTCATTTAAATTGTAACGTCATTGCAGTACTGCTTAATTTAGCTTGCAACAATTTAAAGGGCCCAAAAACAACCACATTCTGCTTCTACTGGAAGCTTAACATAATGCACCATATTTAGCTTCGACTGATAATTACTTCAAGACAAGAGTAATGGAGCAGCCTTTATTGTAAATATCAAATAAATAGTAAGGCGAATTTTGTACAAATTCATTTAAAGAAATAATAAAAAGTTGGGCAGATATACAAATATTACAAATGTGAAAATAAGGGTGTACTATAAGAAATGTATTGATATTCCAACTAAACGTAAAGTCAAATATTCGTAATTCCGAAAACCGATTTATAATAAAACCGTTACGCTTTCAAGTAATTTTGATGCTTCTCACAAAGCCAAATATTTGTTCCAAATATTTCAATCGCTTATGGTTCGAACATTGACTTACAAATATATGGACGACGACGGGTCTAATACAAAAACCACGAAAAAAATGTCCCAAGTCAACCTATTCCAAATTTAAATTGTAATGTCATCACAGTATCGCGCTGTCAGTAGAACAAATGAAGAAAAAAAAAATGTCGCGCTCTGTATACGATTTTAGCGCCTTACAAGTGCGGACACTTTTTAGCGCGGACCCGACGTCCATATAATTGTAAGTCAATGGGTTCGAACAATTGAAAATGACTAAGAAGTTTATATAAGCTTCTAGAAATTGGCATAATGAGTCTCTTTCCATCTTTTGTGTAGAAAAAGGACAGTTCGCTATTTGATTATTTTGTTTGCTTTTGTAATTTATATTTACGATTAATTTATATACAAATTAAATACTATATTAATGTACAAAAGAATACTTTTAAATGATAACACAATATATTTGTTTAGTGAAAATAATATACAAAATCCTGTTTTTACACTTTACTGCAGCAATTTTTATAAGTTATTATTATATAGTACTCTATAATTGACAACCGCGCTGTCAGTCGAACTAACGAAGACTGTCTGTTGCGCGTTGACGCTCTGTATGCGATTTTAACGCCCTATAGGTGCGGACACTCTTTAGCGCGAGTCTGACGTCCATTTGTTAGCAGGTCAATGACTGTTAGTAAAATTTCTTTCCTTTTATCTTTTTAAATTATTTACGACATAATATCAAAAATGTAATGAAAATGTAGATGATTTGTACCGATATAACGAAAAATATCGATACGACATTTCGATATATCGCATCGGCAAAAATAACGAGTGAGGTGACTTATGTCGTCGACATCCTTCCAAGTCGGAGCAAAGTTGTGATCATAAACATAAACGCATTTGACGATAAAACGAACGAATGGTGACTGCGTTTTGTTGCCAATGTAGCTAATAATAATTTTATTAAAATATTGCTTTAGAGCATTATAAAGGTTTTATTTAATTTTTCTACATGAGAAGATGTTACAAATTAATCTACCTTTGTTACATCCGTATCAAGAAAAATATTGCATAGAAATGTTAAGTAGATGAAATTGATTTATGTTACATCGTTTAAGTCAGGGAACCCTTTCACTTGATTATGACAGTCTACCTAAGCAACATCAAAACTAAACAGCTAATTTTTTGACAGAAGTGGACAGGCGATAAAATGTTATTTGTTAATTATTTTTTTGTAAATATTTGTTAAATGTGCAATTGTAGAATGTGATCACCATGGGTGGCTGCATCGGAATAACTAGGAGCAGAAGTGGGCCCATAGAGGAATCGTCGGGGACGGTGTCGCGACCAAATTCAGGTGGGTAAAATGGGAGCAGTGTCGCGGTGGTGACGAGTGCGTGGAGCGGATGATGGGCCTCGGACGGGCGTGACCGCAGTGTTTGTTGCAGGTGGGCTACGCAAGAATCAGTCACTGTGCCATGAGACGATCAGGTGGAAGTCTGACGTGCCGCTGACGGAAGGTCAGCTTAGGAGTAAACGGGACGAGTTTTGGGACACTGCGCCGGCGTTCGAGGGCCGCAAGGAGATTTGGGATGCGCTGCGGGCGGCGGCGGTTGCAGCCGAGGCCATGGACTTTGAACTCGCGCAGGCTATTCTGGACGGCGCTAGTGTCTCGGTGCCCAATGGATACCTCACTGAATGCTATGATGAATGGGGAACTAGATATCAGGTAGGTAGTCTAAATATTTGTCCTCCTGTCCAGTATAACAGTTATTTGAACATCTGTCTACGGTAAACATGGACCACCTGCTGAAAAGAACTTGATTATTCTAACAACAAACAAATAAATGCATTGGGCCAGCTTGGTGGGGGAGACCCATACTCGGTAGTGGGATGTATAATGAGTTGACGGCTTAAGTAACTTTTGTGCTGTCCTACTGAAAAGCAAATGCCTCACTATTCTCTTAGGATATACTTTTAAATTAACAGAAACTGTATTTAATATAAAAGTTGCAGCATAACATTTTGACCACATAATGTCATTAGGTCAGCCTACACAGGCTTACCCCAAAGCAAAGTGATCATACTGTATAATGACCTAGTGATTCATGAAGATAAATGGAGTTTAAGGTCTTAAGTCTTTATCGCAATCATGGCTCCATTTATTAAACTAAATATAGTGTTATGCCATACTTCCTTTAAGGATGTGATTTATGATAACAAGCTAGAGCATTGTCCTCGAGATTACTCTGATATTAAAATATCTCAATAAAGAATTGTGTCTAAGTTCAACAACTATTAGGATAAATAATGTTGAAGACATAAACATTTGTATGCAGAAACTTGCCTATAAAAGCCATGCAAGACAGTTATCTGTATTGAATTGTAGGCTTTCAGTTGAGATAAATCTGTAAATCAAATTAACACAGTTGCGAACAATATTAAGTCCTCTTTAACTGAAAAAACAACATTACCTTGTATTTGTATGATTTGCTAACCTTTACATTGTGGACAGGCACCAGCACAACAAGCTATACATTGGTCCATTGCACTGAAGGCGATATTCCAACAATAGTTTGATGAGCTATTGACTATATATCTTGGTGTAGTCAAATAATTTATTTGCATGTTACAGTAAATGAAAAGTAAATTTATAGAAGGGTTTCATAAATTTAGACCAATAAAATAAGCAATTTAAACAATTCCAATGTATACATTAAATTATTTTGAGGATTTAATATAGTTAATTTATTATTCATTCAGTAGTAACAATAATATTTATAAAACTTAAACATTACGCGCATGTTAAGATAAGAGTAAAACTAAATATCTTTATAACATAGATTAAAAATTTTTTTTTATTTTATTTATTTGGGAAACATACATGTCACGAAAATGTCATTTTTTAACAAATATGATACAAACACTATTTTGGCTAGTGTTTGTATTAACGTAAACAAAAAAAAAGTAATATAAACAGTTTCCAGTAATGTTTAAAATAGTTATGTCGAATAGACTAATTTGTACATAGCTATAACCAACTAACATAATAATTACCACTAAGCAACAAGTTATAAATCACTTTTAATTATAACTTAAATTTATTGGATAACATGATGTTCAACCACCATGATATTCAATTATATTATGGGAAATCGCCTCAATGAGTTCGTTATTTTGATTTAACACTAAGAAAAATTCCTATTATCAATTAATAATTATGTTAATAAAATAAAAGCTTCCTAATGGCAGATCTGAACCGGAATGGCTTATTGTCAAATATATTAATTTCTTGATATTCATTATTAAATTGTGTAGAAACCAAGGAATTAATTTTTAAAATAATTAGTGCGACAATAAGGTATTGCAAATGGGCCTCGCGGACGTAGGTTGAGTCTCAGACATTTTAATGAAATTTGGCTTAATAAATAAGTAGAATCAATGTGATTATTAATAACTTTGAAAAGAAAAATTTGATCCCTAAGCTCTCTTCGTTTTTGCAAAGACATAATTTTTGTAGGTTTAAATTTCCAATATTTATACTTCAATCTTTTAACTAATTTATTTTGCACTCTTTCGATCATGTCAACATGTTTATTATAGTTGGGGTTCCAAGCAGTGGATGCGTACTCTAGGTTAGATCTTATAAATGCATTGTTTAACAATATAAGAGTGTTAGAAAACCTAGTAATTGAAAAGCCTTGCTGGTAATTTTTTCATAGTGGGAAGTAAATGTTAGCTTACTATCCAGATGCACCCCCAGATCTCTCACCTCCGATACTCTTTGAAGTTTCTGATTATTAAGATAGTAAGTATGAACTATTGGATTAGATTTCTTAGTATATGTAATTGTACAGAATTTTTATCCAACTTCAAAAAAGGAGGAGGTTCTCAATTCAACTGTATTTTTTTTGTATGTATGTTACACGATAACTCCGGTATTTGTGAACTGATTTTCATGATTTTTTTTGTTGGAAAGAGGGTACCTCCATAGTGGTGCCATTTAATTTTGAAGAAAATCATCCACCTCTAAGCGCATGAAGATTCGTTTTTATAAATAGCGCCTAAATTTTATTATAAGGAGCAATTACTTTAATGGTTCATTTTGCTATTCTCCAATTCAAGGCGTTTTTCTCTTTCAGTATACTTTGAGTAGTGAGAAACGATTTTTATTATCTCCTGTGTCAAGTGCCGTATAGTGGCGAACTAGGAGATGAATCCGGGTTTGCGCACTTTCCGGTAACCGATTTCAATAAAACTTGATAATTATATGTAATTCCACGTACTTTTGAGGTGGGTTTTTTAGTACTCTGTACTGAGATTATTCCATATTAAGATATAGTTTATTTTTAATACAGTAATCGCTTACTCTACCAATGTCTTTCATTATTCCACCAAATTTTTATCATTTGTATTACAGTGTAATAGCATTTTTTAATTAATTATTAAATTAATAACTGTTTCAATGTTTTTTCAAAGTCTGAGTCTTTCTATGTCCCTAATAATGAGGACTTGAAGCTACTAGGTTTAGATTGGTAACAGTTGTTTGTAAAGTTGTCTCGCCAGGGCCGGTAGCTGTGAAGGTATCTAACTGGGTGATAAAACTTTCATAGATTTCTCATAGATGGCGCTACGACTAAAAAGTCGTTGAAAAACCAAATACAAAGACACGACAACAAGCACATAGAAAAATTCGTGAGGTACGCTGGTTCGTTCCGTGGCTTAGTTGGTATAGCGTCTGACACGGTATGCTAGAAGACGTCGGTTCGAATCCGGCCGGATCGCAGGATTTTTTTCTGAGTGTTCGATCTTTGTATTAACGAACAATATAACAAACTAGTGGAGTAATTTCACAAAAAATAACTGAATATCAATTCAATAAAAAATGTTTGTTAATATTATAATACATTTCTTCTGTTGTGTGGAAATATCTTTAATGTCTGAACAGTTGCCCCACAAAATGAATCCGTAAATAATATAAATAGTAAATATGAGATTATTGAATAAGCATAATTATCATAGTATGCCGACAGAGAAGTTTCAAAATTGGTCACTCTGTTCAAATATCTCAGAGCGTAAATGAATGACGACAATTTGCGAGCCGGTGTTTGTATATGTTGCTTCGAAGTTATAGTAGAGTCGATTGCAATTCCTAATAGAGCTGTAGAACGTACAGTTTGTAAAGGTTCTTATGTTTACATGAAATTTGTAATGCATTCCTTTGAAAAGGTCCAAGCTCTAATGTGTATATTAATATAATTAATAAAATTAGAAAGGTGTTTTGCATTGGAAGTGAGCTCTTTCTTCAGATGTGAAGTCTGATGAAGTCTAATTATAAATGGATTTTTATTTAAATGTTAAATCACAAAGTTCTTTTTTTATAATATCAAGTAGTTTTCCTAATAAAAATGACTGTAGTTGAATGTAATTAATTTGTCAATAAAAATATCAAAGTTCAGATTGGGCTAGATGACGTGAGACCTGGCATTTTTTTACATTAAATGTATGCAAGTATTATATTTGACACTTAAAGTCGCTATTATTGAATATATGTATTGTATAACTATTGAATACATAGAAATGATTATTTAATGTGCAGGTGCCGATCTACTGCTTGTCGCCCCCAATTAATATGGTAAAGGAGGCAAGCGGGCGCGACTCCCCGGCTGAGTGGTCGGAGCCGGTTGAGGGCGGCGCCGAGGTGACGCTGCGCCTGCGCCTTTCGCACTCCTGCCGCGACATCGACCTCGCCGTTTACTCCAAGCACACTATCGCACAATGCAAGAACAAGCTGCATGTGAGTGTTATAATGTTCCAAATTGTTTCCGAACTGAATGTGTGGCCCCATATGGCGTGGTACATTGTGTACTAAAGGCGGTGGATAATTATTAACGGAAATTTGTTACAAGAGGTTTGTAATTTTTACAATACAATGTTTTGCATCATATTTGCGAGGAAATAGATACATCGGCAATTTGTTTTGTATGAATAAATCTTCACAACACAACGTTTACGGATTTTGCGAACTATGTTATAAAAGGCACAGACCCGAAAATACATATGTAAATGCGCGCGGTCGACTTCCTCTGCATGTCATGACACTGTTTACAAGCAAGTGTGATGAAAATATTTTTACCCGTGCAGGCGCAAGAGAACATCGAGCCGTGGCGCCAGCGGTGGTTCTACGGCGGCAAGCTGCTGGGCGACCGCCTGGTGGTGGAGGAGGCCAAGGTGACGCCGGGCTACGTGGTGCAGGTGATCGTGAGCTCGGAGCCGCAGCCGCCCAGCTAGTGGCCGAGGCGCGCCCCCTCGCTCACCCGATTATTCTAAAGCCGTTTCAGCCGCATGCTCGTCTCCCGCGGCCGCCTTGGCATCGCACCACGAACGCAGGAAGGCAAATTGTAGTGTATATTTCGTAACATAAACCTGCGGATCATATTCGATCGTTCTACGTGTCATATTGTAAATGGAAATAGACTCGAATAATTTCTATACAGTACATAACCGATTGTCTATATTGTTGTTTACGAGCCGTTTCATATATGAACTGGAAACGGTCTTGTAGTGTCGGTTTTGTATACTGGGATTGTGGAATCTGCAGCGACAGAGCACCGGCTGTTTATTAGGGAGTACGAAGCCTTACGTAATGACGAAGCCCCAATCTATGTAGGATAATTGCTGTACTGTGAATCGACTGGGAATTAAATAACTAATATAAGGACTATTCAATTATAATTATGCATTATAGCGTTTGCCGTAAGCAGGTCGTATGTATGTGTGGACCACTCGGTAGGCGGCGCTGTTTTGGCGCACGAGTGGGGCGGGACTCGATCGGCGGACGCGACTGCCATGTATTGTGATGTGAGAACTTTCTTTATACTTACCGGTTATTGTAACTATTGATTATTTTTATTATAATCTACCGCTAGATTTAATACGCGCGTTGATGCTTGTCGCGAACTGGACGTTTTACACTGTCACCGAGTGTGGAGAGATAGAGCGGTGGATCCGTTTGACGGCATTGCTTAAAATATATTTTAATTTGTTGAACCTAAAGTAAAGGATAGTTTGCGGGCAATTTATCAACATTTACTTGTACAACAGCCTTATTTAGCCAGCAAAAATGACAATTTGTCGATAGCTATGACGTCTGGCGGAATGACCGCCGCTGTATAATGATGAAATATATGTTACGTTGGTATTTGGTACTGTTGTGCCCTTATTATATTCTGTAGCTTGTACTAAATTAACGTTAAATTGCACACGAGTTAACGCGCAAAATTATTATAAAATTAATTGTTGTTAAGAATTAGACGATGTACCGTGTATTGGAAATTATTTTACAATAGTTCCCTCCCGAGGTGTAAATTGCTTATCTTCTATTATTATAAGTTGTAAAACTAATATCCGGTCGTGTATAATTTTGCTGTGAATCCGTTTAAGATTCAATTTGGACTTTGTTTAGGGTATACCCGTGAACTGGACAATTGCGGGACTTTTAAAGGCACTAACACATAGTTTTTAATTTTTGAAAAGCGGAGTTTCTAAATGTATTTTATATATGTAATAATGTTGGGTAGCTAGACACAGGAAGTGTGATTTGTGATTAATAATTTTAAACAAAATTCACAATAATATGTATCATTTCGAATGACGACTTTAGGAATGATCAAGTCAACCGTTTATCTACTTCGCACAGATTCGAGAAAAGACCATATCAAAATAACAAGCCAAACCAGTTTAATGCGACGTCATGTGTTGTATGAAATCTTAATATTCCACTTCTTCACTCCGTAGCTTACATTTAACAGATTTATCTGTAATACTTTTCTACTTATAGACAGACTATATACCCATATAATTCTCGTGTCACCGCTACTATAACATCGTCTTTTCTCTGTCCATTCCGCTATGAGCGAAGTCTGATATAATAATAGACAGTAAATGTGTTGAGTGACTACATGTTGTTTGCCCACGGTTTGCTTGTGTCCTCCACACACGTGTTCGATTCGTTTACACCTAGTTTTACGTGTTGATATACTCAGGGCAGTGACAATTTTTGTATGGAGTTGGAAAATTTGCTGAAGTAATTTCGTAAATTGTAGCTCATTCTAAGGATGCAGTGGGGAATTCAAAGTAAGCAATGTTGTGCTATTCAATACACTGCACTCTTAACCGTACTGGACTATGTTTACACGCAAAATACCGCGTAACGTTCTTGTCAGAATGAGATTATTCGTATCAACCGCAAAGTTTACTGTAAATAACGTAAATATTTACGATAAATAAGGCGCAGATTACATACAGCTATGATAATTGTATAATTTATTTATATTAAGTTCTCGTTTACCAGCATTTACCATTCGGACTGAAAGTCCCCAGTGCCAACGTTAAGCAGCGTCCTTATACTTACTCGGTCTAATGATCAAGTTATTTATAAGGAATTTCTATAATTTAGTACTAACTCTTTAGGTTAGCTCGTATTTATATTGTATATTGAAATATATTGGGAAGAGGCTTATTTATACATTTATTTTTCTAAACTCGGTCAATTTTGTATTGACGTTTAACCTTTTGTTACTTTTGAAACTATATTGTTTAAAATTTTAAATCTTAGATACATTTTTACGTTAGCGCTTACGTATTTGTTTTGTAACATTTCTTATTTCTCTAGATCTCGATACAACTCGACAATGACATATCTAAAAAGTTTTACGTGGAGTTTAAAATTTATTTACACTGTTGAAGATGTCAAATTCTGGATTTTAATTGGATAAGAAATTGCAGCATGGTGCTAAAGGTATTACTTTTCATTGTCTTAAACCTGTCATGTGTGGCATGTTGAACATACGAGGGATGTATTCCAAAAAAAAATCATTCACCGGCCATCTGCGTCTCGAAAAATGTATTTTATTGCATGAAAGGCCTGCTCTGTGTACGTTTTTATTCAAACTTCGATGACGCCCATCGCCCTCGGTATATTAATTGCCTAATATAAATTTAATATTAAAGTATGAATATATGGATTTTTTTTAATTGATATACAAACCACTCTCGGAAAATGCTCTTAAACTTGTGTATATTAGGACGATAATTCATCAGTAGCCAGGCCTTCTATGTATAACGTAGCTATAACTGTTTCTCATTGTATATTGTACACTTCACTGCGTTATGTGCACTACACTTACCTATACGGGTTACATCCAAAACATTGGGATCTTCTACCGAGAATGCTCATTACTCTAGAAAATTTTGTATATATCTTGTATTTGCATTAGCTTGTGTTAGTTGATGGCGGTTTTTGAGCTTTTGAAGATACGGTTGTTCTGTAAAAAGGGTTACATACTTTTCAGATTCCTGGTAAGATGTAATGTTTCACTATCAAATACAACTTCATCAAAAAAGTTCTTAAACTGTATCACTTCATTTTTTAGTTTGAAATATAACTAAATAAATATTTTTTAAATTGTTAAAAAATTTTGTTGTAAGGTATATTTCAGGCACTTAGGAAATAAATTTATTTTTAAGAATGCATGGGATTAATAACGTTATCGATTCAGTATTCAAAAGTCAATCCCAACTATATTATAGATACTGTTCAAACACATACGTCCCGCTGCCTGTCACAGGTCTCTAAAGCTAACACGGCGACACGGTTGCTGCTTTAATAAATGTACACAGCAAAAGCGTTAACCGCCATTCCATCTTGAACTTGTTATAATATGTGTTGCTTCACCATCCTCGAAATACGTTAAGGTGCCTACAGATTTGCTCCATTTTTTTTTAGATTTGCTCCATTTTGACGATTAGTACGACAACAGACGATTGACATCGTATATCTTGCCGATCGACATCGTGTTATTTTAATTAGGAGTAGGGGCCTACATAGGGGATTGAAGGTTAAAGCCTTGATATTTAATTATTGCTAACAGGCGACAATAGCTATCGATAAAATCGAGCAAATCTGTTAGCTGACAGATCTCATCGATCGTCAGAATACAATATATCGAGCGACAATAACGATCTCAAAAATCGAGCCACGATACTTCCTACTTTATAGATGGTCTTTGAACCTTTGAACACCCGTCAGGTCGGCGGAACTGTATTCAAAGAGCCTCCATACGAGCTTATAACTACTGTGACGTATCACGTGACGTAAACGGCGCCAGCACACCTCAATTGTTTATGAGATTTATTTATTCTATTTTACGTTTACGAATTTGAATATCACTAATCAGTGATCAAACAAATACGTGTTAAGAGAATAGTGGGACATTATTGAACTAAATATTTATCGAGTACATAAACACTTGGAAAGTGTGTCAAATGATATATTGTTTTTATACAATGTCTTACCGGGACCCCGATTAAGAACTCTTCGATATTTTAACTGAATCATTCGGTTGGATATCGTTGTCGACTCTTCTCGCTCGCTTTCGGAGCTATTCAGAAAATTCCGAGTTAAACGTTCGTCTTGGATTCGGATACGATATCGTTATCCAACAGCGTTTATGGAGTTAGTCAGGGAGTAGATAGAAAAATGAAAATTCTTTTATAGACATTTTTCAGACTTTAGAGGCCTAAAATATAGGAATGCATTAGTCTCGCATTAAAATGAATTAATAAAATTGAACAAAATCTACATTTTATTTAAAATAATAAGAGATTTCCATATTACATTCTTGCTTTGTAAACAATAGGACGTTCGGTAACTTTGTTCTGAATAACGTTTGTAGCCTTTGCCGGTCGAGAAGTTCTAGTGATTGTACGGGTGTGATGTCATTTCGGTTCGGTTTCGAATACGACAGCTTGAAAGAAATCGGTCAACAACCGAGTTATTGTAAGGTTCTGAATCGACCCTCAGGTAACGTTGACACTCTGGCGCCAGCTTCGTAAAACAAACATATGGTTTTCTCTAATTGACACCGCCTTGTTTGCGCTATCACTCCATGTATTATTGAATACTGATTTGGTAATCAACAACTGTTACACGTCCCATGCTTCAAGCCTCCTCTAGGAGGTTTAATAATGTCGAAAGAAAATACATATTAGTGAATTACTCACATGGTGGCATTACTCCAGTTATTGGCACGTTAATGATTTAACAAATACATTTTGAAAATTAAATACTTGTGCTACTGCGCCACCATTTGGGCCCACCAACTGAAGATGGTGTAAAAATATGTCAGGACAATAGCATAATTTAATATTGTCTACCTAATTTTAACATAAGAACTGCGCATTTATATTCTACGAGTAAATTGGAGGAAGAAGATTATGTATCAACATTTGACCTATATATATTACGTCTTTGCAAGTGCAAGGCATGTGAACGTACTAATTTGTCTCAAAATTTTCGCAGTGGAATATCGTGTTTTGTAATTTGTAACCACTCAGTATATTCCACTAGTTCACAAAAGAAGTTATTACTGTTTATAGCCTTAAATAACCTATGCATTATAACAAATTAATGTGGAATTTGGATTACGCCTGTATTGTTAAATCTAAGTTGTAGATAGATAGGTATTGTAACAAATTCACTGCGCCCGCGCCGCTGCCCGACCACCGACGCCCTCGTTGGCGCCGGACGACACTTTGTATATTTTGACTCATTACCTCGGCTGCTGGTTATGTACACTATTCGAGTACTTTTATCGAACTAACTTCATGGAAAGATTATAGTGGATATTCCCTAAAAAATATTCGAGCAATAAATCTCTAGTTCAATGTATCAACCAGCAACGAACATTGTGTTGAAGGTAAATAGATTTCGGTGTTGCTGTGAAGTAGATTTGTGAGGCCTAACTTTTAAGTTGCAAGGCGTTGCTGCAAATAATACTACGCAACGGGTGACGACATAAACAGCAGTCGAGCCGCTAACGCCTGTCCATTTCACCGTAGCGGTGAGTTCGCCATTGTAATGTACGTTTTTATACGTCACTACGTATATTAGAATTACAAAAATAATAAAACGTTGTGTACTAACTTGTATATACGTGTTGTAGAAAGAAATCCTAATAAATTTTGCGAAGACGTCAGGAAATGAGTTGAGCAAAAAACCGGCCTGCCAATAGTTTATTCTATCCTGTAGGCACACGTTCTTAGTAGATCTGAAAGTATATGTTCATACGGCGAATCCACTGCAGCGGCGTCAGTTTGTGTACATAAACGTGGTTTTCAGTGTGTAAGCAATAATAGCATTTTAAATTTTCAAATAAAATCACTTTGTGAATAACATTTTACTGTGTATTTCATTGACTGCTCTACATACAGAACTAGTTAACTAATAACATCCTTATACTATAACTAAATGCAAAGCGACTTACGTTCAGACGCGCGTCTAACGTTTGTAATACTGCGTCCGTCATTTCCGAGCGTCCCTTTATGTTCGGAAATTTAAATAAAAAAACTTAAGGGACGTTCATATTAATAGACACAGAGTCCGGTTTAGTGTAAAAAAATATATATAGTCGTCGTTTCTTAAATTTAAAAAAACATTTAGAGATTTCCGGCGCTTTTTCCTGTCGCGCGCTACAATCGAAGTCAGGATTTTGTATATAATTTTTATCGACATGCGTCGTCCCGCACCGCACGCGAAGCGACGATCTCGTCCCAGGAAAAAGCTCCAACTCGTCAGCCCGAAGCCACTCGGGCGCTACTTGGGGACGTACTTGAGCAGTTTGATCTCGTGCGTGAGCCAGATGGCCAGCGACAGCAGCAAGAGCGAGCCCGACTGGTGGCTGGCGGCCAGCGGCGTCGGCACGTAGTGCAGCAGAGTCGCGACGCCCAGGCCCACCTGCGGAGAGGACACCGGGGGACG
>NW_020653850.1:24737254-24797908 GCF_003589595.1 Hyposmocoma kahamanoa | reverse complement strand
ATATTTACTGATATACCATGATATACATGTAGACATCGTTTTAGAGAAAAAATAGTTTTGAAGTTGTTAGTGCCTTTAGATATTTACATCAATCAGTAAAATTATAGTGAAATTAATAACTATCAGGTGACATTTAGGCGTCATTTAAGAAATATGTAAATTATTCCAAATGTTGTTTGTGTTCAGGTTATTCAGTCCCTGCTTAGACTTAGGTGCATAGATAAAATCTAATACTGGCGAGATTTCTGTCTATATTATGTGTACTTGTGTAGTTTATAGTTCCAAGTTTTAAGGCAGCATTAGTTGGTTGGCTGGTATGGCGGCAAAAAGCTTTTTGCACTCATCGACGCAGGCTTTTATGATGTGGTGGAAGGCAACCGGCGCGATGTCGCGTATCACAGGCTCCCAGTTCTCGTTTATCACCTTTTCAATTGTGTCCGCTGTGAACACAACAATAATCTTAATTTTGTAAATGGTAGGTATAGAGATAAGATATTTTGTTCTCTAGAGAAAACGACATTTCCTTATCGGAACGTTATTGTGACTGCATGATTGCAAAATGTTAATAATGCGTTATGTAAATAATACGCTACTTATATACTTTTTCCATTAATCATAAGTGAAATGTAATTCAGTAGATGTTGTCAGTTATTAAATTCGTGTTAGTACAAGTATTTGTAATGTTAGCATGTTTGTGGCGATGAATGTATATTCAAATGATTCCATTAAAGAATAAAGCAAGCTTGCGCAGATATTTTTCACGTAAAACTCCTGAAACGAAACAAGCGATGAACTCGTTAGGTCAAAATTTATAAGTTAAAGCGGCGATGAAGATGACCAAGCTGGAATAAATTGGGTAGAGTCCAACCATTCACGCTTCGAGCAGCTCACTGGCGGGCACGAGGGAGTAGAACTTATTGACGACTTTGACGCAGTGGTTGATGATGCCCTTGATGGCGGGAGGCGCGATCTCGTCCATGATTAGGTTCCAGTTCTCGTTGGCGAACTTGTTCGTCGTGTCAGCTGTTGCCAATAACGAGTGGAAGATGTTAGTTATGTACTTGTGTATTTACATACATGGAAATATTGTTTGAGTGTTTTTAACCGTTCACTGAATAAATTATTGAGGCATGGAGTCATTTTGCTAGGTTTTGAACTCTTCTGTATGTTTTTGACCTTATGTTTTGGTTTGTGGTACCTAAGTAAGTAGCGGGGGTTTTTTTTGGGAGTCTGGTAGAGAAATCTACTTCAGGAATCCTTTGTTCTAACTAATCTTATCTTTACTTTTTACTCAATAATATTAATTACGTACATTTGTAGTCATTAATTACGTAAGTTGTGGACGTACCAAGCTGCTTGTTGCCTCCGAATAGGTTGCTGAATTTGAACTGGGCGCGATCCATCTTGTAGTTGTCCTTGTAGTCTGTTACTGTCCAGTGCCCATCTTTCGTTTCGTAGTCATATTTGATTATGATGTTTAAGTTCGCTGTTGGAAACCAAAAGTTTTCATTACGTACAACATTCCACGCAACACATTATTTAAGACAGGACAGCACCTATGCTTGGTTTAAGTAGGTAGGTACTAAGGTTTTAACGTTGTTCTAATTTGATTCTCGCAGTTCTTATTCTGGCGCAATGTCGTAAATGAATATTGTTGATGAATAAAAATTAGTTTTTGGTTGCTCATGCTTGTTACATCTTAGTGCATCGCTGAGCGATACGTTGTGGGTACTTATCTGAGTTGGTTATTGGGTCGCCAGCTGCCAACAGGTCTCATTTTTCAGTTTAGAAAAGTTTGGATCGTTTTTTTAAATATATAATAGACACACGCTTGGCCACAATCTCACCTGATGTTAAGCGACGATGTGACCGACGTTGGGACGCGTTTGCCTAAAAATGCCTATTCACTCTAGCCTTGAATAGCCCCAAATTGTACTTTTCGGGAAATACAGATAGAGTAGTAGTAACCGGTAGAGCATTCCATTCCTTTGCCGTACGCATCAGAAAGGAGGAAGTGCTTAGATGGAATATCAACGACATAAGAATGGAGTGCTCCGGACCTTCTAGTCGACCGAAGGAGGAACGGTGATGGTGGAACTAAATTGAAAAGTTCCTGCGCACTCTTCCCGAAATGTATCCGATAGAAAACCGACAAGCAGGCTACTTTTCTGTGATGGTCGAGATTTTGTAGCTTCGACTCCACAAGTCTTTTTGCTTTTCGCTCCACCAAGTCCAAGGCGGCTAACTGGTAATGGGCAGAGCAGTCTCAAAGGTAGCAGCAGTACTCCATACACGATCGAACTTGTGCTTTATACAGATTTAAAAACTGTTCAGGTGTGAAGTACCGCCTGACCTTGTAAAGTATGCCTAGTTTTCTGGCACCAGTTTTTGACAAGCACTCGATGTGTCGCCCAAAGTTGAGGTTGGATGATAAGTCCAGACCAAGTACGAGGGGTGATCCAAAATAATGATAATCGAATATTTGTAGAGCACATAAAAATATGAAAAAATTGTTTTTGCTCCCTCATATACCCACTAATTCAGCATAAAAAAATCATGTAAATAGGCCACGATTACCAGGAGGTACATTCATTTGAATATGAACAGTTGGAGAGTAAACATCAAAATGGAGAAAAACGGAATCAGAGCTGTCATCAAGTACCTCTGTTTGAAAAAAATGTCTACCAAAGACATACACAGCGACCTAGTAGAAACATTTGGGGACTCTGCTCCTCCATATTCTACAGTTGCGCGCTGGGCAAAGGAGTTCAAGCTGGGTAGAACATCCACAGATGATGAACATCGCGAGAGACACCCATCCACCTCCCTCACTGCAGAAAACGTCAAAAAAGTCGAAGGTGTCGTATTGGCAGATCGAAGAGTGACCATAAGCCACGTAGCTGAGGTCACAGGGATCTCATGTGGCATTGTTTAAAGAATCTTTGCAAACGAACTGCATATGAAAAAGGTCTGTGCACGTTGGGTGCCAAGAAAGTTAACCGACGAACAAAAGAAAAAACGAATCGACATTTCGAGGGCGAATCTCGCAAAGTTCCAGATGGATCAGGAAATTTTTTTGTCTCCTTTCGTGACCATGGACGAGACCTGGATCCACCATTTTGATCCAGAAAACAAACAACAGTCAATGACTTGGAAACGAGCCTCTTCCCCGACGCCGAAGAAATTGAAGATGTCAAGTTCGGCAGGAAAGGTATGGCGTCCGTATTTTGGGACGCTGAAGGAGTTATAATGGTGGAATATTTGGAAAAAGGAGCCACTATTACGGGCTCTTACTACGCAGACCAAATAAGAAAATTGCGGGAGGACATAAAAGAAAAAAGACGAGGCAAACTCCGAGCTGGAGTGTTGTTTCACTAAGACAACGCACCGGCTCACAAAGCCCCCGTCGCGATGGCTGCTATTCAAGAAACGGGATTCGAATTGCTCGAACACCCACCTTATTCACCAGACCTGACTCCCAGTGACTTTTACCTCTTTTCTCGGCTCAAGGAACACCTTCGAGGCAAAAAATTTGACGACGATAGCGGGGTGATGACTGCTGTAGAGGCGTTTTTGTCATATAGTCAAGACAAAGAATTTTTTTCAAAGGGAATTATGGGCTTAGAAAAAAGGTGGACTAAATGTATTGACTTGCTAGGAGACTATGTAGAGAAATAAATATTTTTTTTAGTTAAATATCCTTATTTCATATTGATTATCATCACTTTTGGATCACCCCTCGTAGCTCAAGGTGGTCCCTTATCGGCACGGATAAATCTCGGAAAGTCGGAGTAAGGTGTAGGAGACTCTGTTTTGATGTGAAAAGACACGCCTGTGTTTAATAATCGTAATAATGGAGCATCTAGTGGTACTCACTGATTTTGATCTTGGCCGCGCCGTTTCCTCTTATGGGAAGGATGAGCACTTGCCCGTCCATGTTGTAATGCGCCTTTAAGGTCACATTTGCCGTGAAGTCGATGGTGGCTTTGCCCTTCTCGATGTTGATTCTAAGAAAAGTATAGTGTTCACTATTAATGTCAGTAAGCAACATCCTTTGGCTTATAACAAATACTGTGTCTTTAAATTTCGGAAATTCTGAAGATATGTGGAAACATACTTTGCTTCGAAAGCAGTAAGGAAATGTTGTCCACAACCACAACTGTAATCTGTAATAAAACTTTATTAAAAATAGTTTGTCGACTAACTTACTTAAAGGAGTTAATCTTGGATCCCCGAAGGCCGGTCACGACGGTGTCGGTGAAGACAAGCTTCAGTGCGTTGCTCTTAACATCGACGGTGCCCAATTGCACGGGGTCCAATGGGGCGATGCCCAACTCCGGAATGCCCTCGGCAAACTTAGGCGCAGCGATTTGGACTACCTTCTCGATGCACTGATTCAGTTTCGGGTCGGATGCTGAGCACGCCTTTATGAACGGCGCTGTTGAAAGAACGAACGACAATTAGTTTACGTGGTTTTAACACTGTGACTCTTGTTGCATCGACACGCGACGCTTCGGGTTTGGCATAATACAAGCCAATGCGATGTTAAAATCTTAGCATCTTTAGCTGCGACACACCCGCATGAGATTTTGCTAATTTTTTTCAATAAGTCATACGATGCCGCACTCGATCCCGTTGCTCCATTCGATTTTAGTCTCTGGAAAATATTTCAGCTTATCAAGTGCCAAAATAACCCCATTCCATAGGGTTAGAATTACTTTAATTTATTCAGATTTTTGTCATGTTCTGTGCCTAATTTTTGTAATTTTTGTAGGTGTCTTCTCCAAGCCAGTGTCTCTTCTGAGAATCTCTACTATTCGCCACTGACTTCGCTACTTAAATTTTATGTTTACTTTGATTTTTAGTAGCCACGTAGTTACTTCATTTTATCTTTGGTGTACCAATAATTTTATTTACAGTACATTAAAATACCTACACGGAGAGATGCTGTGAATGGTGTTAATCAAATGTAAGTGTTTTATTACAAAATTGTGAAAACGTTGCGTCTGTTTTAGTTTGGAGTGTTATTTCAAGTGGGCAGTGAGCGCGAGCAGCAGCTGTGGGTCAATGTTAGATATATCTTTCTAATTTCTGTCAGACGCATGCGCCACCGGCCATGCCGGTAGTTGCCGTAACGGCAACCGTTTTAATTACTCTTAATACAATTATTCAGCTTCCAATAATTTTTCCCTATTGATTATGTTACTACGTGACTTATTACAGTCGTATGGCGACACGTGATGGATCGATATTTAAAATATAAAAAGAGAACGGAGTGAACAAACCAAGAGCAACAACTATCGCGTCCATTAACCGCCTGGTAAAACGTGTTGCAATTGTTTAAAAATGTTCGATTTCGACAAACGTGAAGAAATTTTTTTCTACAGCTATCTTCGGTAAAACAAGTCCAATATTTGTCTGCCATTGCTCGTAGACTTATATGCTATGTACCTATTTATCATTTAAGCATATTTTACGTTGAGAAAAGTTCTGAGGTAATTTGTTGTTACCAAACATTTCTATTGTCAATCAGTAAAATCCTACATCGCCCCTGATTGATGAATTAATTTAAGAAAATAATATAATTCAAATTACACCGATAAAATATACAACACAAAATACAGATCAGGAAGTAAAAATGAAGGAACTGATATTACCTGTAGCATTTCTAAAATGATTGTAATTGATGGTTTAGAACATGTTTCAATGCAAACGCGGACATAGCAGCAGGTAGCATAGTATTTAGTAGCAGTAGAGCTCTTTGTGAAAGAGTTAAGGAGATAATGCTACCTCACCTCGCCTTATATCACTTTTGAATATCAACACTCGTTTGCGCCGAAATCACAAATTAGAAAGCTAAAATAGTACAACGCCAACAACTGACCTGTGTGTACGTTTCCGTATATTCCAAAAATATTCTGTATTTATTGTAATAAAGATAATATCTATAACAATGGGGGGGCTGTTCCATTCGGTGGTGGTGGTTCCATTCCCACAGGAAAAAGAGCAAAACATCTACTTACAAAATAAACGGAATCACATTTCATCGGTAATTAAATATTAAATATATACCTAATTTTTCAATTTTCGTCCATTATGGCAACGCTCAAGTTAAACTAGTCGATTTGAAGTGAAATAAATGAGGACACCCGTCAATTGTTTCGAATTCGGGTTGTTCAATCGGAGCGCAGTTTTCACCGTAATGATTTGGCAGAATAGTTTTCAAACAAATTAAATGACATTGCGTCTCTATTTCTGGTTATCTAATCGATGCTTGGAATCATTAAAAAAAAATTGTCAACTCGATTGATGCAGGTTCAGGATGTTATAGCACAGATATTCTACTAGAAATAATAAGTGATGTAAAATTGATACTATTGCTTACTGACCACGATTTAGGAGGAAGGATTAATTTACCCCCTAATTTGAAATAAGGTAAATTGGTTGTCTGTCTTCTTAAAATGTCAAGTGTACCTTAATTAAGTAATTCATAGTAAAGAAACCTCAGCAACAAAGAGTATCTTCCTGCGAACTATATACAGAAGGCTTTAAATAAGGACTAAAGTACGCCTTCAATCATTCGCTAAACATGAATGACGTGATTACAAAATGCATTGTTGAATTATGGGCAATATGTCGTGTCGTGACCGACATCGTGTACAGTGTGATGTATGTATGTGTACATATGTCATAGTTCCCATCGCGAGTCAATTGTTCGTACACCTCACATGTTAACTCAGCTCTATACACGGAAAGATATACGTTATTTAGGCATGGGAAATTTCGTTGTTAGGCATGGACAAAACCTTTAAAATGAATGTTCGACTTACATTTTGATTTAGTGGGAATGAACACGTCGACTGCCTATAGGTTCAACATTAGGTTTTGTGATTTACAGTTAGCGTGACTGTTTATGAATGCTACAATAACGGTAAGTTACACACTAATACGTTGTGTGACTTGGGATTATGTCTTAGCAGATTTAGTTTTTTTGGCAGAGAAAAATTATTTTCATAGTCTTGTGGTTTCAAAGTGTAATAAATAAAAATATGTAAATGTAATGTATTGTATTTAAAATCTTTTGCCATCTTTTGGGTAATTTTAGAATTAAACACAGCTCATGTCGTTTGTTGGTTCTTCGTTAACAAAGTCGTGTCCGTTAATAAAAATAGTAAAGGTGGAAACAAAAGACAATCTGAAAGAACTATGTCGGGCGAATTAGGTCGCCGTGTGTACCTAACCGCTCTAAATGCAGTACATTTTGACGGCTTTGTAAAGATGTGTTTGTTGGCATTAACATGATGAAAACAATAACACCTTTCCATTCACCAGTTCTGGGTGTGTCATGAATTCTAAGCTTAAAACTTGCCTGTTTTCATAATGCCCGCTAAAATCTTATCAAAAAAATCATAGAGAATGTTATTTTTTTTAATTAAACTTAGTTTTTCCCAACCGACTTTTTTAACGACCGACAAAAAAATGAGGTAATGTAAGTCGTTTTCTATTCTATAATGAATATACTTTAGATGTCGACAGTTACCTCTCAATTAGAGTTCGACGCTTCCAATTCCTGTGTCGGCATTTACATATGACTTTAATTTCCAAGTTACGGACATGCGTGTGCAGTCAGCGTATTGGACATGATCCAAACCCTGTCCTCAGAGTAGACCCCGGACTTGAGAAATTACGATAATGTACATTTACAGCAATTATTTTCAAATAAACAAAATTGGTTATTTATGGGAACGTATTTAAAACTCAAAACTAATCAACTAATAAGTTATTTGGTCTACGGTCCGTAGGGCGAGTGTTCAGTCCAGGTGAGCCGGTCAGTCGACTGGTAGCCAGTGTCTTTCTGACATTGACCGACAGCCGGCAGTTACCTAACCAGCCTCACCTATTTACAAATATCAATTACCCAATCGTTTGAAATCCTCCGTTACTAATGTCAACTTTATCTTATGCGTATTAAAATTACCATAACGCAGTCACGTTTTAACTTTTAACCAAGAGATGAGATTTGTTAATAACTCCAAGGAAATAGTTAACACAAAAATTTAGTCAAACGGCTACCTGTGTATATGATATACCAAAGTTTTATTTAAAAGAGGTGATAAATTGTAAATTAAAGGATTTAAAACAATTAAAAATCTTGATTTCTTCGAGGATATTGCTTTTTAGCGATGTAGTCTCTTGACGGAAATGACCTTTCGAACTTTGGAGTCAGTTAGCAAAATAATATATGCGATTATATAGTGCCGTCGGCGGTATTATGTACAATATTTGTTTAGACCTATATGCTCGTTGCAGCTTGAAATTCATTTATTGAGATTAGGCGTTAATATAGGTACCGTACATATATAGTTTCATTTTGTTGTTTGTTTCATCGATTGTCTCTTTGCGTTATTGCATTTTCTTTCAAGGAGAAGTTACAATAGTTCTTGATCGTACTTAGAATAATTAGTTCCTCTATAGTATTGCACAATGGACACTATGTTACTATGCATTTATTGTCCGTCTGTTACCTTCGGCGAATTGCGAAGTAACGGACAGGAGGAAGGAAGATTAGCAATCGACCGTTTTATCGCAACGCGTGTTTCGCGCGACTGCTTGGGAATGCTCCAGAAACCGGAAACTTACATACACACAGACAACCACGCCTACCTGCCACTGGGGTAGGCAGAGATTATAGACCTCAACTAGCTATGATAATGACTTTCGAGGCCTTATTTGGTATTTTTAACCTGTTTTGCAAGGGCATTCCCTATCTGATCCACGTATTATATCAAGGTCTGCCTCTCCCCACGTCTTCGTCCACATTCGCTCTATAAAGATATGCCATCAGTCTATTGACGTCCATCTTTTTTAACCATGGTCACTACAGCATACCTTTTGTATTATACTTAAAGTCAATGGGATCTTATGTCAAAAATGTTTTAATTACATGCACATTAAAACAATAGGTACGAATTACATGGAATTAAATTTAAATTTTATAACTCTCGTATTTAAACATAAAAAGTTACCGGATAATTTATATCGTTAATTAAAATTTTCTCCTAAAAAGTTGTAATTTTCCAGATGTAGTGTTATTAATGGGAGCGAGAACATCTTTCTTTCACACCACGTTATCTTACTACACACTCCGCATTCTGTCATTCAGTGGTAACACCCACATACTATGCGAAGATCAATTTCTATAGCATTAGCCCTACTTCCATACTTTTTCTACCATACCCAACATTTATTAGCGTGCCTCAGGGTTGGGACCGGCACGCCGCGATGAACAGCCAAACGCCCCTGTTTCTGGCTGTCACGCCTTTTTCGACTCAAAAAGTTATACATGTCAATTTATGTTTGCTACTTCCAAGATCGTTACACTATATGATAATAGTTATTTTCGTTTTTACATTTGATTGTTGCGATTGTAGTAATTTAGTTGCCAGATGTCATTTTATTGAGGGATGACTTACAACTATTGAGGGATAACTTGACAAGGTGAGTTAGTAATAGTACGTAGTTGTAGTAATTAAATTTATGTACCATCGAGCACATCATTCAATTATACGACCTCTGTGGTCCCGGGTTCAACTCCCGATAGGACCTATTTGGGAAATGAACTTTTCTAAATTGGTCCTAGTCTGGGTGTTCTGGGAGTGCCACAGGTGAATGCCGTTGCTCTGGTACTCATAGTACAGGGAATTTCCTCGTTTGATACCAGGCAATGGATGTAGTTGTCTGATACATTATTATAATTATTGTTAATAATAATCAAGAGATTTGGACACACTTTATACATACTTACAACTTGCGAATTTAAATATTTTTATTGTTGTTTCAATTTTAAAAGAAGTATGTATTAAGTATTAATATATAGATGACAATCTACGAACTGTAGACCCATAATATCGCAAAATTGTATGAAAGCAATAATTTCTTGCAATTCTTTACTGTCACTTTGAAATGAATTTACAAAAACAATATATATTGTATACTATTTTTTTTATTAAAATAAATCAGTTATTTTTAAATATTGAAAAGGAAATAAAAATAAAAATTAAAAAGAAAGTAATTACAAACAAAACAAAAATAAAAACTCACGCAACGCTCCAGCCCATGTTTGGGCGATGCAGCAAACGGCGGCTAAGAGACAATACTGGACACGCATTCTGTTAATTTGCTTAAGAACTATTTTATTTTTATTTTCGAATAAAAGACGACTCTTGTTCAGTCTCGAGCTTTCGACTGTGCCAGCCTTTGCTCGCTATACCTTTATATATCTTGCGCAAGCGCGTGCGTTCGCGCTGTGATTCATCTATACTCCACTGCAACAATTATCAATTGAACCTTGTTTAGTTACGTTTTAGGTGTTACAATCAGCTTTTATAGCTCAAGATAAAATGGTAAAAATACGTGGAAGCCCTCCTGACATTTACATTTCTTTTTTATAACATTTTTTTAAGGTTCAAGGTCGAAAAGCTTTTGCTTGCGGCTCAGGACGGAGGGTTTCGAAAATTAAATGAGGTAAAAACCTGAAACTAGGTGCACCACATACCCTGAAAAGTATACCTTTAAGTGGTATCTTATTTAATGTACCTGTTAATACAATATTTATCCTTTTGCTCAATACCTATGCTATGTACTATTTTAACATTCCGTGTGGCTACTGCTAAGAGCTCCGACGAATATGAATAGTCATCAGTGTTAGGATAGGTAGGCAGATAGATAAACACTTATTCATTAGGTATTATGACTTATGTACAAATTAAACACAAAAGAAAAAACATAACTGTTTGTTACGTCAAGGAAAGCAGCATATCGATGCCTTACTTACTCAAACTCGTATCTTATAAAGAGTGATTATTCAGAAGATGGCAAAACTCAAGGGTGCTAATTTGGATGCATTACTTTAAGAATAGGTAACAGCCAGTGTGTGAATTTGGAGGAAGCGTGATGTGAAATTAACCCGCAAAATTTGTATATACATTTCAGTAATTTTGTGCTTTATTAAGATACGAGTTTGAGAAAATAAGGCGATTTGGTATATCGCAAACGAAATTCTATAAGAAATTTCCTGCAGACTTAAACACAGGGCGAAATAACTACTATAACGAGCATTTATTTTCTTTGATAATCCATCTGATCCATAGTTTTGTCTCATTTTATTGTTTGACTATAAACGACGAACTGTGAGAAAATTAAATAAACACGAAATATAAAATCGATTGGCTGTAAGGCTTTAAAAAGGCTTAATAGCTTTAGGGAACGATTTCATTTGTGACTTTTTAAGATTGACATTTGACACGTTTGGACACATCTCTGATTGAGATACAAACACATATACTTGACATTGGCAAAATCATTGATTATTTCGATGGAGCCATAACATTTAAAAGAAGAAGAAGAAGACACGACATTACACGACAGTGGCATTTTGTTGTTCCAATTAATTTTATATTTATCAAGATAGTTATCGTGAAATAATTAGGTATCACTTCCACCGCTTGTCCAGACCAACAAAGGGACTAAATGTAAAAGTTGTTTGCAAACAAAAAATAAGACATAATTGTGACTAAAACTATTATTTATATAATGTATACAGTGCATCTATAGTAACCTATTAGACATGTAAGCGTAGATTGTTATTTTTAATGTGTAGAAGTTTGAATAAACGAAGTGAAATTTGTAGAAGAGTTGCGGAAAAGAGGGGATAGGAATTAAATACTACGTATACTACGTACGCAATACTACGTACTACGTTATGTAGCTATTTATATTAAATTTATGTAGTACGCTTGTTTCTAGACAGTAATATTACACAGCTGCATTGCGTCTTCGAATCTTTAATTGAACAGCTGTCTTATTATTCCACTTGACTCTACATTGTTGTCAACTTCTTTACTACAGGCTCTTATGCTGCATCCTTGGCCGAACGGCTACCATGCTGGACTTCCACGTAGAAGGCCTGGGTTCGATTCCCAGGCCGGGAGAAATATGTGTATGGCCTATATATATTTCTCTCGTGAGTTTGGGTGTAATTTGTGCTTGTCTATGTGTGTGTTCATAGCACCCGCGATACAGGGTTAGTGCGGGGCTATGAGTGTGTTGCTTTATTATCATGGTGATCGTGCATTTAAGTTTAATTAGTTCGCGTGTTAAATTTTAATTACAAGTAGCCTAGTAGGAGGACAGTTCATTCGAGAAGTCGACGGTTGAACATCTGTGGCGGTATGTATAAGGTTTTAATTTAAGTTACGTACATTTGGGAATATTTAGTAAAAATACCTTGTGAAAAAAGTTCACTGGGCCAGAGTGGAGGATTAAAGTCTAAAAGAGCCATTCGTCTCTGAAGGAATTTGGATACTGTTTTCGTTCTCTATAATATTCTGCACAACCCTATGTCTCCCGGGTATCTGAAAGAACGATTCAGCTTTATCAGCTCCCAGGATTAGCCCTGTCGCTCTTTCGTTAGGTCCCATTTATCTTTTCCATCCCTCAATTCCGGTTTTTATTCTAAGTCCTTCACTGTCCATGCGGTCAGACTTTGCAACGCACTTCCCATTACTGTTCGTGATAGTAAATCCTTAGCAATTTTCAAAATGAGAGTTAAGGCGCACTATTTATCCACTGGCACATCCATTTTATAGTTTGTGTTTTCCTTGTTGCTAAATGTGTTTTTGTTGTTTCTGTACAATACACGATTAAATACAATATAATCTCTTTAGGGGAGACCAGTGCCCAGCAGTGGGACGATGGAGTTTATGATTGTGTTAATTAAGATGGCATTAAATAAAAGAAGTATTTTACTAAATATGCTTAATACAGAACAAAAGAAAAATAAGCCATTTTCTATCTGGAACTCTTGCATATTGAGTTCAAATGGAACATTTTCATTATTATGTAAATTACCAGTCAGCCTCGACCTATGGAACTACGTGCTGGTTTGTTTGAAAATACAAATATAATTTTAATATATTTGTAAATAATAAATAGTTTTATTTCAATTTGTACTCTCGTAGTAAGAAAATTGATGAGCCGCGCATCGTGACTGGGACGCGAGCAAGATCAAAGTACTCGAGATCGTTAACATTTTGTTAAATATTATTGTCAAATAATCGTCCTAATTATTATTAAATTGGCAAAACGTTGCGGGCACAAGATATAATTCAAATTAAGTGGGTTTAGATATGAGCCAAAAACCACAACCACAAATTACGCCCAAACTCAAGAGAGAAATAAATGTTGGCCATACAAATATTTCTCCCGTCGCGGGAATCGAACCCGGGACCTCTGCGTGGCTGACCAGCATGGTAACCGTTCGGCCACAGAGGCAGTCAAGTAAATCAATCGACACAATTTCAATAATTCTTTTTGTTAGATATGTACTTGTTTTAATTTCTAAGTTTGAAATAAAATAGACTCCGAACAGGTACAAAAGAATTTGGACTGGTATATGCTAAAGGTGATTTTATTAATGTTAATTTGGATATTATACTTTGAATGTTCTCTGAAGTTTTATAATTTTAATTCTTTAATTATTATAAATCAATATTATTTTATAAAATTTCTTAAAATTAATATGTTATATTCCATTTAGGTACATCTATTACTTATATGTAGATTCGTGTATTCCCTTTGTTTCGGTACACTTTGTTTATTAGCAGTAGAGCTCTTTGTGGATGAATTCGTACAGGGAAGTACTATCTTACCTATTTCTGCAGTCAAGCAGTAATATGAGCATTACCGCGTTCCGGTTTCGACGGGTAAGGATGTTGGTAAAATTACACGCACATGGGACTTGTCAACTTATGTCTCAGGGTGATGGGCGCTGTGGCAGTACCCCTCAGATCTTTGCGATTTAAAGCTCAGAGTGGCACTGCAACTGTTATGGATGTGGTGTCGCTTAAAATCAGGCGCACGACTTGTTCGTTCCGTTACTTGGTATCATAAAAAAGTAAAAATAATAAAATTCTGTTTACTACAAAAGTCCATAGAAATCCAAGATAACATGTTTACGTTCTCACACTGTAAACAAAAATGTTGACAAACTGTATCTTTCTGGTTTCGGACGATGATAACACTAAGTAATGCCTACATTTCATCGACTTGTAAACAAACAAAAAAAACGGTTTTAAGTGTCAACACACTCATGGTAACCGGCAAGCTGTTATAGAGGCATTAGCTGCCTTAACGGATAGCAATCTCACAAACTTGAATAGATGTTAATTATGTTACCGTGTATGACTCACTTTTGAGAAAGAAAACCAAATAATAAGTACATACAAAGTTTGTACAAAAGAATTTATTATAACTGTAATTCTAAGTACTAGTGCCAGACAAACACACCATGGTCTCAAACTAGGCAATTCCCTGTACTATGAGTACCAGAGCAACGGAACTCATCCAGGACCAATTTAGAAAAGTTATTTTCCCAAATTGGTTTAACCGGGAATTGAACTCACCTAGCGCCTGACCGCTGAGCCACCGACGTCGACGAATTAAATAGATCGCGCGTCTGCATCGATGTAACCGCTTATAAACCATAAGTATAATCATATAGCGAAATCGAATTATATACATTAGACAGAACTAATAGGTCTACGATTCGGTTGATTCTACTTTCTACTTCATTTAATCTATTCATTAATTCTACTTTCATTAATATAGTATTTTCATCATTGTGTCGGTTTTGAAGCCGTTGCTGCATAAGCAAATAAGGGCCATCGTGTGTTCGTAATAAGGGCCTTGTCGTTGTAGAAGAATAACCTACGTGACTGCCCTCTTGTCCACCGTTATTTTCATTATAATATTAGCCGGTTATTTAATATAGTTCACCATGAATGCCGTTAAACGTAATTGAAAGGTCTAAGCGCACTTCACAGTGTCACCTGGATAAGTTCTTTTGTTTTTTTCCTTTATCGCTAAAATAAGTGCTCATTTGACCTCCATCTCTCCTGTTGGAAAGTGCCTACGTGCCTAACGCTTACTCTCGCTTTGAAAAGGTCCAAGTTGTGGCGTCCAGGGAACAAATCTACAGGCAGGAAATTCCACTTCAATGCCGTACGCCATATAATTAATGTGGAAGCGTACCGCTTCGAGTTAATCTTAGGTATATCTATAATATTGGAGTAAAACCCTAGTCTACGTCTAGTCCCCTGATGATAGAAAGGGGATGGCGAAATGTTTTCTTGCAATTCTGTCGCACACTCTCTTGTAGAATAAGTTAGCCTGCGAACGGTTATCATGATGGTCTGCCACGGCTCGATTGTCTGCCCGGGTTCGATTCCCGTGTCGGGAGAAATATTAGTAAGGCCAACATTTATTTCATCTCGTGAGTTTGGGTATAATTTGTAGCTGTCTATGTGTGGGTCTATGGCACCTGCGATTCAGGGTTTCACTAGGGCGGGGCTACGAGTGTTTGCGTTATCTTAAAAAAGAGAATACTGATAAGCAGACTTTACGGCGGTGTTTAAGGCATTGTAGCTTCGCCTTTATTAAATCCGAATCACCAACAAACCTTTTGACACGTTTCTCTTTTGACACTGTTGAGTTTTGAAGTCGATTATGTTTAGTTAGTTCATTTATGATGAAAACGATAAGAAAAACAAATTATTTTTTTCTACCACAGGCAGGTCGTGTGAGGATATTAAAGAAAAACCAAAGCATTCTTTTTTATAGAGCAAAATCTCATATGAATAACACATTCTGCCTATTGTCTAGATAGAGCAGTGGTAGTTCCATTGGGGAAGAGTTGTTTCTCAATTGAAAATTCGAATCGATTTTCAAACACAAACTCAATCTTTATTTCATAGGTAAGCAAATTACACTTGAAGTCATTACATTGATTATATTACTCATTCGTAAGGCAGATTCTCCTGAGAAGAATGAGTAATAAACTTTAAAGGGTACTCCTTGTAAATAGGTTTTTATTATTTACAATATTTATTTCAAATATGATTGATCAAGACAACCTGTAAGAGCTAAATGGGTCACTACCATGAATTTTTCTCATCCAAGTACGAAGAAATCTAGATAATTTATCATAATATGCGTTTAATATCTAAGTTTAGCGACTGTTTAGGAGAAGTAGTTCATACACACAGTAACTAATAACTCGAGAGGTCCCTAGTCTGCATTTTTTTATAATATCAAGTGACGGGATGAACAAGTCGTGCACCCGGTGTTAAGCGACTCGCTTGTCCATGACAGTTGCAGCGTCACTCGGAGCTTTAAATCGCAAAGATCTGACTGGCACTGCCATTGACCCTCGCTCCCTAATATAATAATAATAATAATAATAAGTACCGGAAGTATCTCGACCTGGCGCACGAGATCACCGACATGTGGGATGTGGCCTCCACTGAAATAATCTCAATTGTTTTGTCCGCAAATGGGTTGATTCCAGTCAGCCTTTCTAACAGTTTGAAGCGGTTGGATTTCTGTGGCGTGTCGCTTCCAGCACAAATGCAGAAGGCGGTCCTGCTCGATACGGCACGTATTGTTTGCCGATTCTTGGACCTGAGTCCCTGACCCCGGCCGACTGTGCCATTGCCGGGGAATACCGCCTCTCCCATTTAAAAATTCAAAATTAATCTTTTAGACCTTGGGAGAGGCGAGAGTTTAAAATAAATATAATAATAATAATAATAACGCACACACTCAACATAGCCCCGCACTAGGGAAACCCTGTGTCGCGGGTGCCACGGACACACACATAGACAACTACAAATTACACCCAAACTCACGAGAGAAATAAATGTAGGCCATACAAATATTTCTCCCGACCCGAGAAGCGAACCTGTGACCTCCGCGTGGCAGTCCGGCATGGTAACCGTTCGGCCACAGAGGCAGTTATTAAATTAAAGTTCCTGAGACGTAAGTTGATGAGTTCCATGTGCCTGTAATTATACCAGCACCTTCAAATCGGAACACAGTAATGTTCACATTATTGTTTGGCAGCCGAAATTGGGTCAGTATGGCGGACCATATCTTAAACACTCTGTGCCTCGCTATTGGACGTATAACTGGTTGGTGATGACGATTATCTAGGTATGTGTTAATAAATCTAATCAGGTGTGTTATAATCTGGTGAAAAGTCATCCATAATGACGTCATTTTATTTGTTGTTGTTTTGACTACTCAAAATCCAGTCAAATAAAAAGCTTACCTAAGTTACGTATACGAATTATTATTCGGATAACCAGAATTTAATAAACAACCGAAGGCAGATGGCATCTTATCTAGTTTAACGAGTAACAAACCGGTAGCATGGCAACGCTCAGCTCTATTTGTTTCTAGCTCATGAAGTGACGTTGTGATTCGCGAATCACGTGTGAGGTTTGGTAGAGTGGTCGCACGAGAGCTGGTTGTTACGTAATGAGAATCAATATTTGGTAATGCCGAGTTCAAGAAGCGAATATTATGTCAACCCTAAAATTCTTCATCTTATCTTGTCGATATTTTTTTATTTTAGGACTATATTAACTTTGAATAGCATTTTGCCACCATGGCCGCGTAGAGGTCTTCCGTTGCACAGCTATTAGGGCACGAGTGGCATACGATCGCGTGCTGCATTGATTGTGTTGGGGCACTGAAATTTCATCGGGTTAGATTAACATCCCTGAACCTCCATTTACACATGTCTCTACAACGACCTGTCTGGATGCGAAGTCCAAAGACGTCCACACGGCGTCTTATTTGCTCTTGTGGGATGATGAAAACAGGTGGTGGTGGTTTTTCTGCTTCCAAAGTGCTCTCCAAAATTGGTGATTAGAGGTATACACGCAGAAATAAGGATTTTTTGTCTTTTTGTTTTTCGTGGCGCTCTTCACAGCATGTTTGTCAGTGGCTGATGAGCCTCACGGTATCTCGCCATCCGTCTCTATTGGTGGATTTTCTGGTGCAAAGAACCGCCCTCTGCAGATTGCAGTTGATTGGTCCATCCCACGGGTAACCTCGCAGTTAATGTCCATTACTGTGCCTTGCAGGATAAGACGCTCTATGGAGGCATTAAATTGCAGTAGGTGTAGTTAAAGATCAGGGTAGTAGTAATTAATGATCAAAACTTTCTTTTGCATAAACTTTCATTGTGCGCAAGTTTTGCACAAAAATAGTTATGATTACTCCGTAAAAAGAAGAACATAATTGCCCATTATTATTTAGTTTGTTAAAAGTGAAATGTCCATTCGATAATGACTTCATATTAGTTCTACATGTACTCAGAACAATTACCGGCACATGGGACTTGTCAACTTATGTCTCAGGGTGACGGGTGCAGTGGCAGTGTCACTCAGATCTATGCGATTTAAAGCTTTCAGTGGTACTGCAACTGTTATAGACAGGCGTTTAGCTTACCATCAGGCGCACGACTTGCCCGTCCCGTCACTTGATATTATAAAAAAAACCATCAGAGCAGAACCAACTTCGAGTAGTTCGCTAACTAAACAGGTCCGCCATTTCGAGAATCGAACACGAATGTCCTCATCGATCACCCAGACGCAACATGTCATCTTTGCTTAGGCACATAAATCTATCACCATTTAAAATAAAATACATGATATATATGATATATATACATTATAACTCGTTGTTATATCTAGTCATTGACCTATTAGTACTGATTCACTATTTCAGAGATCTAGTTCCGATTTTCTTGAGTAGCGGACTTTGGACCCGTTTTTCACAACCCTCTTATTTCTCACGGCGTGAACAATAACCATTGTTCCGGTCTTAAGCAACCACTCTATTTCCTAACCGTTTTCCAAAAATATATAGCTATAGCGTACAAGCGAGTACGGCACAAAAATAAGATGCAATAATGTATGGCCGACGGCAAAACGGTAAGTGGATAAAGACAATAAGTAATCTGTAAGCCTTATACGGAAGGTCGTGAGAGTATTGACACCTGGGGAATTAGCCTCTTAGGTATTGTATGTTACTGCCTGCGTACAATATAAAGTTTGACGAGCAGCGAGTCACGACATCGTCGAGTCGATGACCAGCAGAAGAAAGGCTTGAGCTTTGTTAATTAAGTAGTTCCCTTTTGTGTATATTATAAATTTCATTTTAAAATTTTTAGCTCTACATGTGAGAAGCAATCTCTTACAGCCAGCCTTCACACACTGCTAGTTACAGGTCTTCCGTAGTTTATGTCATCCACGGTGTTGCGCTTATTTCACCCATATACAGTACGCGACTTTAGCAACGCTGTCTACTTCGTCTAAGTCGTTTTTATTGCCACTTCCTGGTCACTTCAGTTGTCGCTTTACTCTACCTGTCATTGCCAATTACTAATATTTAGGATAAAGTGAAAAATAAAAACCGCATCCAATATAATTAAAGTATGAATTTACTGAATGGAAAACCCAGGAGCTGCCAACTTGGACAACTACAAATAACGTCAAACAAAGGTTGAACATCTGCATCTAGACGCAGTCTGTTTTTGTTTCTTAATTAATGTATAAGTAATTTTCAGGTTTTCTTAACCTAATTTCGGTGGCAATTTCCATTATTTCAATATTATAGAATATTATAATTGTAATATAGAAAATTACCCGTATGTAGCTTGTCCTATACAACTATTTATTAATAAGTAATTAGGATTATAACCAATTTTGGGAGATCAATCTTTGATTATCATCAACTTATACTGGCTCATCTCATTTTGTTAGACTGTGACATCATAAAGCGTTCATACCCTCGTCGAAATTGTTACTTCCTATTATTTGTTAGGTTGTGTCAAAGTAACTGTATAATTATTGCTCTTATACGTTTAACGAATGATAATTTGCGAAGCTCGAATGTATGTCAAAAACAAAAGAATTCTAAGTAAAATTGTATACCTACTTGTGAGACAAAGGAAATGTGTTTTTGAGTTTTTGAAGCTTTTCTAGGAACTCAAGGCCGTTAGTTATTTGAAACCGTTCTTCATTAAAACATTACACTTCGTAACAATTTTAAAAAACTAACTATATGTGTGCTACTTAGTTTGAAATAAATATATGTCTGTTTACGTACTACCAAAATGTTAGGACATAAAGATACGTACAAGAACTTCGCAAAGAAAAAAATAAAATTTGTGTAGGAATGTTCTACCTATCGCGCCCTCGATTCTTCTTTGAATGGTTAGTCTTATTATTTCGTAGAAGTAGCTTTTGCGAAGTAGCTGCTAGCCTTTGCGAGTTTTGTCTGTGGCCATCGAGGATTGAAGTTGCGACGATACTGATTTCCTTCATCGTCATCCTACCTTTTAATCAATTTCTTTTCTAGTTCCTGACCATATAGTTTTAAAATTTAGTAGCAGTAGAGCTCCTTGTGAAACAATACGTCCAGAGAGGTACTGCCACCTTACCTATTTCTGATCATTACTGCGTTCCGGTTTGGATGGACAAGAGTGCTGGTGAAATTACAGGCATATGGGCCTTGTCAACTTATTTCTCAGGATGACAGGCAAAGTGGCAGTGCCCCTAAGATCTTTGCGATTAAAAGCTCTAAGTCCTTACCACCAGGCGCACGACTTGTTCGTCCCGTCACCTTTTACTTCACTATTCTTACCTATGGCTACCATCAAAATTCTTGAAACGAGAGGATGTGCCCATAAATCACAAATCATCGACATTTTCTTAAACTTCACGTCGATTACTGTTTAAAATTATATGGGCCCTTTTGCGGAGTATTTTGTAATAAATTATACCTTTTCATTATGCCGAAGTCAAAGTCAAAGCCAAAGATTATTTATTCCATAGGTAAAATAAATTTACACTTGAAAACGTCACATTTAAGCTACTGCTCGTTCTCTACGCTGACCTCCCTGAGAAGAACGAGCAAGGAACTCTAGGGATTGCTCTTTTTAAATAAACTTAAATGCTATGGAATACACTTTGAATCAAATTTGTGTGGATTCTGGAGCCGTGTCGTCTTTCCATACATCTTTATCTAACACGTAGTCTTCAATGTTGTAATATGATTTTTCGATCAAAATATTTTTAATGTATAGGAAATGAAACTATTTTTCCGGATTTAAATCGCGTATATTTGTTTTTTCAAACAAACCGACGTTTCGGGCCCTTTACAGGTCCCATGGTCACGGTCGACTGAGGTGGTACAGTCTTCAACCAGTTATGTCTAATATTAATGCAAACCACCCTATTTTTTCACTATAGTTACAATAGTTATTAATTAAATACCTTATTTTTAATTTTACAAAGAAAACATTCCAATTTACGCTACATTAAGTTTTACAAATTATTTTATTGAATGAATTTTTATTAAGTTTAATTTATTATTAATTATTAATAGAAATTATAATTATTTTTAATGTAGTTTTTAAACTTAGGAAATGATAAACTTAATATATGCTCCGGAATCTTATTGTGAAAACGTATACAGTTCCCCATAAAAGACTTGTTTACCTTGGTTAAACGAAATCGTGGTACCATGAGTTTGGACTCAGCTCTAAGGTTAATATTATGGATATCTTCTTTCTTATTGAAATTATGTATATTTTTACGGGCATACAAAATATGAGTAAATGTACTGTGATGCCACAGTCATGATACCAGTCTCCTTAAACTTTTCTCTGAGAGAAACCCGAGAGCCTAGCCATTTTATATGTTAGGTTTTCTTTTGCGTTTATACGTATATACATAGCGTCAAGTTTATATAAACTTGACGCTGTTTTCCCATCGGGGAAGGTAGAAGTCACAGCCTTCCATTAGTTCCGGTTAATAAATAAATAAATTTATGTGATTTCACAAAGATGAAATCTAAAACTTTACCAAGTTTAAAAATTTACAAAGGGTAAAGTAAAATCGTAAAAATTGGGTCATACAAAAGACTTGAACGCGGGCAATCATTAAAACAATATTTATGGGAAATACTCACCATTTCACCTGCGTTAAATGAAACTATAATAAATGATTTGTGTAATTTTCTGATTAGTTTTTTCTACCCAATTTCGGTGGCAATTTTTATTATTTAAGTATTCGAGTATATTATCGTGAAATGTTATATTTCAAAATACCACTCTGAGATATTTAGTAATATTTCTTGACAATATTCTAGAATATTCAAATTAAAAACGATCATCGAAATTAGATAAAGTAAACTAACCTGAAATTAATTAGTATGGCACGATTGGACTTTCTTCTAAACAACTTTAATCAAAAACTAAATTTAAGGAAGAATTAGAATAAAACAACTAACTCAAGTCAACTACACTTAACTATAATCAAGCATGAATTGAAACTATTTTTCCGGATTCCAGCCTCCGTAGCCAAACGGTTGCCATGCCGGAATGCCACGCAGAGGTCCCAGGTTTTTGTACGACCTACATTTATTTCTCTCGTGAGTTTGAGTGCAATTTGTGGCCGTCTATGTGTGTGTCCATGGCAACCGCGATACAGGGTTTCCCTAGTGCGGGGCTATGTTGAATATGTGCGTTAAACAAACACAAAAGTTCTTTCAAACAAACTGACGTTTCGTGTACTTTACAGGTTCCTTTAATTTCCATTATTAATTAATAATAAATTTAACTTAATAAAAATATTGTTAAAATAAAATAATTCATAAAACGTGTAGTAATGTAGTGTAAATTGGAATGTTGCTTTGTAAAATTAAAAACAAAGGTATTTAATTAATAAATAGTTTGCATTAATATTAGACATAACTGGTTGATGACTGTACCACCTCAGTCAACCGTGACCATGGGACCTGTAAAGGGTACGAAACGTCGGTTTGTTTGAAAAAACAAATATACGCGATTTAAATCCGGTAAAAAGGTTTCATTTCCTATGTGTAACAATCGCAAAAACCTAAGAACTCGATATATAACCAAGTAAATAATAAACATCAGTTCAAAGTCTACCGTAAGCCGACGTATACAGATACTCCTTCATGCCACCAATGGCAGCATGAAATAGCTGTTTTTAATCCAAACAAATATTATAAATGCGAAAGTAATCTGTCTGTTAGGTTTTCACACTTGTGTGGTCTGTGGGTTTTCACGTATAAACCGCTGAACTGAATTTTTGGTATAGGTAGAGATACATGGGACTTAGGAAAAGGATTTTTTGTATTCTTCTTGTTATCTTGTGAAAGAATTCGTCCAGGATAGTGCTGCCACCTTACCTATTTCTGCCGCCAAGCAGTAATGCCAGCATTACTGTTGTGAAGGGTACGGGTGCTGGTGAAATTACAGGCACATGGGACTTGTCAACTTATGTCTCAGAGTGTCGGGCGCAGTGGCAGTGCCTCTCAGATCTTTGTGATTTAAATTCTCTGAGTGGCATTGCAACGTTATGGACAGGCGTGTCGCTTACCATCAGGTGTACGACTTGTTCGTCCCGTGACTTAGTATCATAAAAAAAATTATTGAAATTTGTATAGTGCAGTAGATTACTCGATGTACGTATGTATTCTTCGCAGAAGTTGCAGATGACAGCGTACATATATTGTCTATAGTTCCTCTTTCGATAGAGCTAATATATAGTAGCAAGGTAATTTACTGTAATTTTCATTAAAATTATGTGGAAATATTATTATTCTCTGTTATTAAATTATCATGCACAGAGTCATTGACTTACAATTATATGGACGTCGGGTCCGCGCTAAAAAGTGTCCAAACTTATAGGGCGTTAAAATTGTATACAGAGCGTCATTCACGCTTTAGTCTTCGTTTGTTCGACTGACAGCGAAGAAAGCAAAATTAGACAGTATTGCGATGACATTACAATTTAAATTCAACGTTTTAGCTTTTTCATATTCTTGGGACATTTTTTCGTGGTTTTTGTATTTGACCCGTCGTCCATTTATTTGTAAGTCAATGCACAGAGTACATCATGTTTTCACACTTTAGATTTTGGACCTTTTTCTTATCGCAAACAGCATTGAGTTGAATTTAAATTTTAAGTGTCAAATGTGACGTGATCTTGACCCTGTAGATATACATTCCTACATTCGAAAAAGCCAAGAGTCGCCGCCGAGAACAGCTACTTAAAATTAAACGAGGAAACCCATCGAGATATATTTATAGAATGCGTAATAGTTAATGAAGGCAGGTATTCTCGATGAGTTTACTGGTTTAAAATATTCATTACCCGTAAATATGATGATATTATGCGCCAGTACGCGATTCGACTCTCGATTAATTGACTTTCGTCATTGTGACGCATTGCCTGTGCCGCGCACGCGCATGCATTGTTGCGCTGTCGCGAAGTCTCAGAACCTACGAATTTTTTGTAGAACACGGGAGACTATAGGATATTCATCAAGTCTTTTTACTCGGACGTCATACGTGTTTTGTTCAATATTTAAATGTTGTACTGGGGAGTAACGTTAGGAAAGATTGTGATCTACGTGACATTGTTGACCACATCCAATGACGCTTGTGGTCCAGGGGAAAAACGTTGAAAGCAGAATTTCGAAGCTACTTAGAGTAGCCACGCTACAAATAACCACTCATGGCGACTATTAGTAGCGATGCAATCCGCTCTTAGGTACGCTTTAGTTTGTGTAAAATTCACACAGCCATATTTTATAGAGAAATTATGGCAGTGTCACGAAGACAACCTTTGTTGGTAAATGGACGGATCACAGCAAGAAAGGGCTTGAAATAATAACATTGTCAATTTGTCGGCGTAAGGTTGATCGAATGGTGGTCGTTCGTATGTTGCAATAATTGCAAAAAAGCAAATTATAACAGTGATTAAAATATTTGTCTACTTTGGTGGCCCAGTACAAACAAATATTTCAGAATTGGTCGTTCCGAGTAACACAGGGATTCTCACATAGTCATAGTACAGAGATTCTCAGTTTGAAACCAAGTACGAAAAAAATAGATTATGTCTGTAATTAATTTTTAAATTCATTTATTATCAGACCATTAGTCCATACTTGTTAGTAACAATCTTATGCGCTAAATTAGTAGAAAAAAAGAGAAAATTGTAATAAATTAAAGTAATTCATTACTTTATTATATGTCCACGTGTAACATGGTGAATCTTGGAAATTAGATGAGTCCATTTTGTTTATACATTTTTAAATACGTATAACATCATTACGCTAGTGTTTTGTTCAACTATGTAATAGATTGAGAACTATATTTTTAAGATCCTGTCACCTTTCGGTTTTTGGGTTTAAAGTGATATTTACACCGCTGAACAAACCAGTCAGAAAAAATCTTATCTCGTGTATTAGCGAAACACGTACATTTGAAGGCAAGTTTTAGTTAACTTCCCAAAAAAACTACGTTTATTTAAAGCAATAAGTATTTATTTAAATATTTGAAATATTTCGAATAAAAGTCAAATACGAACTAAGACAGTATTCAGATTAGGGAGCGATCCAGATTTTTTCCGTAGTTTAAAACCGGTATGGTCACGGCTTATGATATGAAAATGTCAGGAACAGCTTATTATGGTGCCTGAGTGCCCAGCACAGCAACCTTGTAAGTAAGTAAATTTCAACAATTTTTAGAGGCCTGAAATAGATGAAGCACAGCATAGCAGAGCATGGACAATGAATATAAATGATTCCAATGATGTGCAGAAAAGCAAGTAGAGTGATATGTAAAACATATTTATTAATATTGTAATAAGATGAAAAACAACTGCCAAGACTCGCAGCAAGCTTAAATATGAGATACTCACCGAGTTCTTTATCATTTGGGGGTCCCTGGCACTAATTACTATTAAGTATCCTTTAGTTAGTTTAGGTGAAAATACAGACACATGGGACTTGGCAGCTTATGTCTATCTATCTTATATCTATGTATATCTTTGCGATTTAAAACTCTGAGTAGCACTGCAACTGGTATGAACAGGCGTGTCGCTCTACAACGCAAACTATTTGTTCGTAAAATAGAAAAAAGTTAAGGGTATCTATTATTTTCTCTTAAATTAAGCACATTTAGTGTAGCCTTCTAATTAAAGCAACAGTTAGAAAAGCGATATAGGCATTTCTTTCGTCGGTACTAAATCCAGTACTGAATGCGGTGGTGATCAGTTGTAACTCTTGTGAGGACATCATCACTAGCTAGTTGTATTTATCGTATAGGTACAGGATTAAACTGGAAAACTGGTATCAGATACAATTACCTACAAAAAAATACCAGTAGTTTTCATGGCTTATTGCCTTTCCTTTGTTCGCAGTAGGTGTAATTTAATATAAAAATGATGATACCTACATAAATTTTGTCGTATAATTACAATCACATGGGTACTACAACTGACGATTCTCAATTAAACTTTTACCGTTTCCATACGTTTCCAGGAGACAACTTCTCAGTTTAATTTATATTTACATTACGGGTAGGATATTTTTTGATAACGGCCTGTTGTGTACGGTTGACTGGCTGACGAATCGGCAGACGACGGCTCACAGACGTTAGGTTCTCGTGTAGCTGATTATGTCTCTTGACCGGGTCTAATAAAGAAAGCCTCTCAGTGGAACCTCTGTTTTCTTGGAAAAATCACACATACCATAGTCGTGAAAAAACACAAACTGTGATTTCTATACCAAACACAAAGAGAATGATTTTAATTCAAAGTAATGATTATAGGCCGAAATAAATATTTAAGATTGTGGAAGGACCTTACACTCCGCAGTCGAAGAGTTTAATTAATTAATTGCCTCCATGGCCGAACGGTTACCATTTTGGTCTCCCACGCAGAGGTACCGGGTTTGATTCCCGGGCCGGGAGAAATATTAGTATGGACTACATTTATTACTTTCGTGAGTGTGGGTGTAATTTGCTGTTGTCTATGTGTCTGTCCATGACACCCGCGAAACAGGGTTTCAAGTTTACGGGGCTATGAGTGTTGTTTATTATTAAATTATTTTGTATTGTTCTGAGTAAGGTGACGTTACGAGGTCCCTGCCCGCCCCTCACATGGGACAAGGGCTTGAGTTTATGTATGTATGTTCTGGCTCAGTAGGCTGGTGTCCCGAGACCCAGGTTTTACCTAATTTGGGCACCAGTTTCCCTCTATGTGTTCACTAGGATGAATGTTTCAAAATTGTATGTGAATAGAATCACGAATATACGTCAAAATATATATTTATGATTATGGAAGATCCTCGAATTCCGTAGCCTTCATAAATAAGAAAACAACATATTGGGATTTCTAGAACGAATAGAATGGTTTTAATTTAGAATTATGAATATACGTATGCACACGTTTTTGCGATTGCGTAAGGAACCTACAGCAACTGAAGGTCAGCTGGGCAGACCTTAACCCGCGCACAATTCTTCTATGTACATAGTTAAACTTATGGTAAGGTTTATTGCTTCCAAAGGTTTTTGTAAAACTAAATCACTGTTTGTACAGTCCGCGTGCTAGGTATTTGATATGGTAAGAATGGAATCTCAGCCTTAATGATATAGTGACCAAATCGAAAAATAAATCAAAAATCTATTTTTCTCATAACAAATAGCATCTAGTTACATATACCACATTCACACCCTTGCTGTAATAAGGTCACACCTGCAAAATGACAAGTTTTCAGGAGAGAGGCTTAAAAATTCTACGAACGCATAAAAACAAGACAAAGTTAGTCGATAAAATTAGATAGTTATAAGATTTCACCTATACATAGTTTGTTTTATGTAGTTCATATTATTTTCATGAGTTTCATGTGATAAAAAAGTTTTGAACATAAATTGTAGTTTAAGGTACTGTGGCAGTGTTTTTGTCATTTTTTTGTCCAACTGCCACAGTGCGATAATGGTTTTTATTTCTAATTTGTAAGTTCCTGAGCCGTATGACAAGAGTGGGAAGAAAAAGTGCTTAAAGATAAATCTCTCCTTATGAAAATTATGCACAAAGTTGGATATTTTTAACCGACTTCAAAAAAGGAGGAGGTTGTCAATTCGACTGTTCTTGTTTTTTTGGATGTATGTTACGCCATAACTCCGGTATTTATGAACCGATTTTCATGATCCTTTTTTTGTTGGAAAGGGGTAGTTCCATAGTGGTCCCATTTCATTTTGAAGAAAGTCATCCACATAGAAGGGTGGCTGTTTACGCATGAAGATTCATTTCTATAAATAGCGCCTAACTTTAATTTAGGAGCAATTTCTCCAATTCAAGGCGTTTTTCTCTCAATACACTTTGTGTAGTGTCGTAGTGAGAACCTATTTTTATTATCTCCAGTGTCAAGTCCTGTATAGTGGCGAACTAGGGGATATTTCAATAAAACTTAGCAAATAGACTTAATTCCACGTACTTTTGAGGTCGGTTGTTTTAGTACTCTATACTGAGATTATATTCTTAAATAATTTGTTTTAGAATTTTATTTTAGCCTGTTTTCAGGATTTTATATGATAAATTAGCACATTTTTCAGACAATATCCTTTAGTGTGTAGTATATTTTGTGTAAGACCGTTGTTTAACAATAAATAATTAAACATTTGATCTATACATACTCATAGATACCACAGTCCGATGCCATCTCATGCATGTATTTTGGACATCTCTAAACTATAACGAAGACTATAATTGTATAAAATTTCGAAGGAATATATTTTTTTAACTTTCTCCAATTATAACGTCATTAAAACGTATCGTTTTTTTTTAAATTTATTTATGTACTCAGGTTACATAGACCAATAAATAAATGTCTTTTAGACTAAGAAACATTGTTGGAACACTATTTATTTACACGTATGGACTGCGATATTGCGCGATATTGTACAAGAGTGGCGGAATACGGCCCAAACTTTGGAGAAGTTTCATTTACAACGGTGGATGTATGTAGATCGATAAAGTGATTGAAATGCTCTCGTGAGACAAATCCCGTGCGCAGTAGTGGACGTATGTAGGTTTGACAATGCAACATTTCATTGACCATAAGAACATGGATCTCCTTTAAGTGAGGTGGTCAGTAAATTGTAATCATTTCACTGGTCCACTACAGGTAAGGCTTTAAGTCGGGGAAAAAATATCGAGATTCGGTGCAGTCTCGAAAATCCCGGAAAAAACGAGACCTTCCGAGACGGTTTTAAAAGTAGGTTTCCATACTTGTAGCCTAGGCATTTAGGCCGTCAAAACGTGATATTTTAATTAAGTTCTTTATTAACACAAATTATGAGTTGTTTTTTTAATTTTTAAAGTAGGTTTAGTATCCTCGTGCCACCTGTGCTCCTCTAGGAATGTAAGTATCCTTCTGGGTCTGCTGAAGTCTTCGGGCAGTGACCTCGGCACCCCAAGGTTCTTCGCTATGTAGTTGGCTGTGCCGGAGCATTGTAGTAAGATATGCACGGCCGTTTCCATGCACGCTCTGCCTAAATTAAAAAGGTGTTTACATATGAAGTACGAGGTATGGACCTGGGGACTGTTTTTCAAAGGTTGGGAACCTTCTTCGACATGCAGGTTTCATCACGATGTTTTCCTTTATTGTTAGCAAGAGGTATTCTTACTAAACATTTACAAATATAGTAGCAGTAGAGCGCCTTGTGAAAAATTTCGGTCAGGGAAGTACTGTCTCCTTACCTGTTTAAAAGGCTGAACATATTACCTTTGCCATGCATGTACATTAGGGATATCTGCGTATTTGTCAACTCTCATCCTCAATATTTTAAAACACGCGGTGAAGTCACTCAAAGGCAAACTAGAGCAAAAATTATGAATCTCTTATACCAACCTCGTTGCCATAAAGTAATTTATAAGAATAACTGCTTCAACATGTGTATAATTATTTACAATAAATTACCAAACGAAATTAAATTGTTACAAGGACATATGTACTTTTAAATTAAAATTGACAAAATGGCTTTTGACACATTGCATCTATAGTAGTAAAGAACACTTAGAATTTACAAATTCATTACATTAATTAGAAACTATAGAGACTAAAGAAACATTGAATCCCATTAATATTTGCACATCTGCTTGCAGGTTGAATACAATGCACCTAATTTTACTTAAGACCTTTGTAATTATAGTATTCTGGCAAATAAACGTATTCTATTCTATTCTATTTCTGTCGCCAAGCAGTAATGCGAGCATACTGTGTTCCGGTTTTGAAGGGTAAGGGTGCTGGTGAAATTACAGGCATATGGGACTTGTCAACTTATGTCTCAGGGTGACGATGACGGGCGCAGTGGCAGTGCCTGTCAGATCTTTGCGATTTAAAGCTTTGAGTGGCACTGCAACTGTTATGGACAGGCGCACGACTTGTTTGTTCCTTCATCTGGCATCATAAAAAAAACTAAATTCGATTGGTGCAGGCTCAGGATGTTACAGCATAGATTACCAGAAATAATAGGTGATGTAAAATTGATGACCTCCTTAGTGAGGACGACTTAGGAGGTAGGATTAATTTACCCCCAGAGTTTCTCTTGTATTTATAATACAGGGAATACCGTACTTTGCAATCAGGCCATGTGGTTGTCTAACTCTCCAAAATGTCAAGTTTACCTTCAGTAACTAAGTTAAATAAAGAAACATCAGTAACATAAATATTTCTGCCAAAGTTACGAATGACTGTAAACAGTTGATATTTGTCATTTTTGTGATTAATTAGGTACACAAGTGTTTTTTTTATGATTTACTAGTTCTACGAGTTTGCAAATGATTCGTAATAGCTGTGATACAAAGTCGTTAAAGTTCAAATTACATGTAGTTTATCAACAACACTATCCATGTATAAATAAAGTGCGAATTCAAAAACGTAAACAAAAAAATTCGAAGAAACATCACATGTTTGTTTCATATATTACTGAAATTGTACATTTCCTTATATTGATTTATGATGTCGTAAATCTGGTTAAATTTATGAGCAACACATCGACGAGACGACTCAAATGATAATTTCATTTAATAAACACGTTACTTATTAAACGTCTAGACAAAATTAATACACAAAGTAATGTGAACATTACTGCGTTCCGGTTTTGAAGGGTAAGGCTGCTGGTGAAATTACAGGCACAGGGGACTTGTCAACATGTCTCTGAGTGAAGGGCGCGCTGACCGTGCCCCTCCTATCTTGGCGTTTTAAAGATCTGAGTAGCACTGCACTGTTATGGATAAGTGTGTCGCTTACAATCAGGCCTACGACTTGTTCGTCCTCTCTATAGAAATACAGTACGTAGTAGTTAAGTGTTATTAGTTATGAGGTAGGATGTTTAAGTTTTTGAGATTGTTTTTCTTTACAAAGTAGGTGCCCTCTCTTCTCTTTGTAAATTGTATATGGAGCAATAAATTGCATAGTTGTTATTACTTTTTCGGAAGCAGAAGTAAAATGTTTAATACCATAGCCATAGGTACGAAGCAGATGGCACGCTTGACAGCACTGGGAAGCATGCTGAGTATACATGTACGGACTTAATCTCCTACATGTAAATTACTCTCTAGACTCGAGGCCAGTAACTTTTTTATTTACTTTTTTTGTTATGACTTATTTCATTAACTACAATGTACAGGTACATTTTTAGCTGTTTTTAATTGTACATTGGTTCTTAATAGTGTAAGGAAAATCGCCTTACTCATTGAATTTTAACAGAACTTTTCAAAGACAAAGTAAAAAACTGCCTTTGTGGCCGAACGGTTACCATACTGGACTGCCACGCAGAGGTTCCGGGTTCGATTCCCTGGCCGGGAGATATATTTGTATCGCCTACATTTATTTCTCTCGTGAGTTTGGGTGTAATTTGATAGACCGTAATTTGTGGTGGTCTATGTGTGTGTCCATGGCACCCGCGACACAGGGTTTCCTTTGTATTATATTATATTATTATTATATTATATTATATTGTTATTATTATTATAACTACAGTGTAACAGAATAGATTGTGTAATTTTTTCTCAGCCTGTAAGTTCTCTGCTGAATATGTACCCCTCAATATATGTGATAATATAGTTGAAAGCCCTGTCTGTTTATAGAGGAGGAATTAATAATAACTTATTATTACATTGTATCGTTTTTACACAGAGCGAAACAGAATAGTAGTGAGAGGTCTCGGTAGATGTCGCTAGCTAGCTTAAAATGTTCGTGTGCTATTATTAGCAATAAGCAATACAATTTGTTCTACCAAGATATTACTGTATAATGTAAAAATGTAAATCAACTCAGAACTTACCTTAAGTGGCATAGAGTTCAACGTACATAATTTAATTTACAACAATTTTATTGGCCTAGAGACTTCAGTATGAATTGATAAATGTAAAAGAAATTGGGTTGTTCTGAATGAACGAAGTGGAAATTAATATCTCTACATTTCTAGATACATCCTATTAGATTAGGTAAAGAATTCTTATAATTCTTACAATTCTGCAATAGGGACGGGCAAATGAAAAAAAAAATATACCGATATATTTGTCGAGCGAAATAAATCGATATTTTCAGTCAAAGTCAATAGTAACATATAAATATTCTCAAAATACAACTATTAAGTAAATGTATGAAGTAGAGTTCGGAAAGTAAAAGACACATGTTGAGATGTAACAAAATTTTAAAGAAAGGTCAAGTAGAAAGAGTGTACTCGTGGTCGTCGGCTGTGAGATGTTGAAGGAAAGGAAATAAAAACCACCATGTTTTTAACAGTCTCTACTGCTCTACGCCTAGAGAAAGAGTTCATCCAGGTAAGAATGCCACCTTACCAATTTTTTCCACCAAGCAGTAATGTGGGCATTACTACGTTCCGGTTTACAAGGGTAAGGGTGCTGGTGAAATTACAGGCACACAGGACTTGTCAACTTATGATTACGATTTAAATTTACTTATGATTTAAAGGTCTGAGTTAGTTAACCAGATGGAGCACGACTTGTTCGTCCCGGCACTTGGTGTCATGAAATAGTTATTTGTTCAACAAGAGAGCAAAGTCGTTTTTTGGTGCGAGTGCTGTTTTTGAGTCCTGAGCAAGCGAAAGATTCTATAGTTGAATCACGAGCGTAGCGAGTGATTCAGAATTAGAATCTTGAGCGAAGCGAGGGACTCAAAAATACGAGCTGCAAAATAACTTTGCTCTCGCGTGATACATACAACTTTTCACCTCAGCAGCCGGCCGATCTTTTCAAAAACGCAATCAGCTTTGCGTAAGTGTTTATATGGACGTTATTTTTAGTTTGTAATGTAGCTTTCAACATCGAATATATACTCCACATCGTTGACGGCTGTTTTGTATGCGACATTTCAATGAAATAAGACAGAAGCACAGTTTCCGACATAGTGTTTCCTGCGCCCTTTTCGCGCCTCCATTTGTCAAAATGTTCGTAGACTTTCAGGTACTTTTCACGAGATTTACTAGGCAAGAAACTTAGTTCAGCATTTTTAACAGTTTCAACTAACTCTGGAGGAGTTAAAAAATTGTCGTCTTCACTGGAATCGCTCATATTTTCTATTTTATTACGTAGGTAGGTATCCAATTAACTATCAAAGAAGTACCTATCGCAAGCAAATAAGAAATTTTGAATAAAAAAAAAAAGAAAGCGCGCTTTTATTTATTGCGTTCCGGAACGTTCTCGCTTGTATTCATTGAAATCACACATTGTAAATATTGTTATCTTTAATTGACGTTATAAATTTAGCATATTTTTATTGCAACACTTGCTTTATTTTTAATGAAAATTGTAAAAACTAAATTATCATAGTATAAAATCGTATTTGTATTTCTCACATAATTTATCTTTTAGATGAATTGACGAGTTTCCGAACGTGCACTCGTTCAGCCATTTTGTGGGGGTCTACTATGTAGCTTAAATATCGAAGTACGAATAAACCATAATTTTCTTTTTCCTTTTTCTTGTAATGAAGTGAAAGGGACGGAGCGACTGATTTTGAAATATGTCGAATTTGTATTAGACCCCTTCGCATTAAATGACAAGTCTCCACTTAAAAAGCAAAAAGCTACTTTTTCTCACGGAGTGAGCAAAATAAGATTTTGCTCACTGATTTCACACAGCAAAATAGCCTTGTTCGAGCTGCTGAGGTGAAAAATATATAAAATGGACAAAGAGACTACCAAATGTAAAAATAGACATATTTCAGATTTCGTGTTAATACAACTGTTTATTTTATTCCACAAAGTGACGCTCAACAATCTATTCGTTTTATTTTTTAATAATCATGTAGCCCTTGCTGCAGCTGCGATAAAAAAAATGGAAAGTGATACTCGAAAAAAAATTGTTTTTGATATATCGAGATTTAAAATATCGACGATGAATATATCGATTATTTCATGCAAAATTATAGATATTTTGGTATATCGATATTTTTTACCCAAGCCTGCTCGACAAGCCTACACAGCATGCAGGAATGATGACATGCGCGTACGCAACGTCGCAGAACTTAGGCGCTTCGCTTAATCGGTAAACAACAACAAATACTAAATAATGTTTTGTTGACATTGTCGAGCACGTCTGTCGGTCAATGTTTGTGCCTACTCTCTCGTGTTTCGATGGGATGATAAACTACTCCACGTAAAATATTTCACGAGATATATAAAGTGGTATAAAAGGTTCCCGCTCTTACGGTAGCATTTAAAAGCTTGTTAAAGAGGTCTAATAATGCTTTAGTTCAATAAAAATGTAGATAATAAATATCCCGTCCCTTGATATCGTTGAAAAAATGTTAAAAGGGCATCACCGAGCAACAACTTTAGTTTTTATTGTAAATATTGATTGCAATTAAATCTGGGTGGGTCTGGTATTTGGCATAGGCGTCTCACGTGAGATAGTATAGTTTATTATTTATGTAGTTAACAGCACAATGTGCACTTTATGGGTTTCGGACCATCATGGTTATTAACACTGGCTGTCCAGCAGTGTATTTTTGGTTTACAAATTCTAAAATAAAATGTATAGGTAATCTATCTTCTTTCTATCATCAGAACTATCATCTTTTTACTAACATAATTGTATTCTCCACGTTTACATTTAGGTAATACTTCAATCTTTCTCTTAGAATTTGGTTATGATTTCAAGTAACAATGTTTAAAAGTGGGTACTATTGGTGCGGTTTGTTTCGCTTTTATATCAGATTTTATTATTTTACAAACGAAATAAAGCCATTTCAAAAATGTATACGTATACGTGTAATATGTATACGTGTTTTATTTTTAATCTTTTCCTCTTGCTGGTGTGCAGGAGATGGGATGGTTTAAGTGTGTCCGGCTCATACTCCAAGGGATGACAGTCATTCCGTCCGGGCGTTTGCCGTCTGTTCGCGACATGCCGTTTGACACGTTAACAGTGGCAAGGCCCGGCGGATGATGTTGAGAGCTGCATGCCGGGAGATGCGACCGGCGTTCAGCTAGCAGGAAAGACCGTGGTGACCCAGAGCACTTACGTCTTTGCCGCAAGGACACCGATGGGGGGAACAAACTGGGACACCAAGGCGGAGGCCTGTGGCTATACGCGTTCTATTCAGTTCAATTAATATTAAAAAAATCATTGGTATATGTAAAGTACCTATAATACAGCGGCTTTCTTGTAAAACTTATGAATATTTTTAGGAATCTCGTTGTCACACCGTGTGTAATCAGTGTATATATTCAAGTTTATTATATATTTTTTCCAAAGTGGTGGATTCAACACTTTCACTGTTATGCGAAATCAACCAAAGCCATTGGAGGTTGAATCGATTCTTGTACAACAAAGCAGAAGTTCACAATGGCTTATAAACTTTTCTTAAAAAATAATTGGGCTATAAACTAGATTATGGAAGTACGTGTAAGCCATTAATACTTAATTATGGTAGGCATAAGTGACATCATGTGGCCGTTAAATGATATTGAGATTAGGCAAGGGCAAGTGACAAGGTGTAACAAATAACTTGTGACATAATTTTAACTTCATTTATCGAGGCCAATCGTATTCAATTCACATAATAAAATCGTAAAGAAGCTGAGTCTGTACTTTAATATTTTAAAGTAAAATTTGTGCGTTCTAATTTCCGCAATGGCTGAACTAATTTCGATGTAATGATGGGTAGTGTATTAACATAAGCTTGAATTAACATTTAGTGTTTGTTTTATTTAAATCGTATGCCGAATAAAGAAGATATGCCAGTTTTAAAGTGTGCGTGTGCTAGAAAAATATTACACAGAGTAACGGGCGCAGTGGCAGTGTCCCTGAGAAGCTTGTGATTTAAAGCTCTGAGTGGCACTGCAACTGTTATGGGCAGGCGTGTCGCTTATCACCAGGCGCTCGACTTGTTCGTCCCCGCACTTGGTATCATAAAATAGATCTACAAAATAGTATATATATTTAAGCCACAATAGCGGTTTTAATCGTAAAAATATGTCGAAAATTATTTACATTATCTTTATGTGTACTTATTTATAAGGCATAATTACGAATTGAAAAAAATCTCGTTAAAGTAACTAATTCAACGACTTCTTGCAATTGTAAAGATAAATAACAGTCGCAATAATTACACAAATAATGTTTAGAAACTGCGAAAGAAAACTACACGTCTAAATAATTACCATTTTTTTCAATAAGGATGGTGAAAATAAATAGACCGCTGGAGGAAGATCCGCGTGAGGACGACTCCTTCATAGTAATTGATGTGGAATCAATGTATTTCTATTGTTCGAGAGATGTCATCAATAATGAGCGAGTGATGCGCGGCTGTCGGCGTCCGCGCCCGTATAAAGCGGTTACGTGCGTGCACGACGCCGCATTGCGCGCTAGATGGTCGACGGTGGAAATAGATCAAGTGGTGACATGAGGGGCTTATTGGTATTGGTTGTTTTTGGCGTGAGCTGCCGGTGGGCTAACGCGGGTTTAGGTAAGTGCTTCTTACTTACTACAATTTCTTTTACGGTATATTTCTTTTTGAATGATGGAGGGCTCGTCAAATAGATTTTCCAATGTGGTTAGAGAATGAGGCAATAGCAGCAGTCACCTCACGATTGCTATCAATTTGTAGGGAGAAGGTATGGTCATTTGTCAATTTGTTATCTCGTAACTGTACAGTAAAGACTGTTATGGAAACTGGTAACTAGGTATGTAAAGACAGACCTTTAACTTAATAATGATAAAAAAATCCTTCTGTACAATGTGCTCATGTTAAACTGATAACGCATGAAACACCATGTTTTATGAAAAATAGTGACTGGCATAATATTAATACGAGGTATAACAATTGTGACTTTTTCATTGGAAAGAAAACCGACCTCAAACATTTGTTCTTCGTTTTCCATGGGATCCCCTCAGCAGATTCTGACTTGGTGACAATGGGACCACCACGAGAGTGCATCCTTTCAAACAAAAAGAATTTTCAAAAGCGGTGCACAATTGACGGAGATATCTGAAAACATATAAATCTGATACATACAACCGAACGTATAACCTCCTCCTTTTTATCTGAAGTCGGTTAAAAATGAGAAGACGCTACTCCTCCATTCTAGCTCGCCTGTGCGGTAGCACCAACAGCCCCTGACTGTGTTCATAGACCTGTGGGATTCTCCAATCCCAATTGAATGAGAATTAGTTACAAACACTATGGTCAAGACTTTGAAATAAACAGTGGCGTAGCGGCGATTTCTGCCGCATGGGCCCAACCTCTGCCCCTTTATTTTCACGATTACAAAAGTAGTTCGTTTGAGCAGGCTCGGCTCGATTGTGGTTTTATGTTCACCTGCCGTCGCCACCTTTGTGTTGTTCAGGATATCATTTTCTCAAATAATTAATTTTATTTTCTAATTATAAGTAAAATAAATAATTCTCATTAGTTAAGGCTCGACGGCGCTCGCCGCCATTGGTGGGACCCCTCTGGAAATAAATACTTTTATTATTTATTAAAATAAACTAGCTTTTCTTGATAATCGTAATCACGAAGTAAACAAATTCATTTAAGAGGCAATGTATACTTACGCTTCTAAATAAGATTCTGGTTGATATTCAAAATAAGCCATTCACGAGGTTTAAAACTATAGGGAACAAAAACTTTTTAACTAAAAGTTATTATAAAGCTTCTGCGTACACAGTACAGTTTGTCCCGATCTACGATGTTTCAAATAATATTGTAAATGATAAATGTGTACAATTATTTATTGACAAGGTGCACACCGCTGAGTTTCTTGCTCATTATTTTCAGCGGGATCTGCCACTCAGAGTTTAATCACTATGACGATTACATGTGTAATTGGCTCACCCATGAAATAAAGATTATTTAACTTTGACTATTAACTATTTAATAATCAATTAAGACGACCACTAATAGGCGGAACGGAAACGCGCGACTATATTTTATTTACTGATGATCGTACTTATAGCAAAATAACAAACAAGGCGAGCAAAAAACATTTTAAATTCACTAGGAAAATGTTTTGTTTACTGACTTCACCGCGCAAATTTTTTTTTCAAATTTTTTCACTATTGATGTTTTGTTTGTAAATACGATCATCGGCTGAGTTGCAGTTTGACATTTTTGTTGTTACAACTATAAAGTTAACTGTGTCAAACGTGATTTTATTCAGAATAATAGTCGTGGTTCATTATTGCTTCCTGTACATATTATTTTAAAATATCACTCTCGTACACTGCTCTAAGTTTTTGAACTTGCGACTATAGTTTTGGAGTAGCGGGGAGAGGGAGGATAGGAAACATTGTAACTATTTAAAACAAAAAAGAAGGAGAGAGAGGAAGGAAGGATAGTGCTCCCAGAATATTTTTTAGAAGGAATAATGACAAAGTCAATAAAAATAATGTACAATTTAACTAGGTTTGTACCGACAATTGCAACAATTTCTCGGTGAAATTACAAGCACATAGGACTTGTCAACTTACGTCTCAGGTTGACGGGCGCAGTGGCAGTGCCAATCAGATCTTTGCGATTTAAATCTCTAAGTGGCACTGCAACTGTTAAGGACGGACGTGTCGCTTACTTCCAGGCGCACGACTAGTTCGACTCGTCGCTTATACAATCTAAAAAAAGATAATAATTAATTTTACTCTTTTACAAAAATTTCAATTGTTACCAGATCTGTAAAATCCACAATTTAAATAAGTAAAGCATTCTCACAGTCAATATGGCAAACATTACCTGTTTTTAGACTGTATCGTTATGATTCAAAGCGGATAAATGGTCACTATTATTAAATGTCTATTAGAGATACTCCTTGGCCTACTGTGGCCAGCTCCTACTTGAATTGCGCGCAGGTCAAGAATACTCTTGCTAGTATCCTATCGGTGGACCATAGATGTTATTATATGCTTTATTGTATCAAATAAATACAACATAAATATTAATTAAACAGAAGGCGTGCAAAGGTAGATTTACTTCTAATAACTTTTTATTTACGACGTCAAAAGTTTGCACGACTTTTTTTATTATTAGAGTTACAACTATTCGCCAAATTTTATTGTAATCGAAAAGTGCGCGAAACTGGATTCATCCCCGTGTTTGCCGCCCTTTTAATGGAACCAATACCCTCATTCCACCAAAAAAGAATCATCAAAATCGTTTTACAAATGCCGGAATCGCGCAACATATACAAAAAAATATAATCGAATAGGGAACCTCCTTTTTTGAGATCGGTTAAAAAGATTCTCTTTTAAGATACCGAGTGACGGGACGAACAAGTCGTGCGCCTGCTGGAAAGCAACACGCCTGTCCGTAACTCCGCAACTGTTGCAGTGCCAATGGTAAAGATTTGAGAGGCTCTTCCACTGCGCCCGTTTACCTGTAAGACATAAGTTGATAAGTCCCATGTGTATTTTCACTACTGCTTGGCAGCAGACATATGTAAGGAGACAGTATTTTTATGAATGATCTCTTTCACAAAGAGCTCTACTGCTGCTGAATTACAGTATGCCTTGGATACGATAAGAGAGGATTATGTAGATAATTATTATAATGCCAGTTTGTTACGGCCAACTTTTGGGAAAAATTATAAGTATACTAATTTTTGGTTTTATTATAAATCAATTAATAAAAAACTTGATAAAAATATCATATTTTCACTGCCTAAATGCCTACCCCATAACTAGGGAAACCTTTTGGAATAGTGTCGAAAGTCTAATTTTCCCGGGATTTTGGAAACCACACAGAAACTCGATTTTATTTCCCGGTATGCGAAACACCATTTCCGTTCCAAAACGGTAGAAGTTGGATGTCTTCAAAGGCATGAGAAAGGCATTTTCTAGGAGTCCCTGTACGATAAACGTACACGTCTTAACTTTGCGTCGTGTGAGATGTGGATAAACGTAAGCCTTTTAAGAGATCACTGTTGAAAAAAGCGAAAGACACCCTTTGAAGTTGATTGCTTACTATTAAGAAAATAACAAACAGCTATCAGTACCAGGACCTCGAGTCCGACGTATTTATTCCCCCACTTCGGATTTGAAACACTAAGCTCGTGGGGTCCCAGTGCCTTTTCTTTTTATAAAAGCATGTCTAGAATTTAACAGACCGTCTGGGAAACCAAAGGGCTGGCAGCTTGCCCAACGTATTAGCATGGAATGCTAGCCTAGGTGGAATGCTGCCAGCAACATGGATATCAGTTTTTAAACTTTTATTGTATTTTTATAGCTTGCTTGTCTTATACACGTACGTACTTGTAATATTTGATAGCAAACCATCTGAAAATGTATTGAATGTTCATATCCTGCACGTAACATGACCTACATTTTAGTTTTTAATTCGAGTTAATGTCTTTTAATCTTCGACGACTCATTTATGCCATTCCAGTAGATGAAAGGGGGAAAATTATTATCGATTATTAACGACCAAGAGCGTTCTGTTTAATGAATGTTTAATGATCTCCGTCAAAGGGTTAGGTTTGAAACATTAGGACATTTGTCGCGACCTCAAATTACCCATTATAACGTCTGCGCTACGCTGAAGATGGACGAATTGGAACACTAATTTGATTTGTAATGGCATTATATTGCATACCTTATATTTTTTTACCTTTTTAGACAATGATGGGAAGTACTTTGAGTTTCAAAGAAGAATTTATTCTAATTATTCAGTTTTTATTGAATATAACGATGTTTCATCACCACATCACCATGATATTCAATATTTTTTTGTGAAATTACTCCACTAGTTTGTTATAATTCATAATACAAAGATCGTACACTTAGAAAAAATTCCTTTGATCCGGCTGGATTCGAACCAGCTAAGCCACGGAACGAACAGCGAACCTTATAAGAGTTTATTCTGTTACTAATAATTATTTTTTCTATTTTAAATAATCAATTAAATATAACATATTTTTACAAATTAGACCAACATAAATATGTGCTCCACAACATTTTAAATAGTAACTTTTTATTAGTGGATAACTTTTTTTGATGAATTGCAGATTAGTCATTTATACCACGAGATAGGTACATTGTCTAAATTAAACAAATATATTTAACATGATTTCTGTTATTTGATAATATAATATTGTACTTAAAAAACCAAATTGAGGTAAGAGATAGAAAAGTTTTCTAAAGATATTCAATAAATTATTGCATCTAATGGCGTTCTTATTATGTTTAACTGCACAATAAAAGTATGTCCATGGGATAAATACGTATGATAGTGGCAGAGGGGAGGGGTAACACTTTTTCCGATCAATAATTGTTTTTTTTAAATATCACGTGACGGGACGTACAAGTCGTGCGCCTTTTGGTAAGCTACTCTCCTGTCCATAACAGTCGCAGTCCACTCAGAGCTTTAAATCGCATAGATCTGAGCAGTACTGCCATTGCACCTGTCACCCTGAGACATAAGTTGACAAGTCCCATGTGCCTGTAATTTCACCAGCACCCTTACCCTTCAAAACCGTAACACAGTAATGCTGACCTTACTGCTTGGCGGCAGAAATACGTGAGGTGGTTTTCTTCTTGTGGCGGTGGGCTTCTCTGGACGAACTCTTTCACAAGGAGGTCTACTGCTACTAACTTCTACCAAGGAAATCACCACATTTCAAAGTCAAAGGTCAACATAACTTTTATTTCATAGCAAATTAACATGAAATCGCCATATTGATTAAACTCTACTGCTCATTTGTAAGGCAGATTCTCTGGGGGTTGCTCTTTGTAAATAAACATTTGTACACATTTATCATTTACAATTATTCATTTCAAATACCATAGATCAAGACTACCTGCAAGAGCTAAATGGATTTTTGGTATCCAAGAACGCAGAAGCTGATAAATAGCCTCAATAGTAAGATTTTGTTTTAGTTTTACCATAGTTTTAAACCTCGTGAATGGCAAATTTTGAATATCAACTGGAACCTTATTATAGAAACGCATACATTGCCCCTTAAACGAATTTGGCACTTTTTTTTTAATTTTTTTTTTATTTTTTATTTTTTTATTGTGACTCGGCAAAATGACTGCACCGCGCCTGATGCGAATACAGTCCAGAGATGAGAGTAACGGATGGAAAACACAAATATCTTCACTCCGTCACTATCATTTTGCCGGTCTGGCCAAATGCTTCTTCACACTACGTTTGAAGGACCCGATGTTATAGAGGGGAGGGAATACATGCGCCGGGAGTTGGTTCCACAATTTGATGGTTCGGCATAAAAACGAATTGCCAAACTTTTTAGTGCGGGACGGTATTGAACTGACCGTCCAACTGTGGCAACGCAGTCCGGCACGGGTGGTCCGCTGATGGAAAGGAGAGGAAGGGACAAGGTTGAATAACTCTTCAGAGCACTCACCGTGGTACAGGCGATAGAATACGCTAAGAGACGCTATATCTCTGCGAAGCTGTAACGACTCCGCATGGTCAGTTACATGAGGATCGTTGACAACACGGAAGGCGTAGCGCTGCAGTCCATCTAGGGCATCGAGCAAGTACTTGGCAGAGCCGTCCCAAAGGTGCGAACAGTACTCCATGCTGCTTCGGACCTGAGCTTTATACAACAGGTATCGCAGCTCTGGAGTAAAAAATCGGTGCACCTTGTTCAGGATGCCAAGCTTGCGCGACGCGGTACAGATGACGCTCTCGATGTAATCTTTGTTGCTCATGTCCTTCCGGATGCTCATCCCCAGCAGACTGAGCCTGTCCTGCAGCGTCAGCGTTGTACCCTGAAGATGGGGAAGTGGAAGGAATGGGGATTTTTTGGAGCTGAACGCGCATACCTGGGTTTTCTTGGCGTTGAACTCAACCAAGTTTCGGGAGCCCCACGACGATATATGCTCCAAAACATGGTTGAGCTCAGCGACAAGTTTTTCCCGGTTTCTCTCAGGGTCCTCCCGGGTGCTTGACGATTGCTTATAATAGCAACCGTGCACTGTGCTATCATCTGCATAACAATGAATGTTGCCAAAAGGCAACAAGTCATTGATATGCAGAAGGAACAGCGTGGGCGACAGCACTGAGCCCTGTGGCACCCCAGCATTAACTGTCACGAGCCGCGAAGTGCCTCCGTCAACAAGGACACGCAATCTTCGCTCGCGCAGAAAGCCGGAGATCCACTCACAAAGGCGGCCGGGAAGACCATATGCCGGAAGCTTGGAGAGGAGACCACGGTGCCAGACCCGATCAAAGGCCTTAGCAATATCCAGACTTATCGCTAAGGTTTCGCCCTGTTTGTCGATAGCTTCACCCCAGAGATGCATTAGATACGCTAGAACGTCACCCGTTGATCGGTTCGGCCGAAACCCATACTGCCGATCATTAAGAATGGAGTGACGTTCCAGGTGCCGGATTATCTGGATATTTAGAATCCGCTCCATCACTTTGCAGAGCACTGAAGTGACAGCTATTGGGCGATAGTTTGTCGGATCAGACCGATCTCCTTTCTTGGGGATAGGTTGCACGTTGGCCTCCCTCCAAGCTAGGGGCACGTTACCAGATTGGTATGAGAGGCGGTATAAGCGCGTCAGTACGGGAGACAACTCCGCCGCACACCTTTTAAGGACGATAGGAGGTATCCCATCCGGACCATAGGCTTTCCGCACGTCAAGAGTCTGCAATTCCTTGCGGACATCACATTGTCTGATAACTATATCAGGCATTGTGACTCCGCAGTGGGGAATTGACGGCGGTTGCGCATCTTGGTCGTGAATGCGCGAGTTAGCCCCAAAAAGGTCGGCCAATAAATTGGCTTTCTCTTCGGGGCCATAGGCCAAAAATCCATCGGGATACCTCAAAGGCGGCAGCGACGAACGACAAAAATTGGACTGCACGGCTTTGGCCAGGCTCCAGTAGGCACGGCTACCGGTGGGATGGGCCAGCTTCTGGCCAATCCGTGAAACGCGCTGGGCATCCGCTCTTATGTAAGCCCTCCTGCAAGACTTGGTTGCTTTGTTATAGGCTGCTTTAAGGGACGCAAGGTTGGGATCCTTTGTTACACGACCCCTGATCCAACCACGATATGCAGCCTGTTTCTCACTAACAGCGTCCATGCACTTTGCAAAGACGACTGTACAGAACAGCTACTTTATTTTTAACCGACTTCAAAAAAGGAGGAGGTTCTTTATTCGACTTTGTTTTTTTTTTGTATGTATGTTACGCGATAGCTCCACATAAGAACTGACCACTAATAAAAAAATACTATTTGTGAACCAATTTTGACGATTCCTTTTTTTGTTTGAAAGAGGGTACTATATAGTGCAAGCATGTTAATTTCTTTAAACTGATCTCTTATCGACTCATCGATAGGGAATCGTTCAATACTTGTCAGAAAAAAATTCCATTTAATAAGAGTGAAAAAGGCGTGCGTTTCCTGGTAAGTATGATAAGTATACGATACGAGATAAGCTTTCGAATTGAGGTTCTAAGAATTCGTAATCAGATACTGAAAAGTGCTCGTAGGACTAACACGACAGTACTTACGCTACATAATACAAATATCTCGCGTATGTCGCGCTCTGTCGTGTTAGCCCTACTGCCTTGCATCGAGAAAAAGGTGTAGGTATGGCTGTGCTTGATCAATTTTGGAGGGAACACTTCTGTGACTCTAGACATGCACTAATGAAGATCGTTTTTCAAACATCAATTTTTGTTCTTATTAAAGATGCTACGTTAATTTACGTTTAATGCTTTTGCAAATACAAAAAACAGCAACAATTAATTACATACACAGTTAAGTACCTATTGTTACGAATTATTTGTATTCATATCCTTTTCCTTAACACTGCTGAGAAAATATTCTTGCTTATTATTGAATTAGTGGCAAAGGACAATCATTGTCACTACCTATATTATCGTAAATGTAGATGACGTGTATCTGTCCGTAGATAAGAGTTATTATACTGGCCTACTACCTCCTTTGATCATAGGTATTGCTGTATCTAACATTTTAATGTAACTCAGTAAGACACGATGTTACCCAGCATTCAAACACAATGGCCTATATTCATGATAGGTTGACCAAAGCTCGCGTGGCATATGCCACACGCCAATTTTGAAAAAAATATGTTTTCTTTTGTAATCGTATATTGTCTAAAGTCGTTTTAAAGATAGTATTTTAGCGCGCATTTTAAAAATAGGCGGGAAAATTTTAAGTTTATTATTCATGAAAAACGCCATTGCTTCTACCATGAGATTACCGTGACAGTTGTCGCTAGCGATCGCGTTTATTACTTCACAATTTTGTATGGAAAATTACACAACGCCCCTAGCAGCCACAAGAAGAAGCAACATTTTGTATACATATATTTTAAGCGATCGCTAGCAAGAACTGTCACTGTAATCTCATGGTAGAGGCACTGACTCCTAAAGATTATTATTTTCATCATAATAATGCCAAACCACACTCATCTTTAAAAACAAAATTCTTTGATTGGACACGACTTTGACAACGAACTCATTGCCCTAAAATATACTTAATGCTAATTGAGACATTTAGTCAGGAAATGTGTGAAACGTTTCAAATCATATACTTGCCCCCGTAGCATGCCTACGCATGATGGTCGAGACGCGCGCGATAAAATTGAAATAAGCGCTATTGGCTATCTAAATTAGATATGATTGAGACAGCCTATAGCGCGCGCTTATTTCAATTTTATCGCGCGCGGGTCGCGACTATCATCCGTAGCCATACTACGGGAGCTGGTCAACTAAAAAGGTGAAATGCCGTTATAATTTTAACAGTAATTAACAGTTTCCAAATAGTTCTAGCAAGTTGAGGTTCGCTGTAGAACAGTGGTCTGTTATAAAGTGAGTGGGTAGAGTAATATAATTGAGGGACAAGGAAACGGTTGTTCTCCCTGAACTTTTCAGTGCGTCATAAAGTGTTTATAGTACATTTGAAAAATTATCTTAGCTAGGTAACAACCTATTTTAATTATTCTTTTAACATGCGTTATTAATAACAATGTTAAGTACTTACAAACAAATGATAATCCATCGTTATTAGTAAAAATAAAGTACCAAAGTAAAAATAATGTATAAGTAGGTTTTGTAACTTAAAAAACTTTTTCTAAAGTCGTGTGCCCAAAATGCTGGACACAACTTTCACCAAGGAAGAAGAGAATACAAACAACTTTGAAATGTCATTTAATTTGTTTGAAAACTATTCAGCCATATCATTACTGTGATAACTGCGCTCCGATTGGCTAGCCCGAGTTCGAAACAATTAACGGGTGTCGTCAACTGTTTCGCTTCAAATCGACCAGTTAACTTGAGCTTTGCTATAATGGACGAAAATTGCAAAATTACATATTTAATATTTAATTACCGATGAAAAGTGATTCTGCTTGTTTTGTAATTAGATGTTTTGCTGTTTTTCCCACACCATCGAATAGAACAGCACGGCATTGTTAGAGATATTATCTTTATTACAATAAATACAGAATATTTTTTGGAATATAAGGAGACGTACACACAGGTCAGTAGTTGGCCTGTCTATATTTCAGTGCAAACGAGAGTTGATATTTATAAGAGCTGTATCGCTAATGTGTAGCCAGGAATATATGGCCCTTATTTCGTCTCTATTTCTGGTTATATACTCGTTGTACAAATCTTAATAAATTTACCAAACAAACTTGGTACTCGCAGCACCGTATTAAACGTAAATGTTAACTTTACAAATAACCGTGTGTATTGTCGCCTTAGAGTGTAAACCTCGCATCCGCGTTTTCACATACTTCGTTTTTACTGATTTTTGTTGAAGAAAAGTTAAATAATCTTCTTGTTCAAATATATTATTATGGTAATATAGTATCAGAAAGAGGTCTAATTTAACTGATTAAAATGCTAACTATAAACATTATTACGTTTTAATTCTCGCACCTATGAACACTGGGCAGTTGGCTGTACGAGTTTTTATTTTGCCTGTTTACATAGTCCATTATTAGTAGGTAGATTTAAAAGGTTGTAGAAGTGGATTTTCGTACTGATTTTGCAGGCTTTGGCCGGGAAGAAGTCGCACGGTCCGAAAATGACAAACTTTCTGTGTTCGTTTTTTGAAAGTAATGCAAACATTTATACATACATACATTATATCATACATACATATACATTTATAAATTACATTATACACCACATAATATTTAAAAATCTTCGTTAAAAATCACATACGAGGTATTCACTCCAAGACGCCATATGTATATTACTAAACTACTTGAATATTTATATTTTAAACTTGAATATTAATATTTTAACTGCCTCCGTGGCCGAACGGTTACCATGCCAGACTGCCACGCAGAGGTCCCAGGTTCGATTCCCGGGCCGGGAGAAATATTTGTATGGCCTACATTTATTTCTCTCGTGAGTTTGGGTGTAATTTGTGGTTGTTTATGTGTGTGTCCATGGCACCCGCGATACAGGGTTTCCCTAGTGCGGGGCTATGTTGATTGTGAGCGTTATATTATTATTATTATTATTATTTAGTAAAAGTCGTACATTGTTGATGTATACGTTCGTGTCTAAAATGTCTCTATTAATTTTGCAGCACCATACATCACGCCATGCCACGCGTCGGATTCCGAATGCCTCAAGACAAGTGCACAGAAGGCGGTGCCGTTCTTGGCTCCAGGTATACCCGAACTAGGGATGAAGTCACTCGACCCAATGCACATTGAACTGGTGCGAGCTGACCAGGCAGGATTGAAGGTCGAGTTTCGAAAAACTGTCGTTAAGGGCCTGCGGAATTGTGTTATTCTATCCATGAAGTGAGTACATTTTCTACACATCCATGATATTCAGCCAGTCTAACGATGCTAGGTATTCTAGTATAAACTCAACTAAATATTAAAAAGACGAGCTGGTCTAAAATCTTATAGAGTGCAAGACAACAGTCATACGTCGCAAGAATGTGACTATAATAAATAAATAAATAAACTATATAAGTCATGGGTAAAATAAATTTACAATTGAAAACGTCACTTTAAGCTACTGCCCCCATCGCTGAGACTGCTGCTGACTTCCCTGAGAAAAACGAGCAAGAAACTCTAGGGTTTGCTCTTTTCAAATAAACTGAAATGCTTTCCAATACATTTTGAATCAAATTTGTGTGGATTCTGGAGCCGTGTCGTCTTTCCATACATCTTTATCTAACACGTAGTCTTCAATTTTGTAATACGACTTTTCAATTAAAATATTTTTAATGTAGTTTTTAAAATTATTAATACAAAGATCGAACACTCAGAAAAAACACTCAGAAAAAATTCCTTCGATCCGGTCGGATTCGAACCGAGACGTGTTCTTGCATACCGTGCCAGACGCTATACCTTTGTATTAATAATTATAACAAACTAATGGAGTAATTTCACAAAAAAATAATGGAATATCAATTCAATAAAAATTTAATTAATACAGTGAATAGTGACATCTCTCGCCAGGACTGGTAGCTGTAAAGGTACTAACTGGGTGATAAATCTGTCATAGATTTTTCATAGATGGCGCTATGACTAAAAAGTCGTTGAAAGACCAAGTACAAATACACGACGCAAGCACATAGAAAAATTCGTGAGGTCCGTTGGTTCGTTCCGTGGCTTAGTTGGTATAGCGTCGGGCACGGTATGCAAGAAGACGTCGGTTCGAATCCGACCGGATCGAAGGAATTTTTTCTGAGTGTTCGATATTTGTATTAATAATTATAACAAACTAGTGGAGTAATTTCACAAAAAATAATTGAATATCAATTCAATAAAAATTTAATTAATAGTTTTTAAAGTTAGGAAATGATAATCTTAATATATGCTCCGGAATCTTATTGTAAAAACGTGTAGCAGCCACAGATGTGCCATACAGTTCCCCATAACTCTATGGGGAACGTTCAGTCAAAGTGACCGAACGAGTACAAGGCTGTCGGCGAGCCGTTTTCGCGCTAAGACGGCTTTGATGTTTGAATATAGTTTTCATTTATTCATTACGAAATTTATACGTTAATATTTATTTATTTATTTATTTATATATAACATCATTTTACGTTACTATTTATAATGGTCGTGAATTGTGCTGTGTATTTCATTATTTCAACCTTTGATTGCCTTTAGTTTAGTACTTACAAGTATTTTTGTTTGAAGACGTCATGGCAAGAAACAGTCCATAGAACTGAAGTGCTCGGTGGTGCTGGTGGGAGACTACACGATCGGCGGACGGCTCCTCATTCTGCCGGTTGAGGGTGAGGGCAAGTACAGGATCAAGATCCGTGAGTATAATACTTGTTTATTTTTTACAATTCAAACGTCTCTTATTCAGTCTACCACGAAAGTAGGAATGGGGACTTCACACGAACTATCCTTGATGTAAGGTTTCTCACAGTGGTTTTCGTGGTGTCGTTAACACTAAATTTCTAGGTTCGGCCCCCGATGTAGAAATACCAATTTTTATATGTTGTCTCGCATCTGGGTGTTCGTGGTACCGTCTTTGTTTCCGATGTTTACAACACAAGTGCTATAGTTACTTACTTGGGGATCAGAACAACGTATGTGATTGTTATCTTATATTTTCTTTGCTGTAGTTTTATCGCATTTAAATTTTGATATTCAATTATTTTTTATGTGAAATTACTCCACTAGTTTGTTATAATTATTAACACACAATACAAAAATTACGAACACTCACAAAAAATTCCTTCGATCCGGCCGGATTAGAACCGACGTCTTCTAGCATACCAACTAAGCCACGGAACGAGGCAGCGGACCTCACGAATTTTTCTAAGTGCTTGTTGTCGTGTCTTTGTATTTGGTTTTTCAACGACTTTTTAATCTTCTCTTAAGTAAGAAATCTTAAGTATTTCGTCACCCAGTTATAGATACCTCTACAGCTACCAGCCGTGGCTAGAGATGTCTTAATTTACTATATTTAAAAAAAAACCCCAGGATCAGGCTAGGAGGTACACTTTTTCAGAAACTTAATCTTTGTAGTTGCATGTTCATGTACATTCACGTGTGATTCACTATGTAACAAATTCTCAAAAAGGCTTTGTTTCTGTCCCTGTACTACGATATTATCAACTATAAAGCTTTATTCTCATCATGAGTCTTCTAATTTTATCGAGTATTAATTATTTGACAGTCATTGTTTCGCACGGATGTTGGACGAAAAATGAGAGTACAGGGCCTGGTTATACAGTATTGGTGTCTGTTCAATGGAGTAGCAAGTATCTAGAAAAGAGTAACTATGTACCTGAAACTTTGCTCTTGTGGCTGTCACAGTGGTATTTGCATAGCTGTCTATTTACATAGCTACTCGCACATGGTGGTATACGTACAAAATACCATTGGTGGTATTTACATAATCTCGCAAAATGCACACATTTTTATGTCCTATAGCATCAATTTGTAGAATTTTGGTTGCAATTTACAATAGGTTTTGAATATAATATTCCCTTTTTGTCTTTAAAAGAAGAGCAGCAGTAGAGCTCCTTGTGACAGAGTTCGTCCAGGGAAGTACTGCCACTTCACCAATTTCTGCCGCCAAGCAGTAAAGTTAGCATTACTGCATTCCGGTTTTGAAAAGATCTGAGGAGCACTGCCACTGCGCCCGACACCCTGAGACATAAATTGACTAGTCCCATGTGCCTGTAATTTCACGCAATTTAATTCCGGAAAAATAGTTTAATTTCTTATAAGTACTCTAATGCTACTAAATATTACAATGATGGTCTTGTTGTGATCAGTGCCTTGCCTAAAATTGAAATTTGTTTCTTTTCATAGGTGATCTAATAGTGACTGTCAAGTACGATGTGGGCGAAAAGATCATGGATGGGGATGTATATTGGACGCTACCGAAGTGGACGCATTCCACCGAACTTCAGGGTGGTGCCGAATTCCAGTTCCAGAACCTTTTCAATGGAAATAAACAGCTCTGTAAGTGTTAATATGTATATCGCTCTTGATGATGGAATGCAATGCCTTACTATACATAGGTGTCTCTAGATATTCCACGAACAATCTCGGTTAGCGATGAAACTGATATCTAATATCGGAAACTATTATTTACGTAGATATAAGTATGTCGATGGTTGCGGCCAATCACCGAATTATAGTTGTTAAACTAACAAATTTCGTTCTAGCTGATGCAGTGCACCAGTTCGCCAACCAGAACTGGAAAGATATCTTCCAAGAAGTGGCGCCACCGATTGTCAGAGAAATCGTCACGGCCATCGTCCTGGAAGTTTCGAAGTTCTTCACCAAAGTGCCTTTAAAGGAACTCGCGTTGGATTAAACAATTGTGTTAGACGCGTTATGGACATTGTAGAAATAGAGCAAAATTTGGCAACGTGTGGATATACAAGAATTTGGTATGTCGAAGTTGCCGATAGTTTATAGAATGGGGAGATTGATAGAATAGTAATATTTTGTTAAACAAAAATGCCAGATTGCTTTTACCATGTTATATTTTTAGATTTGCCATAATTAAGTTAAATAAAAAAATAATAAATTATGTTATAATTATATGTTCTTCATTGTTAAATATATTAAGTATATTGTATGTAAAAACATATATCAACAACGAATACAACCAGAGAAAAAAATAAGTAAGAAAAAAGTAGTTAGTCATCTACGCGTGGCTCGCGAGTCTTCTGGAAAATTCTGGCGTAGTCTTGATAATTAACTAACGCACCTATGATATGGTATCTACTTTGTATGTTATATCAAGTTCATAATGCTATGCGCAATTTTGTAATAAAAATTCGCTCTTCTTCCGTAGCGCGGATTAAAAGTAGTAAATTGAGTCTAAGTACAAGCCGGTGTCAACTTGTTAAAATTGAATATTGCACTACAGTCGTTAAATTGTGGCAGCAAGTTAGAATGGAGCAAAAAAGTCAAAAGAATGTTGAGTATTTGGCTCTGGGCACTATTCAGCAGGTTCTCATGTTATTAATTTATTTTGTTGTCACTTCGTTTAAAAAATAAAGCCATACGAAAGTTCGTAAGGTTTAATTTCCTTTATTTCCAAATGATCAGGGCCTGGTATTTTAATGTAAACAATTTTAAATTGGAACAGTTTTGCTATCATATTTTTATTAGGCGTACTTGCGTAAATAACCTTCTGTTATTAGATGGAGATGATTTGCTAGGTGTTCGGTTTATACCACGTTTAGGTTCGGTGTAAAATCAGTTTATTTCGTGGTAAGTATACCTTTCCGCTTTTATTTATTTAAAACCAGTGATAGATATAAAAAAAATTAAGAAAAAAGAAGACTAAATACGTATATACGAAATATATATATAGTATACGAAAATAGTTGTTTAGAAATAGCAGGGAGTACTTTTAGAACAAAAACCGTTGTTACGATATTATACTAAAAACAAAGATTAAAAATAAACATTATGAATTACGTCCAACGTTCTAACGTTCGATTTCCGGGCCGGGAGAAATATTGGAAAATTAAATAAATATTATATAATTTTCATAACGTGCGGTCACCGTGCATTATATATTTCCATACATATAATAAAAACATCAACACGAAATCTGAAACGGCAGATATTTAGTAGTAAATTACTACTAAAATTTTACCAATTATAACGAAGTTTAATTCACTTAAGAAATCGTGCCTTTTAAAAACGTGCGGATTGAGTGAGCATAAGAAAGTATTTGTAATAAATTGAAAAAGGCACTAATCGATCTGTAATTAAAAACGATAGTTTAACTAAACTTTTACTAAAAACTAGTACAATAATATTATATGTAAACTTAATACTTTTGTAGTTCTGACTAGCCCTCTGTGAGAATGTGCACGAGAGTGAGCACGCCTTAAGTTATTTTTATCTTGTTTTATCTTTTTACAAATAGAAAGATTGGTTTCTACAATTGTTTTAGAACTTTTACTAAATGACCTGATGAATGATTACACATTTTACAGAGGGTGCTTCCGGATTATTTATTAATATTAATTCCGGAAATTTATTGTGCGCCACACGCAGTGCACAAAAGTACGTACTAAATTTAGTAGATAATTATTATCGGGTTATTTACGTCAACTCAAGTAGGATATCTCATCGACTTGAGTTTGAAGACCTAAATGAATTTGAAATTTTGGAAAATGAGGTTTAGATTTGTGGGAAGATCAAGTTGTCACGACGTTCACAAGTTAGAGCTACAAAAATGTCAAGCCGTTCCTGAGCCGAGTATACTTGCACTTCTTATTCTCGCACTTTGCTTGCAATGCTTTATAGCATATAGGACGGGAGGCGCTATTAGCGTTATTTCTCAACAAAACTTTCTGTCACTTTTTGAGGGAGGGGGTTTAGTATTACAAGCAAACAGGTGCATTCAAATGCAAAATTGAATCTCACACAAACAAACGTCTACCACACTAGCATGTCCGTACACAGAATAGGCCTATAAAAAGAAATCGATTCTCATGAATATACTAGAGACGGAAAGTTATCGAGGTGAAGGTGTCGATATGTATTACGTAGTGGTTAATCGTGTATATGAAAAATGATTGATGATCCACCTTTCCACCCTTTCCACCCACCTTTGGCTAGACTGGATGTAGTGAATTTCTTTTTCCAGTTTTGTGTGTAGTGTAACTGCGATATTGTTTTACTTGTATTTGCCAGAGGAGGTTACCCATTGATTTACCAATAAATGGACCACAATAAATACAATCCAAAGTGTAATCCAAAAACCGCGAAAAAATGTTTTGATTTTTTTTTCAGTTTATGGCTTTTTGCGGTCAGCGTTGGAGCCAATGACAAGCATGGCCGGAGTTAACCTCTGTAAACGTAGTGACATGTATAGAAATATTAAAAAAACTAAAACATTTCATTTAAACTGTATATTCATTGCAGTATTTAATTGCTTAATTTTGTTTGCCACAATTTAAAGGCCTAAAAATTATCCATATTCAGCTTCTACTGGAAATAACAAAATGCACCATATTTATCTTCTAGTGGAAACTACTTGAGCACAAGAGTGATGGAGTAGTCTTAATGTCAATATTAATTAAGTTTTTTATTGAATTGATATTCAATTATTTTTTGTGAAATTACTCCACTAGTTTGTTATAATTATTAATACAAAGGTCGAACACTCAGAAAAAAATCCTTCGATCCGGTCGGATTTGAACCAACGTCTTCTAGCTTACCGTGCCAGGCTATATACCAATTAAACCACGGAACGAACCAGCGAACCTCACGAGTTTTTCTATGTGCTTGAGTCGTGTCTTTGTATTTGGTTTTTCAACGACTTTTTAGCGTAGCGCCATCTATGAGAAATCTATGAAAGATTTATCAAACAGTTAGTACCTTTATAGCTACCAGCACACTGTATTTTGATTTTTGTTGAATTGATATTCAATAATTTTTTGTGAAATTACTCCACTAGTTTGTTATAATAAAGTAAATATGTATGTAGTTGTAGTTGTTTGTGTGTGCCAAGTTATGTAAAAATTTGATTTTTCAAAATGAAGCGAATAAATGAAGATGGTCTTTGATTCATTGTTTATACACTATGTATTATACGGCGGTATGATTTCAAACCAGGTTTTTTTCTTTTTTGATTTGTAGGTAAACTTGAAATAATAAAAATAATAATAATAAAAACCTCGTAATGACTTATTTTAATAACAGAATATCGATAATATGTACGCTTCCAAGAACAACACTATCTCAAAATAATCGTTAACAACAATCATCAATTGTGCTTTTAGATCTGTATTTGGTAAGTAGTGTAGTGTATGTAGTAAGATACAGTAAGTTCAAACGTGCAAGCGTCCTCTGACGACTCGCACCCCCGTCCTGCACAGAGTTTAGACCGATCTTTTAAATATATTTATTATTGTATGAAAGTAAAATCGGATGAATTCTTAAAATTCACGGAATAGAGTTGTTGTTTATGATTATTAGAAACTGGCTGAAGTAGATACGAATAATTTAAGTTGTTGTCAGCGGGCCGCCAGAGCATTGTGTTTTTTACCAATGTCAATTCTATTTCAATGTATTATTTTAGTACTTACCTTATTTTATAACTGTTCGCTCGCTCGTTAAAAATGATGTTAGTAATAAAGTCCTCAGAGGTTATTATTATTTTTCAAATAACCCTGTACGTACCATTACGCCTGTCTATCCTGGAGTAGGCAAAATTGTAGAGCTCCACCCACTACACCCCTGACGTACTTCTTTTGCTTCCTCGTATAATAGTAATAATGGGGATGACCACACCAAGTACCTGGTCTCAAAACTAAAGGCTTTTCTGTACTATTACTACCAAAGCAATGGAATTCACTCCGGGGCGCTATCCAGAACATTCATAAATCCGGGATCTCCTCAACCAGCAACCATAATTTATTGGGTCACAGAGGTCGTCAACATAGCTACATAGTAATAGAAAAGTATAGTAATTATACATAAGCTGTTTTATAGCCTACATTTATTTCTCTCGTGAGCTTGGGTGTAATTTGTGGTTGCCTATGTGGGTCCTTGGCACCCGCGACACAGGGTTTACCTAGTGCGGGGCTATGAATGTGTAGCGTTATAAAGGTCATTTAACAATTTTTTTTAATCTTATTTTTAATAAGGCCTATAACACTTGGGCGTCAATGGCGGCCTTGTGATGTCAATTCCTATGAATTATTGTACTCTACCGTATCCTCACATATGAGTACAGAGTTTTAGTCCTCTTCGCCAACGGGTCACCCAACACAATTAACTCCCAAACTTGCCAAATACCCCCTAATTGAAATTGGCTTCTTAGAGCTGATGGCTACATTGCATTAAATGTAGCATATCTTCAAGTTTGTTACAGAATTTCTTTTTACCGCTCTTTTTATTAGATGATAGAAGTTATTTAAGCGAAGGTGGCCAGTGCGAAGTCTAAAAGCTAAGACCAGTGCATTTCTAGAAAGTGCACCGTCCACATAAAGAAACTGGTCTTTATGATGTTAGTAATATAGTCCTGTGAGGTTGTTAGTGTTTGAATAACAACCCCGTATATATTCCGAGCAGTGGTAGCTCAAAAGGGAGAACTGTTGCTTGTCAATTGGGACGTCAGTGGTTCGAATCTCTGTCATCTATCTATTACGCAGTAGTACCTCTCGTGAACGAAAACAAAAAAATGTCATGAGACCGAAGAAAACGTGTAAAGTCCTCAACGTGGCGGACTACACGCCCCGCAGAGGGGCGTAAATGGATTGAGGTCATTATTGTTTTTTTTTTCGTTTCGGTGGTTAAAGTACGAGTGACAGTTACCAGTAATTATTTTAACAATTTAAAACATTCGTATTGCTTCATTTCTAGACAAGTCGTTAGTGCTAAGAGGACAAAGAGGAATATAAATAAATTGTTCGGGATAATTTCAGGTTCTGATATGGATATACGATACGGCGGGTCGCAGACTTTGCTCCCTTATTAAAACACTTACTGAATTGGGAGATAATTTCCGTATATTTGTAAAGGTATTCAAGCGAGACAAAAACAAAAAAACTAGACAGAACAGAAACAAAAAACTAAAACAATTGTGATACGGACAAAGGTGACATACATCAATAAGGAAAATAAAATGTTAAACTAAGAAGATTTCGCGACATTCTCCCGCCGTTGCAGGTGAAGGGTTAACAGATACATCTGCAACTACCTATTAATAACACAGAAATTAAACTACTTACAGTTACAAGTTTAATCTGTGCGGGATTCTGATGGGTCGTCCAGCACGTGAGACTCTCTCAGATTTGGTAGACTCCTGAGAAGATTGTCCAGGACCCGTGACTGCAGGCGTGACCACCGCTTGCCCTTCTGATACTGAGGAGACCTCTAGTGGAAACAGTGTCTGAATTGGTCTAACAAACTCGCCGTTTGCCGTTCTTACAAGGGCAACGCGTAGATTCCATCAACTCCCTTTTAGTTCTCTAAGATTAGCTCCAAAGGCCAATTGATCCTTTTTTATAATCAGACCCAACTAATACGACGTCTCCCTTATTGATTTCTGCACCCTTTTTATTATTACGTTTTCGAACTAGAGCCGAAAGATAATCATTCCAAAAACGAGTCTTCAAGTCATTAACTAGTTTTTGAATATACCGCCACCTAACAGTTAGTTTTTGAGAATTTAAATCAGCAAAATTGTTATCAGTTCCTACTTGATTCTGTATAGACATCGCGGGCGTAAGCGGTTTCAAATTTTCTGTATTATCAGATGCGTAAGTTATTGGTCGTGAATTAACAACCGCCTCTGCTTGGCATAAAATAATGCATTTCCATTAAACTCAAACACGCTTTACGCAACCCCCATACGACGCAAAATATTTGCCATGAAACTTACGGTCATCCGGATTGACTGATATTTGTAGGAACGCTTTCTTAATATCGGCAGTAATATCAATCACCCCCTTCCTAAAATTTATCAATAGCCTTGGTATCTGTTCTATTAAGTTACTCCCCTTCTCTAAGCAGTCATTTAGTGATAACCTATTCTTACCGAAGCAGAAGCGTCAAAAACTGGCCTTATTTTAGTTGTCGCACTGGACTCCTTAACAATCGCGTAAAGAGGTAAGTAGTGACCTCTACATGTATTATCAATGGGCACTTCCTCAATTATGTTACTATCTAACCATTCATCAAACACTTATTGTAATCATCTAATAATTCTAATTTAACTAGTTTTTTGGTAGTTGATTTGAGTCTGCGTCTCGCAATATCAAAATTTGTTTGCAGACTATCAACTGTACCTTTCCAAGGAAAATGTTCATAACGCCCTTCATTATCAACTGTTATGGTTTGTTCAAAAAATTCTGACACTTCCTCCTCAGCGCTAGTCTTCGTTTTTAACTTAGTGTCATCTCTGATTCCCAAAGATTCTAATTTCCTCAATATCAAATGTACAAAACTGTGCACTTTACTGCAGTTCATTGGTACTACAGTGGTATACCACATTTGTAGGGCCCTGGATGGTCCAACCCAATTTAGTCTCCATAGCCAGCAAATCATCAATCCGTACTGACCATCCCATCGGGATCCAGAATTTACCTAAAAATCAGAACCTGTTAATAAACTGATATCTTTGACATCATTCATATGGCCACCCTTTTGCTGTAACTTTGACAATAAGTTACTACCATACTTAACTTTAGGTAAATGACCACAGATACTATCTTGCTCTAAGACCTGTATCTTAGTTTGATGACTACCATCAATATTCTCAATAATTAACTCATACAACTTATGGTTTTTCCTCTGAGTTACTACTCCACCGAATAATGTATGGTTCATCTCTGTTTGACCAATAGTTTTCAATTGTAGATATTCCGCTACACTTCCCTTTATAAATGACCGCTGAGCTGCTGAATCTAACAATGCTCGTACTGTCACCGTTTTGTTTCCATTTATTACATTAATATATTCCATCAATGTTTGTAGTAATATGGTATTTTGACAAGACGTCACTTGACTTAATGCTGCTTGTCCATCTTTCGATTTCTCCGACACCTCTTGTTTTGGGCCAAACAAACTTTCACACATGATAGGAAAGTGTCGTCTTCCACAGGCAATACATTTTACATGTTTTCTGCACTTCATTGCCATGTGACCGACCTTTAAACATACATGGCTTGCGTTTTTCCGCTTCAAAAATCACGTCTTTCCTCTAGAGACCTTATCAGTTTGATCTTTCTCCTTTGGCTTTACATTTTAACGTTCTTGCTCTTACTTACTGTTGAAAAACACGCTGCTGCCTTCAGCAGCGTGTATTTCCTGGCGTGTCAGAAAACTCATAGTCTCTACCTTGATTAGTACGAGTCAGATTTATTTCTTCTTTCTTCAAATTCTACTTCTAGTCTCACGAACTGAAGTAATTTAGTTAGTTGACTTCCCGGTTGACCTTGCAGTTGAGACCGATTCCACGCACGTAATATATCTGTTGGCAACGCCGACTCAACTAATGGAAACAAGAAAGCCGCATATTTTTCTCGTGTAACGCCAAGCGACTCTAACGCCATAAATTGTGTCATGATTTTATCGTATAATGACCTCAGAGAAGAACTGGTAGGTCCTTTGGCTTGACTTAAAGTTAATTGAAGCATTTCTCGTACAGAAAACTCCGTCAGCAAGTCATCTCTCGCGAATCGTTCTTTCAATTGTTCGAGTACCTTATGATAATTCTCTGCTGACGAAGGGAAGCTTTCCACTAGCTCTCGTGCACCTGTCACCACCTCCATACTTTGGATCAAATATTGGAGCTCGTCTTCTTTGTCTATGGTCTCGTCAGGGTCAATCTTCTTGAACTGCGCCCAGAACGGTGGCAGATCCAGCTTCGGTAAGTGGTCGTTTCGCATTGCCGAAGCTGTTTGAACCATCTCCTGACCCACAGCGCTTGCACTTGACAGTACCACACACAGAACGCTCTGCTGAGTCTGTTATTTCTTTTACTGGCTGCTCTAAACTCGTCATGATGCATACTCAACTTCTTGAACTCTGCACAAATATTCGACATCTCCTCTTTATTAACATATTCTTTTAATTAATTTGCGTTAAAAGTAAATCTTCGTCTCGCTAATTTGCGATCTAATAGTATTCTATCCATTTTCTTTAATCACAACGGTCACCAGATGTTCGGGATAATTTCAGGTTCTAACATGGACATACGATACGGCAGGCCGCAGCCTTTGCTTCCTTATTAAAACACTTACTGAATTGGGAGATAATTTCCGTTTATTTTACAGGTATTTAAAATAGAAACATTTGTTCTAACAAAAAAACTACTTTTTTTTTAGGTATTTGGCTTCTGTCCCACTGAGGACAATTCTGCTACTGTCCGGGTTGAAAGATACAGTATATCGGATACCGACGAAGGTGACATATATCAATAAGGAAAATAAAAAATAAAATGTTAAACCAAGAAGGTTTTGCGACATAAATGTTGTGTGTTGTTGATGGTTTGTTGATTGAACTTTACGGGAAAACCATAAAGGGCAGAGGTAATAACTTTGGCGTATATTATGCGTTGCTGCCTGACGAATGACGCATGAGACAAGTCTCAAGTCTCAAGTGTTAAGTAGGTATCAAAACAAAGAATTAGAAAAATCAAGATTGTCTCCCATCGATTTCTGTTTGCGAAACATTATATAAAGTTGTCTCTTTGATTTGGCAATAAATATGGCCGAATATTTTTTCATACAATTGTCTGATATTTGTTGTCATTGTGTATCTGTAGTACTGCCGTCCCTACAACTAACGTTATTTAATTAAATTTTTATTGAATTGATATTCAATTATTTTTTGTGAAATTACTCCACTAGTTTGTTAGAATTATTAATACAAAGATCTGAAAAAAAAGAAGAATTTTTTCTGAGTTTTTTTCTAAGTGTTCGAACAAACTAGTGGAGTAATTTCACAAAAAATAATTGAATATCAATTC
>NW_020653850.1:24672388-24737244 GCF_003589595.1 Hyposmocoma kahamanoa | reverse complement strand
AGAAGACGTCGGTTCGAATCCGACCGGATCGAAGGAATTTTTTCTGAGTGTTTTTTCTGAGTGTTCGATCTTTGTATTAATAATTATAACGTTATTTATTTATAAGAAATCACAAAATAATAGTAACAACATAATTCTCGCACTAGGGAACCTTGTGTCGCGTGTCATGGACACACACATCGACAAACACAAATTACACCCAAACTCACGAGAGAAATAAATTTATAGGTCATGCTAATGTCAAAAAATACAAAAAATCTTTTGCATGGGTGAACTGAGACAGGTATTATATATACAGATATACAACAAAATTCTAAATTACCAACCAATTGTCCGCGAACACATCAGCAACCCGGTCGAGAGCATGGAACTCATTCATGACAATCGTTCTGGTGGTCGGTGCGTTGAAAGTAGAAACCATGTAGCGCCCAGGTACACGAAGCGAAAGTTTTCGCGCGGACGCCTTCATGAACATTAATGTAATAATAAATAATGGGTCACTGGGTGACAGATGATCAGTCCGATCTGGTGGATGTAGAGAGAGAATGGAGAGCCCTTGCAGTAAGATAAAATATGCTCGCCCGGAGATTTGCACGTTGCAGTGTGGAGGTTAAAGTATACTGTCAAACCTTCTACACGTGTAGCCTGTGGGTGAAGTATAATAAGGTGACCCTAAATTCGCTGAGGGTACAATATAACAACGCGTTTAGGATGTTGTTCGGGTTACCACGACACTGTAGCGTTTAGGTTCGGTGAGACACGCACAGATGGCTTTCATGCCATTCTGAGGAAGCGGGTTGCCTCACTTTGGCGGCGTGGGTGCCCCAACATTTACTGTCAATTAATTTATATTTAAACAATCTCTCAACAATCAATGTTGTAATTATTCGTGATTGTATAGTTTATGGATTTTAATTTTATAATTTTAATTTATTTTCATGTTATCTTATTCTATTTTAATTTTAACATTTAGCATCATACTAACCTTATTCCTAAGCTCTTTACGAACGAACTATGGATAATTGTTTTTGGTCCGAAAGAAAGTATTATTATTATCATTATTAATGGCGAATCTGTAATTTTGTTTACTAGGCAACAACATTTAAATTCCTCTGAATAATAAAACCGCGTAGACCAAATTCAACCCACTGTCGCCCGCGTCTCCGGGACGCTCATTTAAGTTAAAACGTAAAAGCTAAGCAAATAGAGCGTATTTTGCCATGACAGACGCACGCGGTCGCAGCGCGGCTGCAACGCGGACTCCGCTCTTTAACCGCGCGGGCTGAGCGCGAAGAAATTCGTGTCAAATAAATTCGCCCGTAGAGTGCACGTTTTGTTTGGCATGGCGAAGTTTGCGTGTGCGACATTTATAACGAATTTACCTATTAACATGTCTGGGAGCAGCGAAATGAGGTTTGCAACCTCCTGTAAGTGGTTTTTTATATCTTATTTAATTTCAGTTGTATTCTTAAGTAAAATAAGCGCAATTGACACTTTTGTACCAGCAAAAAAAACTTTAGGTGTGTCAATATCTCGAAATTACCGATATGCAAATGCGTTAGTTATGACGAGGAGGTCAGAATAGGTGAGCAAACCGTGAATTATTCTAATGTAATACAAAATAATAATAGCTGTTATAATTATTAATACAAAGATCGAACACAGAAATAATCTCAGTATAGAGTACTAAAAAAACCGACCTCAAAAGTACGTGGAATTACGTCTAAGGTACCGGAGGGTATTAAGGCCTAGCTAAGGGAGATTTCAAATAAAATGAAAAATGTAGTCGTTAATCAACAGGTTGAATTTCTAATCAGTCATTTATATTAAGGACTATAAAATAATAAAATAAAATAACAACTTCTGCCATAAATAAAAACGGGATTAAAACTTTTTAAAAACTTAACTTATAGGCCTTAATTTACTATGGCAGGGAAATTAGGCCTATTACTTCAGCAGTCTTAAATATTTATAATAACTAACAATATTTGGTATTTGAGATCCATAATCAGGTAAATTAAGTAATTTAACATTAAATACTATGGAGAATTAGATGGATTTGCTGGTCAAGCAGACTGATACCGATCAATTTAGTTGCAGCCATCAGGACACTCAAATGTGTCGGTATCATCAACCGACAAACCAACACATTCTTCATGGAACCATTTTCCACATTTTTCGCATTTTCGCATGTCAGCCATCTTATCTTCTTCGCAAGCATGGCAGTACCACCCTCTTTCCTGCTGCGAGATATCATTCTTCTTTTTTGCTTCAGTTTTCTTCGCTTTCTTTTTATTATTTTCAAAAATATCTTTTGTAATCGGTGTCCCTCTGTAATTAATTGCTTTTTTTCGAATCGTCGTCGTCGGTGTTTTTTATGTAATCTTCACTGGTGTTGGCATAAGTTGGTAAATAGGCGTTTTTTTGTTCAGCAGAGAGAGCGGCACATCGTCTTCATCGTCCGAATCTGAAAAACAAACCAAACGGTGAAGGTCCCTTCCGGTAGGCCTGGCTGGCGTCAGCTCTATTGCATCAGATGTTGTAGCAGACGTCTCACTTCTTTTAACAGGCGTTTTATTGCTGAAATCTAAATTTTTTTGAAAACTTGTTGAAGTCGATGGCCTGGGAGAATTCGGGTGCAAGTTTTCTTGATTTTCTGGTACCATCGGTGCTGGAACTTCTGTTAATACCGACGGAGCAAAAGCAGTTTCCGGAATTGCTTCAGGATTCAAAAGAAACAGACCAGTGGCTCTAAAGCCACTGGTTATGTTACTATGTGTCATGCATTTGGACCAGACATTAGAAAGTATGACATTAAATCGCGCCTTGGTTAGCTTCTTGTCTGGATTTTGATCCAAGAAACATAAGACTTCAGCATCCCAGTGATGTTCAAATGAACGGTAAACTGCTTTGTCAAGCGGCTGAAGTTCATGTGTTCTGTTCGATGGCAGACAGTATAAGGATATGTCGAACGAATCTGCGACGTCGACGATACTCAGATCTAAATGACAGGCTGCTCCATCAAAAATCAAAAGACACTTTCCAGCACTTTTGTATCTGGCTAAGTGTTTCAAAAATTCCTTGAAAAGATCATTTGTCATATAACCCTTAGCTGATTTTTCTATTAAAGTTCCCGGTGGTAAATTATCGTGTAATTGCGGCTTCAGCCTTTTCCCTTTAAATATCACCATTGGAGGTATGGCAGTACCGAGCGCATTTACACATCCCGCAATCGTGACGCTTTCTGCGTGTTCCGAAGACTGCAAATGCACTCGTTTTGCCCCTTTCTGAGCCAAAACAGTTTGTTGGTGGTGGATCGTTAATCGACAACCTTTTTCATCCATGTTGTAGATTCGTTCAGGATGATTTTTCAGGTCCAAATCGTCATAAACTGCTTTTATTTTTGAGAAATGGTCATCAACAATGAACTTGTTGAGTTTTTGTGCCCGCGCCGGGTTCATAAACTGAGCTTTTCTTTTAGATAAATTAGGGTGTCTTTTCATGAAAGCTTTAAACCAGTCCTTGCCAGCGAGTTTAGTGTTTTCATTGAAACTGTGCTTTATGTTATTAGCCTCACAAAATTTGTAGACCAAGCGACGAAGTATGCGTGGTATGACGGGCAATCCTATTTCAGAAAACCTGATAATCCTCTTCACCAGATCATCTTCCTGTTTTTCGTTCAATATGGTTTTCCGACCCAGTAATTTTCTCAAACTGCCAGTATTGAGATGATTCCTGATGGTTCTTCTTGGGACCTTATATCTCTCAGCAGCTTTATACGTACTCAGAATTCCCATTTGAACAGCTCGAACTGCTGACACCAGGTCTTCTTCAGACCATAATGCCCGTTTGGGAGGCATTATGGTCGTATTCACTGAAAATAAAATATCCACTGTTAGCTTATTCGTTATAATCTTACATATCTACAAAAGATCTTGAAAGGAGGATAAGATACAGTCATAAAATAATCTAATAAATCACTAAATAAAAGTTAGAGGATAATAAGGCCTATGGAAATTTTTGATAGGCCTTAATAACCTCCAGCCATATACGTAAGAAAAAGAAATATATTTAAATACATTAAGGTTACATTACCTACAAGATTCGAGACCACCATAAGGGTTAAATAAACTAGAAATAGAACACAAATTCGATTAGCTAACTGTAATATAACAAAAAATACTTACAATTGTCTAGTGTGATTTTTTACTATTCGAGCGGCGCGACCTCCCAACATAGAATTAGACACGGTACTGACGGCGCGGAGCGGGATGAAGTGTGACCTCGAGCTTATAACAACGTGTGCGCACGTAATGTATCTGTGCGTGTGGCGTTTGAGTGTGTAAATACAATATAAGTACGATTTCTGTTCCTTAGGCCTTATAATCCGACAGGCCTTATTACCCTTAGGTACCTTATTTGCTAAGTTTTATTGAAATATCCCCTACTTCGCCATTATACAGGACTTGACACTGGACATAATAAAAATCTGTTCTCACTACTCAAAGTATATTTAGAGAAAAACGCCTTGAATTGGAGAAATAGCAAAATCAACCATTAAAGTAATTGCTCCTAAATTAATCTAACATTATTTATGAAAATGAATCTTCATGCGTGAAAAGCCACCCTTCGAGGTGGATGATTTTCTTCAAAATGAAATGGGACCACTATGGAAATACCCCCTTTCCAACAAAAAAGAATCATGAAAATCGGTTCACAAATAACCGGAGTTATCGCGTAACATACATACAAAAAAAAAGAAGAAAAAGAACCTCCTCCTTTTTTTAAGTCGGTTAAAAAATCCAGATCTTTGCAATTGGTTTTTAGCGACTTTTTGGTGTAGCGCCATTTATGAGAAATGTATTTATTCACTCAGCTTTACCTTTACAGCTACCAAGCTGACTAGTGATGCACTTTAATAATTGTAATTTTTAAGTTTATATCTGTAACAAGCGCATAGAAAAATTCGGGAGGTCCGCTAGTGCATTCCGTGGCTTAGTTGACATTGCGTCCGCCACGGTTTGCTGGAAGACGTTGGTTCGAATCCAGCCGGATTATAACTAGTGGAGTAATTACGTACTCATATACTCGTAACTTTACTTGGCCTCTAGGTGTTAGCCATAGAATGTTGTAACGTGTGTACTTGTAATTGGTTTGTGTATCGAAGTTTTATTCTTTTTACATTCAATTATTTTTTGTGAAATTACTCCACTAGTTTGTTATAATTATTAATACAAAGATCGAACACTCAGAAAAAAAAATCTTTCGATTCGGCCGGATTCAAACCGACAACTTCTAGCAAACCGTGTCAGACGCTATGCCAACTAAGCCACGGAACGAACCAGCGGATCTCACGAATTTTTCCATGTGCTTTGTTGTCGGCTCTTCGTATTTGCTTTTCAACGACTTTTTAGCCGTAGCGCCATCTATTGTTTGAATGTATTAATACACATGCCTTTTACAAATAAATAAATAAATTCAGAAAGGTAACCGACCGTACCTAGTTACAACAAATATTAAATAGGTAAATGATTTAGCATAATTATTACCTAGTTCTCAGAATTAATATTAGCATCTTAATCCATAAATTGATGTTGTAAATCTATTTATGGTGTTATTTGGCTATCTGACAAATAGTGTCATAAATCAACGACGCATACGTCAGCGCGTCTGCAGGCGTCGTAGGCGCAGGTAGTTCACAGTTAGTACCGACTTAGTAAACGAACAATTACTTACGTGAATTGTATTCCATTTACATTTCACACGTAGTTGCGGAAAGTAAACAAATTACTCGCATATTAAGACAGGTTCTACCAGGTTTTAAATTTTAAAGTTCGTTCATTTTATAACAGCTAGTTGCTAGTACGAGCTTTTTTATGATACCAAGGTCCGTCTGCACATTGCACCTGCTGTGAGCGCCTCACAGAGCTTTAGATCGTAAATATCTGACGGGCACTGCCACTCTGCCTGTCTGAACTGAAGTTGACAAGTCCCATGTGCCTGTAATGTCACTAGCACTCTTACCCGTCAAAACTGGAACGCAGTAATGCTCACTAGAGACGAGAAGTAGGCAAGGCGGCAGTACTTTCCTGGACGAACTATTTGACAAGAAGCTCTCCTGCTACAAACATTTTTATACGGTCTTACTCGGGTCATATCGATAACTATGGCGTGCACGGAAGGAGCTTCTTTGCGTGACGTAACAAAAGCATTCATCGAAGGTTTGGTTTTCTGCCATATCCAACATTCAACACCGTAGACCAAGGCTGGGACACTGGTTACGATAGTGCTTATAAAAACAAACAAGTTATAAAAATATTAACAAAAATAGGTTACTTGGCTAATATTATACATAATGTACGCCAATCATAAATTAGTACGGTCAAGTTGGGTAACTTTAAAAATTTTTCTCAGGTTTCTATGGACACAAAATAAAGATACACAGACACACACACACACCTTTTATAATTGGCATTGAATTAAAAATAGAATGAATATTATACAATATATATATATAATCTAATCTAATATAAAAATATGTAAAATAAAATAATGTAATATATAATAATAATAATCTGTGATCATAATATGTAAAAATTTTCCAAAAACATTTTAACAAAATTCTTTTTGCTTTGCTTTGGTGTTATTCTTTTAACAATAACAATGTTTTTATCGATTACCTGCGAGACAGGCTTTGCCTAGTGCAGGAATCGTAGGAAATTCTCTGTACGCTTACCTGGTTTGTTGTCGTAACTAAATTGTAATGTACCTGCACAAGTTCATTTGTAAAAATAAAATTTATTTGTATTGGTCGATAGGTTTTATTGATTAATGATTAATCCTTTTATACCCAAATTTAGAATAATTTTATTAAAATTACGAATTAGAAAAAAACTGCTTAAAAAAATTGCGCTACAGGGGCCACTCAACGTTATCCCGATTTCTGATTATAATTGAACCGAGTTATTTTAAGCAGCTAAAATATTTCTTCATTGACAATTTAAGTAATTTAAATGTTAGGATAAAAAACATTGACCAAGATCAGTTATTAAAATATAATTTTGAAAGAAAAAAAATGGATCTGTCAAACTAAATAAACTTGTTCTAGCAAACAGTTTAACATCCACTTGAGGATATCATTTACCAAATAGCAGTTGCCAACCGAACCACACACATTTTTCACTCTTTGAACACGACCAACGGAAAATGGCGCGTACCTACCTATTTCAAAATTTCTTTCCTGTCAATGTTATGTCACGTTTGACATCTACAATATTTATTTGGTCGTTCCGTTTCACGTAGTTATCAATGTATTTGACTACAAGTTGTTTAAGAAAAACAGAATCTTCAAACCAGTTTTAATTAAAGTTACAAGGAAATTCAAAGTTACTTAATTTGATGGTCGCTTACTAGAAGACCTTAGACCTTACTGTAATGTATGGTAAACTTGAACACATATTTTAATATGTACCATATTTCAAGTTGTAGCAAGGTCAATGAACACTGTATATTGTATACAGTACTTACTTAATATTCGCTTTAAGACCATTTGACATAGAGAAGGCCGACACACACTTGTAAACAAAACATTGAACATGGTCAGCACCCTGACGTGTAATCTTCCAAGTTGGACACACAAAGCTTTGGTAAAGAAAGGTGACAGGTTAATATAAAACCAGTCTGTTACTGAAGATTTACGACCACTAAGACCTCGCCTTATTGAGACGACCCGATACCAGTATTTCTATCATGTACAATATCACGAAAAGTACTAATTGCTAGCGACAGCTGTCTCTATGCCCTCGTGGTTGATGCACTGGTGTTTATGCCAGACCAAAGCAGCAAATGTATTAACCTTGATGTCACCTACGCTGATAAATAGGATAGCTTCGTCAAGAGAAATAAATTTTCTCGGTAAATAGGTAAAGTACATACCTAAATCAAACCTAATATAATTGCGGTACAATCAAGTGTTTACGTATGTATACATACAAACCAATCAAAAGGTAGTCTTTGACGTCGTTGCTAACTTTGCCTGGGATTGATAAGGTTGATAGATAAATGAGCGAGGAAATAAATTACGTTTAAAGACATTGTTATTTTGTTTCTTACGGGGATGACGTGTTCAATCAAAGTCCCTAAAGAAAAATATTAAAAAAAGGATTACCACGAGGAAAGTCCTTTGCAAGTACATTTAGTTTTTTTCGCAATAAAATCTGGATAAATTTCGTTCCTGTCTCTACATTTACAAATCTAACTATACTATTACGATGTTTTTGGTAATTATTAAATTATATTTTCTACTCGTATAAACTCAAAAAACTCGAGTTCTTTACCTTGTGATAATTTTATTGATATGAACGTTTTAAAGGGAACTCAAAAATTTGTGTAAATTTCCAAATGACGACTGATCGTCATTCATCTTCTGAACGTTTTTGTATGAGTGAGAACAATGAGCCGCTAAAGTTTTACAAAAACATCCGGCCCTTCAACCTAGGTACCTGTGTACATATACGAATCTTTAAAATCTGTGAAAAAAGAAAACATTGCATTTACCTGCACCGAAGTGGATAAATCCAGCTAACAATATTTATCTTTTGCCAAGTAGTAACATGAATGAGGTAACAAGTCAACATAGCGTAGGTACGTATTGGATATTCCGAGAATCGAGAACAAACACAGAGCAAAAACACGGCAGTTCATCTTACAAATATAGCATTCGTACCAATCCATGGTGGAAAATTTAGCTTCGCTGAGATGGCAATGACAAATGGTCCAGAGTCATAGTTGAGCCAAAACAAGTTCACCGGGTCGGTTCTGCCCGCTCTACAGTATGATTTTAGCGCTTCGAGAAATTCTGCACAGCCATTTTCATTAAGTCTCTCAAATAAGTGATAGGTTAATGAGTATATATGAATAACTGATTTTATATTTAGGTTTTGCAAATTAAAAATTACCAGACTATTATATATCAGTGATCAGAAACGTGGATCCTAATAAAATAACAGGTAGGATTGTGACGTCTGTATAATTTACATTAAAAAAAAGAAAACCAATCTATTCTTGGTTCCCGGAAACAATTATCTCAAAACGAAAGGGAGTGCCCCTGGCGAGGATGTATGGATTTATTCCAGGATGTTTATATACACAAAATGTCAGGGTTATTTTACAATGTGTTTCGTTAATCTAGAAATTATTAAGGCCAGCGACGTATTCACAGCGACGTATTTACTCAAGGTAGTCGCACTTCGGACTCTTCAGCCTTTACAATAGTGGCTGTTGCACTTTGTCCACATTTATTAAAAAACGACAAATGGATAATAATCATAAAGTCATCTATACATTTTATGGACCGCTAACTCAAAATAGAAGACGCGAACTTTTCATCGTCGAACATCGTCGGCTGGAGAGCCGTTGCCTAGAGCAACTTAAGACTAGATTTATGATTTCATTATTTATAAAGTATGTACGATGAGGATTTTATTATTATATTCATTATGCTTGACCATGGGACTTATAAAGAGTCCAAAAGGTGGATTTGTTTTAAAAAAACAAATATACGCATTTTAGACCCGAAAAATTAGTTTTATTTTCCGATATTTTTACAATTCCATTTAAAATTACATGATATCATAATAGTAATTTACTTTTTAGGTACAAAATCCCCGTAACGTGAAGTAAAATGTAGTTCAACTGAGACATAAAATCTCGTTTATGTCCATTAAGAGGAGCATAATGTTTGAGCAATGTTAGTTATCCAATTATTGTCAATGTTAGAACATTTTTCCTTATTATTTTCTTCACATACTTTACTTGTCAACATATTGCCTTCTGTGACAAATGTGTCGTATTTGCATGTTATGTATGATTGATTATACAAGTAACTTTGATATATGAAATGCAGTCTTCGACACTCGAGATGGTATAATACAAGATTTATTCATATAGCATGGTTAATACAGGAGAGCTTGAAATACGTTTCGACATCCTTTTTTATGATATCAAGTAACGATACGAACGAATCGTGCGCCTATCACTTATGACACGTCTGTCCATAACAGCTGCAGTGCCACTCTGCGCCCGTCACCCTGAGACATTAGTAGACAAGTCCCACTTGCTTACATTACTGCTTAGTGGCAGAAATAGGTAAAGTGGCAGTACTTCCCTGGAAGAACTAACTCTTTCACAAGGAGCTCTTCTATTCTGTACTATTCTGACAGACGTTTAATGCGATAACCACTTAGGACTAATACCGGAATCTTCTTATCGTATCAATGGCATGCTTAGGATTTGCCAATCAGTGTAAGGTACTCACCGATTGTTCTGGGTGTCGTGTGGGGAGGCTTGTGCACCCCATATACCGGATACCAATACCGGAATGAAATTGTTTGTTATTACGGAACTGGTCCGCAAGCAGACCAATAAAAGAAAATCAGGTCTTACTGTCTCACAAGATCATGCTGATAGTAGTGACCGTTTAATGAGGGATGCACCTACCAGTTAACCGTGATAGTTCAAGAACGGTTTACTAAAATGGTAGGTACACTAATAAACCAGTAAATTATGTTAATAGTTGTAGTAATGACCGGAAAAGTCTTCAAAATTATATTCACGCACTTGTTATTTCTTACGAAATGCAGTGGAACAGCAGCGAGATAAAATCTAAGTAAAATATTGTTCCTCTTAATAGAGCAGCACCTTAAAAGTTAACGTCAAGCGGGTCCTGCGCCAGCGCGGGGCGGCGCGTTGACGTCACTCCAACCATAGGTATAAGTTAGCTCTACCGCTGGCGATGCCACTGTCATTCGAAATTTAGCTAATCGTGTACACTTGAACTTAAAATCATTATAAATTAAGCAAATTGAGTAAACAGTAAAGATGCTGCGGTACTTGTGTTTCCTGGCTATCATATTAGGAGTCAGATCGGCTTTAGGTAAGGCAGATATTTGTCAGTCTTTATCATTTACGAACTTTTCACAATCAACTAATTAAAAGTTCTAAATAAGTTCATCAAAATACTATTTACAGTGGTCTTAGAGAAAATCTGAACTAACGAGCCTAAATAAGTAACGAAGTAAAACCAAATGTAAGTTGAACTAATTGGAATATTTTCATTTTCGACTTCAAAAAAAGAAGGAGGTTTTCTATAACTCCGCCATTTGTGAACCGATTTTGATGATTATTTTTTTGTTGCAAACAAAGTAGGTGCCCCAGGAGTGGTTCCATTTAAATTAGAAGAAAATATTCCTCATCTAAGGGTGGCATACTAGGGGAAGAATGACTTTTGAGGTCGGTTTTTTTAGTACTCTGTTCTGAGATTATGTCCTATTAGTTCAATAGATAGTGGAATAGATATATTTTTTCCTCTTAATTTAAAAATTAATTAATTGTATTTTCGCTTAGCGCCGTTCATAAAGCCATGCAAGACCGGCGACCGGCAATGCATCATCCGCTCCGCACAGGCGGCTCTGCCCATCGTTGCCCCCGGCATTCCCGAGCTGAACGTGCCGTCCATGGACCCGCTGCGGCTCGACCTAGTCAAGGGTGACACGGGCAGTCTTAAACTTACCTTCAAGAACACTGATGTGAAGGGGATGAAAGGATGTTCTGTTGATAATGCTAAGTGAGTATAATTTTACTGTACTAGCCTTTGTTATCAACGAGCTTAATAGTGATTGATGGCCAGAGATAAAAGCTGTATCCGACACTATCAGCGTCTGTCGAATAATTACTAATAACTGCCTGTCAATTCGTCTGCAAATTCAAAACTCAACAGTGACTTACTAACAAAACAGTAGTAATAAAATTATTACTAGTTAGATATAGACTCTCGGTTAGCATTCAACGCATTCAAACACCAAATCTAATTTCAGAGTGCACCAAATTAGTTTCATAAACTTTAAAGAAAGTGTAAATTTAATGTCACTAGTTAGCAAGTAAAAACTTTCGCTACTTGATTTACATGTTCGTTGTGAACAAGTGGTGCACGAGCTAACTCTAAACGGTGTAATAAAAAAGATTCAATACCTATGTATTTGATGTTGGTGATCCTATTGATAATTGGAGCACAAAAAAAACTTGTATGAGGAACCAAAGACATTATTTTTTTTCGAGGAAATGAGGAAGATTATCTCTGAGGTATGGTGGGCCTTATATTATGTAAATGCGTATGTACTTTGAAATATTTCAAATTGTAATTGTTTCTAAGATATATTGTTTTCTGTGTTTACTAAAGCAAGACCAAAATGGTAGGACCATGCCCTTTTTAGTAGATCTAGAATAGTAATGTGTTAACAAAAAATTATCGAAGATACTTCTTTCTTTGTACTTCCGGATGCGTCGCGTACAATTTCTTACGAAGGTTTATTTGCTTTCAAACCATTTGATATGTTGGTACAAAATGCAATAAAACTGGAATGGACTGCATTCAGTAAGCTAGATGACATCCCGAAGTCGGTTGATGCACCACAATGTTGAAGACCCACTTATTCAACCAAAGTGTCTATCGGTGCCGAGACGTGGACGCTCACACAGAGAGCTGTGTACAGAATGAGAGTCGCACAGAGCCATAGAGCGAGTAATGCTCAGTATCAAACTTGTAAATCGAGTTCCGAAATCCGAAGACGGACTAAGGTCTAGGACATAGCGCAGGTACTTAAATTGGAGCTGGGCAGTACATATTGTGAGACGTGGTGAAGACAGTTGGAGTAAAGCGATAACCAAATGGTGACCAAAAAATGTAGCGAGATGGGTGGACGATATCGTCAAATATGCGGGCCATAGATGGGTGAGACTAGCACAGGATTGTGGTAAATGGCATAAACTCAGCAGTGGGTGAAGCCGGGCTGTTGATGCTGGATGACGATGGTATACAGGGTTGTGATTGCAACGAACCGTTCCAAGTCATCAAGCAAGCTTGTTACAAATAATACCCAAGGGGGAATACCTAAAGGTCTCTTCACCGGTCAGTCTACAGTTTACGAAATTTACTAAGAAGTTACGAATTAAATAATCACTTTTATTGTGTTTTCTTCGGTTAATGCCTACGTACTTTAATAAACGTAATTCTCTCAAATGAATATAAATAAACTCGATGCATTGTAACAATTTCATTTGTTGGATTAATGTGATGTACTACCAACATCAAATAACGTAATCTGTGGTTCATATTATCTGCAATATTATAATATTATTTAGTTACCAAGTTAACTACGTAGGTAACGTTCAAACAAAACACTACAAACAACGGCCGTTTCCTCTTCGTTAGGTGCATGTTTGCTCACGTATTAGTATGAACTTAAACACAAAAAGGACATCTTGTAAGCTTGTATCATGAATAAAATACTACTTATTATCACAAAAATATAAGAATTGGATTAGTTGTTTCCCATTAGGATATGTAGAGACTACGATTACCCATCCGCAACGTTCCTGACATACCTACCCGTTGACGTACTCAACTCGCATCAATATTTTCAAAACGTGGAAAAAAAGGAAAGAAAGTTGGTTATTAAATTGGTAAAGGAACACTTTGACGTCGAATTTATAGATATACTTACATGTTTCTTTTTGTTGCGATTTCGAATGTAATAAAGACGTGAAAAACAACAATTTTCAACATTAAAGTATAATACGTAACGATACTAAAATCTGGTTTATCTTATTATATACATTTTTGAAATATATCCAAAATAGAGAGATACAATTTATACATTGCCAGCTAGTTTCAGAAAAAGATGACCTTTGTAGGAATACTATTAACCAAAGTAGAGGCAAACCATCACAATACGTAAGACAGAAATATTTTTGCCGAAAAAAAGTAACTCCTTGCCCCAATAGCTCAGTGAATACACTGCAGTTTGTTTCTGTACAAATCTCTCCAATTACAGTCAACGTCGTAAAGGAAGACCTTGGCCGCGGCGAAGGTGGAGGTCATTGTGTGCCAGGACCACCAAGCGTAATTGACTATAAACCGCACAACATTTATTGCTACTCAGCTCTCTATGTCGTAACGCTTATTCTGGTTTGTGGTTACTTTTATTTACCTATGAACACATGTCAGAAAAATGAGTTGCGGTCGAACTATTTTATTTTAAAGAATATGAAGTAATTTGCAAACGCAGTACATAAACATAAACTTGTCTTAAGTTTATAAAATCACAATCACACCAAACATCAGTAAGAAAACGAGAGAGAAAATAAAACAAATAAATTAACCAAAAAATAAAAATAATTAAACAAAATTTTAAGGTTACCATTGTTCCTCATGGAACTGAGAAGATGGAATTACTGGGAATAAAATGAATTATCACCAGTCGCGTGATGTGCAAAGTGATTTTAGTTTTTTGTTATTGGAACCATTTCAAAAAGAAATGGCGCTAACTATTATACCTAACGATTTAACGTAGGTACTTGTGAATCATAGCTTTCTCATTATTGTTTATGTTATGATTGATTTGAAAAATGAGGCCTGGTTCTGCTATAGTGTATTGTAGAAGAGCTATAGCACTGATTCATATGTCATGTAGTGCAAAAAAATGTGGTCAAATGCCTGAAAACACAAACTACAATCCGACAGTTGCAAGCCGTATTTCATTAACCTCCAATTACTAAACCTCCCCTCTTTATTTATTCAAGAAGTCGTCACATTTGTAAGAAATAATCTTAATCTGTTTGAACACAACATGAGTGCATATCGCAAAGACAAACTGAGCCTCGCAGAACCGATTCTAGAAATCTATAAAACAAGGCCCATATTATATAACAAAAAAACAATTAATTCACTTCCAAACTAAAGATATTACTTGTAGAAAAACATATTATTCAGTCTCAGAATTCATGCAGGATAGTGATCTCAAGGTCTAACAATATCATCTCGATGCCTATAGCCTATATTTATATTTAATATCTAATACAAGCATACATTCTTTGCCGCAAATTTATATTACAAGCTATTATAACACAAACTGGGTTTCAATACAATTTGCTATACCCTGGCAAAGTACATGTGATTTTTTTATTTATTTGTCACGTCTGTATTTATACCATGGTTGCAATAAACGATATTATATTCTAAAATAATAAAAATGGAGCCGACTCTACCACTCTACCATGAAGTGGTGTGCAACAGGGATATGAATGAATTATGATATGTATTATCTACAAATTTGATGATCATATTAAAAGTCATATTCAAGTATATGTATAAGAATAATAACTATTATCGGTGCTGATGTCACTACGTAATCTATTTTATTAGACAAGGACCTAAGCAATACATTCTATTGTTTGACACGTTGGGATTATTTGCAAGCGATATAGAGTTTAATTTAAATCCTTACTGTTGAACTTAACGTGTTCTTTACCTAACCATTAAGTTTTAGCGAGACTCCATATTATTGACAGCGATTTATGCGAGAGTGGTGATAATGAAGACGACACGATTTTCTCTTGTTCCTTTTTCCTCCAACAACCCCTGTTTTCACGTGTTCCTTTAAATACCTACCCGTGTGTCATGCCTCCTCCTATTATAATGTATTACATTCATTTGTTAATGTTAATGATATAAAAATTTGGTCCTTATATGCGTTTCATGTAATTTAGGGTCGAAACAGAAAACTGCGAATCGGCGCGATGCGAATTGCTGCGGCAAGGAATCTCACAGCTACGGTTCGGGTAACCGTTCTTTCGACGATCATCAACCGTAATGAACGTATTTTTTAAACTAGGTAGCAACATGGATCGTAAAAAGAGTGCTGCACTGCTGTTATGGATAAGAAAGTATAGGAAAAAAACACAAAGAAGGTTAACATCGCAGGAATGCGCGATGCGGAGCAATTCGCAAATTCTTGCGATGCGACGTCGCATCGCAGTTTTGTGTTTCAACCCTTACGTAAATCATAACTTCCTTACATAGGTATCTATATAATAAAACTCCTTTCAAACTTAGCTCTCCTGATAAATTTGTCCTTTCCTTTTTGATTTTCCTCTTTTCCCTTTCATTTTTACTTTGACGTCGGCACTTAATAATAATAATTTCAGCACACAGTACTAAAAAAACGCCCTCAAAAGTTTGTGGAATGCATCTATTTGCCAAGTTTTTTTGAAATCGGTTACCGGAAAGTACGCGAAACCGGATTCATCCCCTAGTTTGCTACCCTTGGGGGTGGAGTATTTTCTTCAAATTGAAATGGAACCACTACTGAGGTACCCCCTTTCCAACAAAAAAGAATCCTCAAAATCGGTTCACAAATTCACAAAATCACCGGAGTTATCGCGTAGTATACAAACAAAAAAAAGTACTGTCGAATTGAGAACCTATTCCTTTTTTTAAAGTCGGTTAAGAAAGCTACGTTAAATAATTATTATAGTGTTCCTACTGTACAAAATACAGAAATTGAAAATAACGAAATATTTAGAAAGTAGGTCATACGGATACATCGAGCAAATTTGTATGAAGCTAAACAGATTTAGTTATGCTTTACGAAGATTACGGCAAACTGTCTCTCGAGAAGCTGCTCAGCTACGGTCTTGTACTGTGGGGCAACTTAGTAGTGTTAGAAACAGCTTTTAAGTTTCAGAAGAAGTGTATTCGAGCGATTTGGGCGGCGTGGTTCGATGACAGTTGCAAACGCTGTTCAAAAGCTAAACATATTCCCTTTGCCCTGTATGTACGTACATACATTAGGAATATCTGCGTATTTGTCAACTCTCATCCTCAATATTTTAAAACACGTGGTGAAGTCATTCAAAGGCAAGCTAGAGCAAAAATTATGTATCTTTTATACCAACTTCGTTGCCATAAAGCGATTTATAAGAATAACTGCTTCATCATTACGTGTATCATTGTTTTCAATAAATTACCAAATTAAATTAAATTGTTACAAGGATATACTTTTAAATTGGAATTGGCAAAATGGCTTTTGACACATAGCTTCTATAGTAATAAAGAACACTTAGAATTTACAAATGCATTATATTAATTTGAAATTAAAGAAACTAAACATTAAATGCCATTAGTACTTGCGCATCTGCTTGCAGTTTGAATACAATGTACCTTATTTTACTCGAGAGCTATGTAATTACCTTACTGTATTCTAGCAAATAAACGCATTCTATTCTATTAAAAAAAGTAATGAATTTTATACCAATATATTATTATTCACAGACAAGACTTAGTCAAGGGCAAGGCGTCGGTGACGATTCGGTGCACGGTGACGTTAACGGGCGACTACGAGCTCGGCGGGCAGCTCGCCTTGCTGCCTGTGCAGGGGCAGGGCAAATACACAATCGACATACGTGAGTATCCGATAGGAGATACTTAAATGCTAGAGTCGCTTCCTACAACTACTGTCAACGAAAGTAACCTAGGTAAATATTATAGTTTCTTTAACTATTTATTTCCCGTTAGGCGACCATTTTAAAGTACCTAGTTTAATATTCACTTAGTTGACTTCTGAACAAAAGAGTTATAAGGAGGTACTTAATTATGTTTCCCCTTTTTCAGGTGATATAATAATAAAGGCGTACACGGACCAGGAGACTGTGACGGGCGCGGACGGCAAACCGCACTGGCACATTAAGGACTGGCGACACACCTACCAGGTTAAGACCAGCACCGTTTTCCACTTTGACAACCTCTTTGGCGGAAACAAGGCACTAGGTAAGAGTCAAAAAGTGTGTTAGTTTAGTAACAAACGAGGTTACGCAATGTTCAACCTCAAATCTAGTAACATGTGCTGCTAAACGACGGATTTGTATAATTGTACCCGTCAACTGTGATTAGTACATGGGAAAGAAGCTTACGGTAACTTATGTACACTTGTATCATTCATATAAGCTATTTATTATCATTATCGCTGATATGTAGATATTATTTTCTAGGCGAGCCGATCCAGCAGTTCCTAAACTCCAATTGGCGCGACGTAATGAACGAGGTAGCTCCCCCCATTGTGTACGCGATCGTTGAAGGCGTCGTCAAAGGTGTCGAGGCTCTCTACAAGGCAGTCCCCGCTGAAGAGCTCTACATTCCATAGAATTGTATTCATAATACGGGTGTTTTGAAAATCATTCCTAACTTGCCTGATTGTCTGTACAATTATTGCAGGGGCTAGCTGGCTGTATATTTATTTTTAAATTTAGTGTAGAATTAAACGATTTTCCTGATTTTGAACGGTTTTCAGTTTAATTTTTACTTTTAGAGATTCGTGTTGGTTGCCTAACGTTTGTAATACTTCGTTTCAATCCATTTTAAACAAAAAGTAAACAAACAAGTCACTGACCCGACCATAGATGGTTTAGTGATAGCTAATTGTAACGCCAACTACAAATCGATTAATTAATAGAATGAATGGATTTGTTCAATTGAGTCATACTAGCGATTTTCCTTACATAACTTATATAAGCATATTCAAACTTCAATTTAAATCCTCCTTTTAATCCTTACACTTAGATACTCGTTCGATTGCGATTGAAATGTTCGATTTAATAATCGATTACTAAACTTTAATTGATTGAACCGAATGTTTTTTTTTTCGAACAGCACTACGCAACCATAGGCAAGTCATAGAAGTATAGATGAATAATAACCTTACTTTTGGACTACCATTTTTCAAATACAATTTTACGATGCTATCCAAATGAATATTGTTGGAAAAAGTGATGATATACCAAGTCGAAATCTTCGAAATATACATGAAAGTGTTACTTGTTCGATTTATTGAATGATTGCTTTAGAATTTTAACCAAACAGGTTTGTTTACTTTTTGTTCAAAATGGATTGGAACGGACTATAATACAAAATTCGTGGAACGAAACGTAACGTAAACGTCAAAAAATTATTGAAGGAGGTTATGTTTTGGCAAGCAATTTCTTCTGGTTCATAAAAAAACTGGTAAGAGTAATGAAAAATGTTGTGTCCAGAGGTCGTGAACTTTCCACCGCCAAAAGTGATGTCTTCATGTAATCGAAGCGAAAATCTCGATTCTGTTATAGAAACCATCGAAAGGAACTATTTCTATAAAAGTGTGATCATAACGTGCCCTGACGAACTACACATACCGACCTCCATTGAGGAAATGATTACCGAAGACAACGAATACTATAAAATATACGGCTGTTCACTTACCGAGTTAGTACAACCAAGTTTCATTCAAAACTTCGTTAAAAACGGCAATCTGTATTGTTTGTCCGCAGACAGAAACTGTGTCAGTCAAAACTGTGTTGCTGTCACTCCTGATGGCGTGCTAACACTCAATTTACTGGAGTACATTTTTCAAACGACAGGGTTGGAAGGCGTTAAGCGACCTTTCGGTTTCTACGAAGTGAGCATAGACTTGAAAACCTTGAAACGATATGACAAATTAAAACAATGTCTACAAAAATTGGAGAAATTCGATTTTTACGTGTCCTGGGAACCATATCAAGATGATGTATGTCCATCATCAATAGCAAAGTATTTCCACAATAGAGACATTGTTGTTGCCCAACAGACACTGCATAATAGAAAAGTAATGCCTTCAATCACTGAAGTTCCTTCGCCTAAGGACACAGATGCAGATGAAATGGCAGAATGGATAGGAATGCTGGCTCATGAAGGGGATTTATTCCAAAAAGAGACTTACATCAGCACATATGTACACCCTGATAGTGATTTTGCCCTGAAAACTGCAAGAATATGTTTGCACATAGCAAAGGGATTCATAACTCCTACTGTAGTTAGTAATGTTTGTAAACTTATGTCAGAGTATGTGTTGTCGAGGGAGTTGGATAATTACTGGATAAGTATAAGCATTCAAAGTCATGAGAACAGCCTCTGGCAATGGAGTCCCAGCAGTGCACGCATGTTCCAGGCCCACGATTCCTCTTGCAACATCTATTTCACACACGAAGGAATGAGTACATATTCAATAGGACAAATAAAGTATTCATAATATTATGAACTGTTTATTCCTTTACACCACCACTTATAGAATAAACAGTGATGGTTTGAGGTCATAAAATCAATAAAAAGATGCACAGCAATGGCCAACACTTCATTGCAATGTGTGATCATTATAGTATTTTTATGTAGTTTATAATACAGCTATTATGCTCAACGAGTGTTAGGTTAATAATTCCAGAGGATTTCTAGTCAGTGCAGGGTCAAGAGCACATCGAGCTCGACACTTAACACTTAAATAAAAAACAGTCCAAAGTACAAAGTGTCAAGCTCGATGTGTTGACTGTACAAGACATCATGGTTAGCTATTTAGTACCTATTGGTACACCAGATGTCGCGACGAGTACGAAGTAGCTATTTTTTGTAACTCATTGATGAACTATGATTTATCCAAGCTACTATAATTTCTAGTAATAACGAATAAATTAACTAGATGGAGCTTAATTCACAGATTTTTATGGACACTGCCATGCTATTTTATTTTGGATCAGTGCCATCTACTCATACTAGTAAGTTAGCGTTTATAGTTTGTAATACACACTGCCATCTATTGACACGCATATTTATCAAGGTTAAAAAAAAAATATTTTAGTTCATGGAAGAATACAAGTGAAGTCAAACAAATTTTGTTGCTCCATTAGACACAGAAAAGTATAACCCACATTGTCTCCAATTCTTGTAACTGTATTGTCTGATATTGTAGATATACTTACAAGAATTGGAGAGGATGTGGGTTATATTTTTCTGTATCTAATGGAGCAATGAACAAGTTTCACGTAATTCCACTTATACTATTCTTCCATGAGGGGTGCGATTTGAATATTACAAGGAAGAACGGACTACTTATGTTTCATATTAAAGATGAATTCATCGATATCCACCGGCATTTACATAATATAAACCACTTCCAGGATATCGATCAGCGCAAACTAGATAGAAGGCGGAATTTTGACCTTTTCCAGTGTTATGATCTCCATACTGCAGGTATGGAGATTAGCAGTCCACTTAGGTCATTGGTCCATGGCTCAATGTACTAAAAATTATTGTCCTCTTTTGTATGTTACTTCTACAAGTAGTACGACAGAGCAGGCGATTGAAAAATAATTCGAATTTGCCAAATTGACGTTGTTTTAGCGGCACTTTGATGGTCGCCCAATTAACAATTTTGTTCACGCTCATGTCACCCTGTGAACTCTGCCGTCGAGATAGTCGTAATAAATGTTACACGTTCGTTAAACACCTTGAAGTTTGCGTTTCTTGTGCACGCTATTGCTATGTTCACTGTGTACTTCTTATTTGGTTCTAAAAAAAATAAAAATAAAATATACTAGAAGTTTTATTGAAACAACAAGTTCACTACCAAAAATGTAAATACACACCCACACCAAGTTTGCAGATTTCTAAATAATATGTACTTCAAATAATAACAGGCAATGCTTATATATCTCAAAAGGACTTATTCTGTTTCAAACAGCTTTTGTAATTAATTTCCAATGCTATCTTTCTTATGTAGTGAAAATCAACTAAGTATATTATCAAAATGCCTAAAAATTCAATTCAGGTAAAAACAAAATCGAAGCAACATTGAAAGACAAAATATACCATTCGTACCTTTAATTGGGTTCATGTCAATATTTTGGCCAAACAGTCAAGGTTTTCCTGAAATAATGAATGAAGTCCTCTTGTTAATCATTCTACAGTAAAGCGCTTGCTAACATGCCACTTCATACTATTTAGAATTTGACTTAAGTGAAATCTAAATAATTGAGCTAAACATTTGCATAAATTCTTTTATTTTTTATAAGTAAAATAAAGTGAAACCCGGCCACCAGACATTACCACCAGTTTGCTTCACCACTCTTGTTGTGTATAATAATTATATAATTTTATTGGTGAATTTACAATTTCACTTAAAATTAGGAACAATTTAAACCTTAATGTATATTGCTTGATTTGAATCATTTGATTGAATTGAAGCCGTCCATAAATGTCCAGCTCAAGGAACTACAACTGCTGACAGCTGGACGAGTCAGGATGAGGAAAGCAAGGGGTCTAACCGGCGACCTGCGCGAGACCAATAACGCCGCAAGCGATGCGTGCGCCCGCGTTGCCCGTGGTCTTGCTGAGTTCATGGCCGCCCTGTCCCATGTCGTCCGGGTCCGCGTGCACCACCAGCGTGCGCCCCACTATGCTGTTCGGGCCACACAGAGAAATCGCAGAGTCCGTGATGCAGATCTGTGGACCAAACAGACATGTGCCGATACAGATATTTTGGTGAAATTACAGGCACATGGTCTTGAGAACTTATGTCTCAGGGTGACGGGCGCAGTGGCGGTGCCCCTCAGATCTTTGTGATTTAAAGCTGTGAGTGACACTGCAACTGTTATGGACAGGCGTGTAGCTTGCCAACAGGCGCACGACTTGTTCGTCCCGTCACTTGATATTATAAAAAAAAGAAAAAACAAAGATATATATTTAATGTCAGGCACAAGGATACTATAACCTGTAAGAAATATATAATCGTAAAATAGAAAAATGGTTTTCATTACTTATTTATTAAAATATTATAAGGGTAAATAAACTTATTCCATATATTCATTTAAAAGTTTATTAATTGATATTATTAGGTTTCCAAAATGTTACAGTGTGTCGGAGTTGATTGTGATTGGTCCGAACACTATCTACCGGTTCGACTAGTCAATGCCATTGCTTTTAAAATTTCCTACTTGCGAAAAAATGGCTGGAATTTAAAAAGAAGGGATTTAGGTCTTTAGGTGAAAGAAAAATTTATGTATTCGTATTTCATCAAATGTTCAAGTTAGATTGGTCAAGAATTATAACGGTATTTTGTGGTTACAAATTTTGTTGAGCATATTTTGAAGTTCTAATATAAATTGTTGGAGGAATAGATAATTTAATAAATCAGTTTGGTTAATACGGCGGTTTGTTGGAGTGTTTGGGAGAAGTCTACGAACCGTTTTTAGAACTTCTGAGAAACCTATGGTTGCAAATGGTTTTGTTATGACTGTGTCAAGGCTTGGCCTCCATTTCACAGGCACCCTGAATAATTTTGTAATCCAAATTCTAAATCTTGTGCCTTAATGGAAAATTATAAACAAAAAAATAATAAATGTCAAGCAGGTGCTACGGCCTGTATAAAGATAGTAGCTAATTCAAACTAGCCAAACGTGACTGTAACCGCTGTGAAATGATGTAAGAAATTCGAATGCTGAAATTACCTTAGTAACACCGCCATCGGAAGTGGCTTCAATGTTGCCGAGGTCGCCGACGTGGCGAATGGGTGCGGTAGGTGCGCCGTGATCGCACTTGTCCGGGTTAAAGTGCGGGCCTGCGGACGTGCAGCCATTCGTATTGTCGCCGAACTCGTGCACGTGGAAACCATGCTTGCCCTAAAAAGAAATTGTCATAATCGCCATTGTAATAAGTGTTAACTCATAACCCTGAAGAGTAAATCTGGGCACCGTAATTGTTGCATAAAAGGTTTGTATACAATATGATACTTCTTCTAGTGAACGCTATTGCTAAGGGTGCTGCCCAATTTGCCATGAAATATTGTGAAGTATTTTACGTGGTCAACTGTCACTGTAAACTCAAGGCAATATTACTTTTTTATGGTTCATGGTCTCAGCTACAAAGAAGTTTTATATTTAAAAAATGGACCGTCTTTGCGATCTGGGCTTGGAATATCGGTATTTTAAGGAACCGGTACGACTAAATCCTACTGCGGTACCGGTACTTGAGATATCAGCGGTACAAATAACAAATGTATTTTCAAGAAACGATTTTACTGACCCATGAGATCAATTGTCCGCATCGAGACGCGACGACTGTCGTCGGTATCAAATGTCGATATCAAATATCCGGCATTATATAGGTTTTTGTAATATCCGTATACCGGTAAATTATTCCGGTACTATAATTAATAGATATACCAGATACGCGATCTCATCTGATCCCAAAGTAAGTAAAACGTTTGAGTTATGGAAATCGGAAACAACGGCGATACCACAAGCAGCCAGACCCGAGACATATAGATAACTTAGTTTTTCTACATAGATTCAGAGATGGCGACACCATGACCGGTGTGAAAGCCACTCAACCACGGAGATAGTAGATTATACAATACAATACAATACAAAAATTCTTTATTGTACACCAAAAAAGAAAACAAATACAATACAATTAAATTAAAAATAAGCGGTGGTACAATGGGCGGTCTTATCGCTTTAAGCGATTTCTGCCAGACAACCTTTGGATGGAAGTAATTATATAATTCACAGGAAAAAAAATTATTATATTTTTTATATTTACAGGATTATTTGACAATAATAAATTTATCTTTTCTTCTGTTTTGTATTCAATAATTTAAATGCAATGAAATAATCAACGTGATTTACGGGGCGCTGGCAAACGTAGCAAACTGGCAACGTCCCTGGTATTGGTACTTTTAGGTACATAATATTGGTTTTTCATTGGTTCTGGTATTCAGGTATTGAAATAGAAGCATGGACCATGGACTGGTATGGATCAGTACAATGTATTGGATAACTGACCCAGTTTACTTGTTGACGTCATCATAAGACAAGGTAAAAAAGATTATATATCTACATAATCCAACTATCTCTGCTAGCTGATTCGTGAATCACTACTCGGTCAAGCCAATTTATAAAAGCAATTGGTGTTTTTATACTCTGTTAATAAATTGGTAGGCACATATAAAGCCAAGTCTATATAAAACATATATTTTTATTCATTACCAAGTATTTATTAAAGTTCCAACAAGTTTATTTGTTCCATTAAGACTCTTGTTTGTGACGTTACACAAGCATAATCAAATTCAAGGTCATCTGACCTAGCTGACATTGCATTACGCAGTGGAATTTATTTAATTTCATTAATTATTTACGTACACACTGTGTCAATGGTCAAGTCTGGACGTGATAATCACTAGTTACCATTAAATAATGTATTAAATATCTGGTACACTTAATAATATATCATTATATAATAAATATTTTATAAATTACTATGTCTTTATTTATTTTATATTTTAATTTATACAATTTATTTTTTATTTTTATATTTGTATAATTGGCACACTACGTCTCCCGCTCCGATTAGCTTTCCTCTAACTCAAAGGCTGTCTGGAAGAGATCGCTCTTAGCGATAAGACCGCCTTTGCCGACATTAGTTTGAAGTTGTTTATGTACTATTCTTGTTCTTGTGTGTGAGCAATAAAGTGTTTATCTATCTATCTACACTTATGGAATTAAGAAAAAAACAGAGAGTGCCAGACAATGACAAACCTAACCCACCTCAAATGAGGAAAATCCCCGTAATATGAATAACAGAACATTGACATTCTATTAATTGACATACTCACACCTGTAAACCAATTCAGCAAAAAATTGTTTACTGAAGTCAATTAGAAGCAACTAACTCATCTATGAGCACAATTTAGTTGTTTTTCTGTTTCTTGAAAATATTCCAAATTCAACAAAATTACGTATGTATTATATTTTTAGTTGCATTAATAGACGATACAAATGAGTATGCCAATGTTTGTAGAAATGCAGATTCGTGTTATATAATTATATGAAGATTTAATTTGTGACAAACGTAAACATAGCACTTACAAACAGAATTAACAAGCATACTTCTGAACATTTAAGGTCTTTACCTTTGAGAGTCCTTTAACTTCACCAGATACTGTAACTGGACCTTTCTCCTCCTGCAAAATAAACACATTTATACTGATTATCATCGTACATTTTATTACATCATGTGATTATGATTATTTTCTTGATAAAGAATGTTGGTACTTTTAACATAAATAACCTATTTGAGAGAATAATCAAAGTCAATAGTCAGTGTTAAAATAAGAAAGCTCTGACACAATAAGAAGAAACAATTTCTGGTCAGGGCAGCTTGCACCATAGTTCTTATAAAATCATGTGTAGTAAGTATATTGGATAAGTTACTATTTTTTTTTTTTTTTTTTTTTTTATTATCCGAGGGAATCTGCTTACAGATACCCCGGCCCCGCGGGGGCAGAGCCGGGGTTATGTGGGACTGGGCTGAACCCTGAAGGGGAGCAGCCCGACCGCACTAAACCCCCGGAGTGTTCCTCCCCTCCGCTGTAGGTGGGGGTACGGGTACGCTGTTGCACTCGTCCGCGCCCCCACCAGCGGCTGGCCGCGCCCTGCGCAGCGCCTGGTCTAAGCCCACTTCTTGATTCCCAACTTTGTCCGATAAGAATGATGTTACAATTTATTATTATATCAGTAAAAATTATTACATTTTCTATACATGTGTTACAGATTTTAACATAATGGGCTCATTAATGGTTATTTTATACAAAATTAATAACCTGCAAGTCAATTATTGTACAATCAAGAGTACATGAAGTTTGACACTTTGAAGTTTAGACCGTGTTTTTTCAAGTGACATAGAATTTAATTTAAATCTTAAGTGTCGAGGTTGACAAGCTCTGAATCTGTAATGTAGATTGAGTGATATAATGTAGTACGGGCTCAAAATGTAATCACGATTCAATTTCAGATTCATAAATTCTACTCTCAATTGAATTGCAAATGATAGAGATTTCAAAGAAGCCCTTGTGTTAAGTTAATATAGACTATCTATCAGTAAAAACATAGTATATAGTATATAGTAGCTACAGGCAAGAGATGTGTGTCAACCGTACAACTCATGTGTGATGGTTTTTCGACCAACGGCAACAACTAATCGAAGTGGCAGATACAAAACAACTTGTAACTTCTACTTAAGCAGGTAGGTAGATATTATTTCTAAATAACTAAGAATTTTGTAAAAAAAAAACATAAAAATGCTCGTAATTCACATCTAGTATGAGCAGGATGTATGTAAACAGGAATGTACTTGAATTTAATTGTACAGAAATATTGTATTGAAATTTAGGAAAGCATTAATAAACAAGCTTAGATACTTCATTAACGTAAAACCAATTTTCGTCACGCTGATTTTACGTCAGTCAAGTTCATCAGCGGCAGAGGCGTGAAAAATAGTCGACGGCGCGGTGCACATTTCTACTTCGGACATATGAGCACTCATAAACGGGTATTATTAACAGCATCTGATTAAGTGCGGTCTTATCAAATAGAGGTAAAACACATTCAAGGTCATGACACATACAACTATAGGTTAATATACAAACACTTATTTCTTAGACATCTACTTTGGCAACGATTATTTTACTGATGTTATCAACTGTTACGTGGGCTACTCAAGTGTAACATGCAAAAATTAACGAACAATATCAAAAGAGGTCCATTAAGCGTATCATAGGTAGGAATAGCTCAGTACGAGTTATTATATTTAGAGCGTTGCGAGGTTTGAATTTACTGGGAGCCCCATGTAGGCGTATTGAAATAATTAAAAAAAAATCCCATAACAAGTTGTTATGACCTACCTACCTACTTACATAGGTTATGAATTGCTACGAAATATCCAAATTTATAAGGGAATTCGTTGATGATACGCCGAAAGATATATTTTTTCTTTCTACGCGTGGAATTTTGACGATTCATGTAACCAGTGAACATAGCATAAGGCAACCAGAAACGTAATTACCTTTTGATCGAAGTAAACTGTGCCGGTTACATCGCCGTGTAAAATACACACTGCCTTCTTCATTGTTTACTGTAAATCTCAATTGATCCCGTAATAAGTTAAACAAAATGTAGTCGAAGGGTACTTAAATGATAAATGACAATTTATTACACCTTTCGCGAAAATTCTACAAAATCTGAAAAGCGACGAACGACGAGACGTTTTTAATTAATGACGTTTCACTCGGACTTCGGAATTTAAAGCTAAGGGTTGCTACAAGAAAATTGTTTCTAAAAAGTCCACGTTGATTTTTCTAAGATTTCTCTTTATCCTAATACACACAATTAATACCAAGGTGTTACATATTGTTTGATATTTACGTTGAAGATTAACGTTTATCGTATAATGGTTTTGATACTGTGATTATTGTAGTCGGATTTGAGATGAGTATAATTAAAAATATTGTAACCCCAAAGTGACAGCTTGTAAAATACTTTATACGCAAATAAAATAAAACGTTTTCTTTGTAAAAAAGCAAATTAAAATATTTTACTGAATTAAAATTAAAATTTAATCACATAAATAATAAATATAGTAACTAATTATTTTACAATTATGCTCTGTACGTATGATAAGAAGAACTTTAAATGTGGGTATAAAAATTGGTTATGTTTAAACCGGTAAACCGAACGCCATAACCTTCCTTTTTGTCAATCCCAGCCGACAGTGTTTGTCTTAAATTTAATCAATTTAAAAAAATATTTTGAAACTTCAGTAACTAGTAACAAAGGCAAAATTTAGAAGACTATATAGAGCAATCGGTGTATAAAATTTAACTCGCGTTCCTCTCTCAATTCGATATGGAGGGAGACAACGTAGTTGTCGATATTCCGATCTGTTCAAGTGTACGTAAATATATTGTTGAATTTCTGGGTAGTCCTTAAGTACGCTCAGAACACAGAAAATAAACCTTCTTTTGTGTTTTCAGGTATTATCCACAGACATGAACACGGCAAGCACTGACAAAACAGATGAACTGACCAGGGTATGAAGACAAGTATATTGTTGTTCTGATTAATCATATCAATTATTTCAAACTCTATATCGTCGCTGAACAAACGACACCGCTGCTTATATTATTGTATACAAGATTTTTTTGAGCTGATAGCGTTCTATTTATGGATAGCAAATAATTGTACCTACTTTTGTAATTTTTATTGGCACATAAAACCGCCAATTATTTTCTTGAGTGATGTTGTTTATAAAGAGACGATATTTGGGTCAAATTAATCTACTTCTAATAATTTATTCTACTTGAGTGTTGCAAAAATTAACCTAAAAGTTAACCTTAGAACTAAGTCCAAAGTCATGGTAGCACAATTTCGTTTAATTAAGGTTGTGGGGAACTGTATACGTTTTTGCAATAAGATTCTGGAGCATATTATATATAGTAACAAGTATGTTAAGATTATCATTTCCTAAGTTTAAAATTTACAATAAAAGTGTTTTAATTGAAAAGTCTATTACAAAATTGAAGAGTATGTATTAGATAAAGACGAATGGAAAGAACATGGGTCTAGTAGGTCTAGACAAAGTATATTCCATAGCATTTAAGTTTATTTGAAAAGAGCTATCTCTAAAGTTTCGTGTACATTATTTTCTGGACGGTCAGCGCAGTGAACGAGTAGCTTAAAAAATAATATTTTCAAGTGTAAAAATTTTACCTACGGAATAAATGATTGACTTTGTGTTATTTCAGAAATGCCCACTGTGCCAATCAGATATAAGATTGTTCTTCATAAACTACAATGAGAAATTTCTCATGTGCGAAAACACTGAATGTGAGTTCCCTTTTGGGTATGAGGAGCTGCAGTTTGTCACTATTGACAGTGACATCTCTATGGCTGATGTGTGCAGTGTACGCAGCGGGGTAAGTCTGCCCTCACCGCGGTATACTGCCTCTAGCGTTTCCCAGTCTGGACTGTCTGAAATGGAACGAATTAACCAAATGTATGAATCAGGTGAGGACAACGAGATTAACGAAGAACAAGAAATACATAAAAAGGAACTAAAGAAAGCAAATAAAGAAAAGTATTTGAAGAAGAAACTAAAAAAAGAAAGTGATGAAAAAATTAGGAAGCACCTTGAGGACATTGACAATTTGCATAAGGAGCTGCTCTCACACACATCTCCACAGAGTGATGTTGGTCAGATTAGGAATCAAAAGTGGATTAGGAAGTTGAAAAGTCTCCAGGAGGCGAGTGGTGTGGATGACTTGGTGAAACCAGAGGAGATGCAGCTACTGAAGAAAGAAGAGCCAGTACTGGGTCTGGGGGAGCTCAAGATCGACATTGATCCTGGGGACAGCTCCAGCATGTCCACCATTAAGATTGCTATACAACATGCTGACACTGAGGAAAACATAAAATAAATTTTGAATATCAAAGTAACTTTAGTACCGACAGTGTACCCAGGTTTATTATAAATTGGTAAGACATTTAAGAACATTGGTTTAAAAAAACAATGTCCACCTCCGCCTTTTATTTAATAGCTTGAGCTTTTTGTTTCTGATATGTACCTTAGTTTATTTAATTTTTTAAATTGTTAAATATTCTGACAAGTTAGTTATTATGAAACATTTCAAGAAGCTGACTTTTTATTTGTGATACTAGAATAGAATATTAATTAAATATATTTGCCCTATTTGTTATATTGTTTTTCTTATAAAGCTTAGGAATATGTTTACTTTTAGAAGTTTATGGATTTGCCAGTGAGTCATGTATCATTTTAAATTGGTTCTGAAAATGTATTGTGAAATTATTTATTGAATGGATAAATTAAAAATAACAGTATGGAAACAAAACAAACAAATACGTCTTTTTGTGTTTATTGTGTATCCCACCTTGAAAAAAAATTAAAAAATATTGCAAATAAATTATTTTATCGCGTTTATTTGTTTTTTTAAACAAACCAATGTTTCCGACACTAAAGGTGTTATGGGCACGGCTAACATATTTCTTTTCATTACTTTTAAAAAAATAATTACATGTCTATGTGAGTTTTCTTTGCTGTCGACATCATGTCTAAATATCGCTCGCTTAAATATAATTGGAGTATGTGAGTCATATGCAACATCCCATGGCTTGTTATATATAATGTTAAAAAGTCGGAGTTTGGATGATCTTTGGAGCCGCCAGTAGGAGTCCTACGTGTGCACTTCCTGTACTACTTAATGGTTCTTCGTTAAAAAAGATTAGCAATTTTAAATACTTGGGACACTATGTTACCGACGACCTCAAGGATGTTCTGGATATATAGAGCGAATCCGCAAGTTCGCCAGATGTACGATTGCAGTTTACGCTAGCGCTTTGTGAAAGAGCTATACTCAGTGCTCTCGGAATGCTCTGTGCGTGCAATACAACAACGCCTTCAGAACGCTGTTGGGGCTGTCACGTTTCTGCAGTGCCTCAGCCATGTTCACTGACGCGCGCGTAGATAGTTTCACGGCTGTTGTACATAAAAAGTCGGCGTCGCTACTGAAGAGAATACGTGTCTGCCCCGATCTGAAGACAGTTGCTGACAGGAATGAGTGCCCAATTATGCGGCACCTAATAAATAATACAAAGTCCCAGGTAAAATATAAGTACGAATATAGTTTTAAGTCTGTGCCTACTAAGCTTTGATTGGATCTCAGTTGTCTCAATAAATAAATGTTATTATCGGAAATGAGACTTAAGTGTAACCATTTTTATATTTAATAATGCTGTTCTAAGCAGAATGTTTAACTGCCTCGAAGGCCAAACGGTTATCATTCTGGGCTGCCACGCCGAGGTGCCGGGTTCGATACGAGTATCGATTTCTTTCTCACATTTATTTCTCTGTGATATTATAGGTAATTTGTGTTTGTCCATGCCACCTGCAATACAGGGTCTTCCTAAGTAATGCAGGGTGTGCGCTATTATTATTGTTTATTTTATTTAAACACTTTATAGTACCACAAAGTAAATTACAACTTTTAAGAAACAATTTATTTATTTATTTTTTTTTTTAATATATAATAGACACACGCTTGGCCACAATCTCACCTGATGTTAAGCGACGATGTGACCGACGATGGGACGCGTTTGCCTAAAAAATGCCTATTCACTCTAGCCTTGAATAGCCCCAAATTGTAATTTTCGGGAAATACATATGCCGGTAGAGCATTCCATTCCTTTGCCGTACGCATCAGAAAGGAGGAGGCAAAGCGCTTAGTGCGAATAGGTGGAATATCAACGACATAAGAATGGAGTGCTCCGGACCTTCTAGTCGACCGAAGGAGGAACGGTGAGGGCGGAACCAAATTGAAAAGTTCCTGCGCATACTCCCCGAAATGTATCCGATAGAAAACCGACAAGCAGGCTACTTTTCTGCGATGATCGAGATTTTGGAGCTTCGACTCCACAAGAGGATTATTGTTAATAAGTCTCTTTGCTTTACGCTCCACCGAGTCCAAGGCAGCTAACTGGTATTGGGCAGAGCCGTCCCAAAGGTGGCAGCAGTACTCCATACAGGATCGAACTTGTGCTTTATACAGATTTAAAAGCTGTTCAGGTGTGAAGTACCGCCTGACCTTGAAAAGTATGCCTAGTTTTCTGGCAGCAGTTTTTGCCAAGCACTCGATGTATCGCCCAAAGTTGAGGTTGGATGATAAGTCCAGACCAAGTAGCTCAAGGTGGTCCCTTATCGGCACGGATACACCTCGGAAAGTCGGAGTAAGGTGTAGGGGACTCCGTTTTAATGAGAAAAGACACGCCTGTGTTTTAGCCGCATTAAATCTGACCCTGTTAGCATCTCCCCAGTCGGAAGCAGCTTTCAGACTCAGGTTCAACCGGGTGACCATCGCCTCTCGCTTACACCGGATCTCTTCACTGTTGTCTCGGGCGTCTGGCACATAACTCACCGCCACTGTGCTGTCGTCTGCGTACCCAAAGATACCGGGCATCAGCAGCAGGTCGTTGATATGCAGCAAGAATAGAGTGGCGGAGAGGACAGATCCCTGAGGTACACCGGCATTTATACCATGAGGAGCAGACGAGTAACCATCTACAACTACACGGATTGACCTATCCTTCAGAAAATCGCCTATCCATGTGCAAAAGCCAACAGGAATTCCGTAAGCTGGAAGCTTGTTTAACAGGCTATCATGCCAAACCCTATCAAAGGCCTTTGATATGTCGAGAGACACGGCAAGCGATTCACCGCGTTTCTCGACAGCCTCGCTCCATAAATGTGTGGCGTACGCAAGAAGATCCCCAGTAGATCGTCCACGGCGGAAACCATATTGTCGATCACTGAGGAGATCGTTATCTTCGAGGTATCCAAGGAGACGGCTGTTCAATACACGCTCCATAGTCTTACAGAGTATGGATAGATAGATAGAGTATAGTACAGAGTATAATATTAGTGTGCAAAGGCGAGCTTCCCATAAAGGGATTTCTTCCAACTAACCCTTGAAGAATTGTGAGAAAAGTTTGTTTTTGGGTTGGCAATAAAAATAAATAAATAAAGAAATTTAATGCTATACATATAGTATATATTAATGCTATATAGTAGTATAATAGTCTATAAATACACAGATAAATTCATTGTATCAAATGTGGACATACGAATACATTAATGTTAATAGACGAATACACATAAAATCTATAACAAAAGAAATGCATAAAATAAAACAATAAATAAATATATCAAATGTAAATAAATATTTCATAAGCTCTAACATGAGGAGTGCATCCTTGAAAGCCCGAACCGAATGTGACTAACCTCGACTGGGAGAAAGTTCCACATACGGACAGCGTTTACTGTGAACGAGTCCGAATATTTTTGGGAACTGTTGTGAACGGACGAGGGACAAATTGGTGTCAGAAAGCAGGCTGTCCCGGTACTTAAAACGCTCACGCAGATGGCTAGGGGAAGTGAGTGAAGTAAGCCAGGAAAAGGATTTTATAGAGGAAGCAGAAAATGTGAGCATTTCTACGTAAACGAATAGGCAACAACTTCAACTCATCTCTAAACTTGGAAATGTGGTCGTCCTTTTTCAATCCAAACATAAATCTGATACACAGATTTTGCAACCAGATGGGCGTTCAAACGAAAGATGCTTTGAAAAGTTTGCGTTTTAAAATAAGCGCATAAGTACGCTTTTTATTTTAAGCGTAAGCGTTGGTCAGTTCTATACTCAACAATTTAATTTTTTACAACGTGCCTAAGTTTCAAGTCCCGCCATTTGTTTCATAAACAAATTAATTCGTCAACGTGAATAATAATTTTATATATCGAGTTCTTAGGTTTTCGCGATTGTTACACATAGGAAATGAAACTATTTTTCCGGATTTAAATCGCGTATATTTGTTTTTTCAAACAATAATAATGATTATATAGATATAGATAATAATAATTTTATAAATAAAAATAAAACCCGTGTTTTACAAATAAACTTATTTATCTTAAAACCTACATAGGTACATTGGTCTACTCTTGCTTTTCGGTATTAACACAACAACGTTGCGATTTTTAATTAACTTAAAAGTCTATGCGCAAACGTTTTTCTAAACGATTTTTTAAGTTTCAAACTAAAAAGTGTAAGTGAAAAGCGTTTAAAAAAGCACGCTTGTTTTTTTAAAGTTACAACGTTTAAACGTTTATGAAAATAAGCAGTTTTTCCCATCTCTACTCAAATAGAGATGCATCACTTACCCTGTCTGACTAGTATTTGCTTGATCCATGATGCCCAAATTTTAAACTCAAATGGAAAAAGGAATTTTAATATTATTATATTTCACGTACAAAACATACGTTTTTATATTAATATTTACATAATTCCGTGTATCATGTAAATATCTTGTCTCCTAGTAAAGTATATAGACTGTAATTGTGATAATGGTAATATCGAACCTCGTGGTTTTTTGTTTGCTCGTATCGAACCAAACGAATAAATTGCCCACCGAACGAAGCAACTCATACGAACAATAAAACAATGACGATCTGAAATCAGCCTTAGCACAACACCTGACGCAATGATGCAACCACGGACTGAACTGAACTACATAACCCCCAAGTTCTTTAGCCGAAATATCACTACGACGTAGCACGCCGGTACGAGAAACTATCGAGATCATAAAGTTTCAGACAGTTAGTTATAACAATCAAACACAACAATCAAGCCGAATACGTATTACATCGATTTGAGATTCATTTGTAGATACAGAAAGTGTGGTGTGTCGAACAAATGAGAGACTACGGTAACATCGCAAGATGTGGCGATGAATGACGGTAGTCGGCAACAATAGAAGAGGGTAGGCAGAATATCACACTGTTAATACAACAGTGTATTAATTAAAAAAGTGTAATATTTCGGAATTGATCGAAAAACGAATTAATCACTTCCCGTCAAAGATCGTTAAAATATGTGTATAGGTTAAAGTTTATTACAGACACCTTTGCAATTTCCTGTTTGTCAAATACACTCATCAAAGTGTCTAGGGATCGAGGTTTTTTTTAAATATCAGATTACCCTATTAAAATTAAATAAAAGTATCTAGACAAATTTATTAAATTATTTATTATAATATTTACTTTTTAAACTATGAAATTGACCAAAAGAACTATTGGTGTTAAACAAATAATAATTAGAATTAAACCTGATTTTCAGTGCTTCACAAAAACGTGCTTGTATGTGTTATTTAAAAATAAAAGGGAACAAATAATTTCATATTTTTGGGTAAGAACTGTTTACTGGCCAGACTTAGTTCACATAAAGTTGATCTCATTTTGAGTTAAGTAAATATCCTTTCATGGTTTCTTACAATATTTTAACAACGGTGTTATTGACGTGTAGAGAATTTTACGTTCATTCATTATATAATCTTGAATTTCACATATTTTGAGTCAGTATACTTACTATTGTAATAGCAGTGCGATGTGTCGTCCTTAAAGCTATGTATTACCGCCTGTCCAGTCAATTTATGACTATGGATACAAAATCATACGCATGGTACGAAACCTGTAATTAGGGATAATCGTTTACAGAATAACCACGAAAATGAAAACTCACCATATACGGCGGTTAGAACCTATTTGCAGTACAGTTCTAGCCGGGTAATATGGAATTCTAGAAACGTACATGCAATTGCGGTAATCGAGACTTGAGTAGATCGAAAGTGAAATTATGCGACGCCACTATCGCCGCCATGCATCCGGCGCACCTTTGATGTTTTTGCTCCCGTTTGCGTTCAGTCTGGGCTAGGTATTAATTAGGTATTACAATAAATAATGTACTCCCACGATAGAGGCTTCCTCACTCTTAGTGTCTATTCGATAGCGTGTTGTCTAATCTGAACGTTGATCAACCGGTAGCAATTTTCACTTTTTTGCTCTAATAACTGCATCAGCGTGTGATTAATTTGAATGGATTCTTAATAGGTGTTAAGAGTAAATCTTTAATCACTTGAAAGTTGTGTAAGTTTATTATGTGAAACCATTGACTTACAATTATATGAACGTCGGGTCCGCGCTAAAAAGTGTCCGAACTTATAGGGCGTTAAAATCGTATACAGAGCGTCATTCACGCTTTAGTTTTCGTTTGTTCGACTGACAGCGAAGCAAGCAAAATTAGACAGTACTGCGATGACATTACAATTTAAATTCAACGTTTTAGCTTTTTCATATTCCTTTACATGTCACTACGTTTACATAGGTTGACTTGGGACATTTTTTTCGTGGTTTTTGTATTAGACCTGTCGTTCATTTATTTGTAAGTCAATGTGTGAAACATGTTAAATACCACAACTTACTTACACATACTTCTAATTATGGGACACGGTAGGCCAAAGTAGATGACAGTATCGATTTGATCAAACACAAACTTAGTTTAATTCTCTTTAAATATATTTTTAGATGGTATTACGAAAATCTCGCTTTTTACAATTTAAACTTACTTCCAGAAACACTGAAGTAAATTTCTCGAAACGGGAATTTTTCCAGTGACGGTATTAATTTCGACATGCGAAATATTGCCCTTTTAAAAAAAAACTAAAAGTTTCTTTTAATTTATTTAGATAAAGGTAGAGAATTTCATCACGTTCAGAGAGCTAGCACCTTTGCCCTCTGGATGGTTAAAGTAATTCTTTGGCGGAAGAAGATCTTTCTTGACACCGGAGGTATCAAAGCAGCGAATTAGAGCTACTTAGACAGAAGTTTTTTTTATGACACCAAGTGACGGGATAGACAAGTGCGCCTGGTGGTAAGCGCCACGCCTGTCCATAGCAGTTGTAGTGTCACTCAGAGTTTTAAATCGCAAAGTAAATTTCAGAGACACCCTGAGGCATAAGTTGACATTTGACAAGTTCTACGTGCCTGTAATTTCACCAGCACCCTTGCCTTCCAAAACCGAACTAAGGACTCATTCTTGTACAGTTTTTTGATAGCCCTTTGTTACTCGTGATGCATTCTGCTGCATAATTATAATAATATGCTATCTAAAATGATACAACAAGAGCTGTCTAAAATGTCAGAGTTGTGTATGATTTGTATTCACTAACAAATTGGACTGTAAATTATCTGACATAAATTATATTTATTTTTATTATTTACGGGCGACGACGAATTTCAAAGCTCTAAACTAAAATAGTATTGTCTACCTTTTTCTGACTGATGCCAACGAGATAGTGACCTAATTTAAATGAAGTATCTATAGTCGGTATTTACACGAATGGACCCCAGTGGCGACGCCTGTAGGTACTTGAAGGTAGGCATATGCTTTATCACTTCCCTCTTCCGTTTATTCATTCTATTCAGAGTGTACCTTTAATAAGCTATCATCATTAGTATTATGAATCTAAGTTACATAATTAAGTATGTTCATTGTCAGTGAACTTTGTTTAAAAGTTGTAAGTAGTTACTACAAAGACAACTATTATATAAGTAATATGCGTGCTCATGAATCTTACACATCTATTTTTTTCCAAGTTGTTGTTTGAGTAAGTACCTGGGTAGCTGTCTGCTTATATAAGCATTGTCAGGATATTAGGTTCACAAGAAACATTTAGAAAAAACGCGCATATAACGCATACATTTGCATGATAATTATGCATGTAACGGTCTTGGCATTTGTCTAACGTCTTTAGAATTACCAGTACCATAATTCGGCCGTCATCTTACTATGACCTCGCCCTCATGATTACAATAAGTAATTGTTTACGTAATTCATGTAAGCATACGTTCCGTTCATAAGTAATAAAACTGAGGAACTGTGAATGTTTGCCTCATTTTCTCCGCCAACACTTCCTGTCGAGGTGCAATGATCTTGTTCTGTTCTATTATCAGTATCTGCACGAGTTTGTATGTACTTGACTTTCCCTTGCTAAGTTACAAGTAAGTAGTGACAAATCAATAAGCATTTTTGAAAGTTAGTTCTGATCTACACAGGGCAATTAATTATAAATGCCGCAACCAAAACAAAAAACACATTAATTCCATTCATGTCAAAGACAAAGAATCGTTTATTCCATAGGTAAAATAAATTTACACTTTGTCACATTTAAGTGACGTTTTCAAGTTCGTTCACTACCTACGCAGACTTCCCTAGATTCATACTCTAGGGATTGTTCTTTTCAAATAAACTTAACACAAAACTACACTTTGAATCAAATTTGTGTAGAATCTAGAGCGATGTCGTCTTTCCATACACCTTTATCTAACACGTAGTCTTCAATTTCGTAATATGACTTTCAATTAAAATATTTTTAATATAGCTTTTGAACTTAGGAAATGATAATCTCAATATATGTTCCGGAATCTTATTATAAAAACGTATACAGTTCCCCATAAACGAGTTGTATAATTTGGTTAAACGAAATCGTGGTACCATGAGTTGGACTTAGCTCTAAGGTTAATATTATGGATATTTTCTTTCTTATTGAAATTATGTATTTTTCTACTTCCTATTCCATATAATTACCGATTATGAATAATATGTATATGTATATTATGTATATTGTAGTTGTATACTTCATTGTTTTATAGTGCTTTTGCATTGATAATATTTGAAGAATTTTTTATTTTATTATGGTTATTATGATGACTATGAAGTAAAGTCGTAGGGCATAGTTTCCCAAAATATTCCCTACCGCTCCCCAGTGGGCGCTGAAGAGTCCGAGGCCTTGGAAGCATTTGGGCGTTGATGCTGTCCAGGGTGTGTGCCACATTTGAAAAAAAACCTGAATTATCTATATAAACTACCTTACAAATATATAATTTCTTTTTCATTGTGATTTTGTTTGTATTAAATTGATATGAAAAATACGCGCTTTCAATAATTTTTTGTGGTGGTAGCCATTGACATTTTTTGATCTTGCCTAAGTGAGCCAAAAAGTTATCCTATGTCGTAAGGGGTTGTTAAGGTAGTAAGATTCACAGTGAATACTAGGAGATCGTCTGTTGCCGTTATAACTACATATATAATTTATGAAGTTTTTATTCATGTGAACAAGACATTTACACTGTATGTACAAACATTATGTGTAAGCTTTTAATATGAGTGTTAATTCCGGATGAATTAAGTGTGTAGAACTGAGTAGCTTTCCATCTATTAAGCGATTTCCTGCGAGGAGCAACGATCGTATCAATCTCCGATCGAATAAATCTCGCGTGATCCAGTTTGTCAGGACATCGAGTGTCTTGGGCGCGGGTCGCGCCGAGGAGCTTGAACTTGACTTTCCCTCGCGTGGGCTAGTCACTTGTCCTTGGTTACTCGATTACATCTCGATTATCGTTCTACTGTTTTTATACAAGTAGTGTTTTGTGATTTAAAAGTAATGATCTTGTAAATGTTGTTTAGTTCTTTCGGGGACACGTTAATAAAAAGGTTATACCTAAAATTAAGGCAGGCTTAAAGTTGTGACAGCTGGCAGATGGTACTGTTTAGGACTTTTTTCAGAAAGTATGAGGAAGGCGATTAACAAGATACTTGTTAGGAAATATTTCCTTTTATGAGAAGCATTAAGTACATCCTACTTCCCACAATTGTTAAAACCGTCGCAGTGCTACTAAATCCTCTCCGAACCGGCTGGTGGGATGAAGAGTCGAACCCCGGCACTGCGAGCTTATAACAGGAGGCTGCGCGAGCGCAGCGTTACTTTCCTCGTGCGTTTCGCCGCGGTTGCGACAGTGGCGCAGTGACAGTGAGAGTCATGTTGTGACCCGAGACCGTCGCACGCTTCATTAACGTGAGTCTTACTTTACATTTGCGGTCGCGGCTTCGATCTATATTTGGTGCCAGTTGGTTGATTTTCATATTAAATTTAAATTGTAGTCTACATTTTGGTTCCAATGCGTGACATAGCGGATGTTGCAACTATTCGAAACAATTGATTAACCCTTAAAACACGAGTCTCCATGCCCTATGTAAGTTCTAAATATTGCAGTGGTTCCGTGGTAATTGAGAGTCGTTGATGCAATTTCCAATGTTAACTTTTTAAAAAAAGAAGAACATTATGTTTTGTTTTGGTGGTAATTGTTTTACCATTCTACATGTAGAGCTTGAAAATTTAATTAAAACATATTCGATTACTTAAAAAAATAAGGTGATAAATAATTTATCTTTATTCTACATCTTCAGTTAAGGGTTCTATATCTTTTGTTAAGGGTTAAACCTACTTATTTTTTGCTGTGACACTGAGTATCGTGATCCCAGGAGCGAGCTTCATTTACTACGTAATCGGATTTTCAATTTAGTTGCAATTATCTTATTTATATAAACGTCTCGTCTCGTCGAGCCTATTGCAGTTTACTGCTGGACATTGGCCTCTCCCAATGTGCGCCATTTTGCCCGGTCCCCAGCTTGTCGCATCCAGTTGCTGGTAGCAGCTTTTCGCAAGTTGTCACTCCATCTGGCCAGAGGCCTATACAATACCTATTTAAATACGATTGAACTGTCGCCCAGAACCTCTAACGCCTTTTGTTTCATTTCATCATCATATTATCATCACCACCGACCCGCGAGACTTCCCTCTGCCGGGTACGGCTTGGGAATTTTACATATACGTTTTGCCAAAGATTGTGAGCCTTGTTGAACATGTAGATGTCATGATGATGTTTTTCTTCTGCATTAACAAGAGGTATTGTTACTATACATTCACGTAACTGCCTCCGTGGCCGAACGGTTACCATGCCGGACTGCCATGCAGAGGTCCTGGGTTCGATTCCCAGGCCGGGAGAAATATGTGTATGGCCTACATTTATTTCTCTCGTGAGTTTGGGTGTAATTTGTGGTTGTCTATGTGTGTGTCCATGGCATCCGCGACATAGGGTTTCCCTAGTGCGGGGCTATGTTGAGTGTGTGCGTTATTATTATTATTATTAACATAACTTAAAAAATAATATCATAGGTACAATTGACATAGGAAAAATTGTCAATTGAGAACAACTGTTCTCCCAATGGACCATGGGCCAGAGCAAGAAGAAAGCTCTATAATAGATTTTATCGCATCTGTATACCTACTTAGTATATGAATATCGACCAAAAGATTGGAATTGCATAAAATCCATAGATGTTTTTATTCCGTTTGCAGATGCAGTGGCTATGGTTGACGTGTCTCCTGGTAGCGGTGTGCAGCGGCAGTGGAGATATTAAGGCTCCTGGACACGCAGGTATATGTTCCACCGTTTACAAGTATGACAAATGTACTCAATACTCGTATATTGTTTGATATATAATGACGGGAAATTGGGGTTAAAATTAAAACTTGTGGCAGCTCACCCTCTAGATTGAATGACTAAGATTTTTTATGATATCAAGCGACGAGGCGTACCTACTAGGCGCAGGGACACATCTGTCCATAATAGCCACACCTGTAATTTTGACAGCACGCTTATGCTTCAAAACCGGCAGAAATAGATAAGGTGGCAGTATTTTTCGGGACGAACTGGTTGCTACTACAAAGGAACCCGATTGGGAGAGTTGCTAACACATCTCTAATTAAGGAACAACAGAACATAAACAGTTTGTATTAGAAAATTTTGTCAATGTCAATAGATATGATAACGGACAGTGACCGAAATAGATAAGGTTTGTGGACGTGTCAGCGCATGCATAGTTGGGCACAAAATTCATGCCGTCAAAGTAGAATGTTCCGACTAATGGTTTTGATATCGTAAACGAGAAATAGGAATAATTGTAAGTGATATCGTATTAAAAGGCTATCGATCCCTGGCAACATGTTTGTACGTTAAATCTGCAGGTTATCTCTATTGTTATTTAGAAATAGTACTTAGTTCGTACTCGTATTGTAATATAAACACTATCAACTACGATTTTAAAGATCAAAGTCGTTAAACGTTTACTGTTTTTTTGCCACCCATATACATAGTATATTAAAAAAATAGTTTATAACATTGTAATTAAAAAGTAAGGATGCAATTTAAGACAACTCTACTAATTTTAGTAACTTCAGTAAAGTAAATATTTTTTTTTAATAATAAAATAAGTAAGTATACACTCACTCACTCGGTAAAACTCAGGGGTTTAAATTTCGGCAACTAATTTGCAATGCGATTTTAAGTTAACTGTTTGGATTGACATTTACTCAAGTAAGCGTGTGTTCATTTCAATTATTAAGCTGGCTATTCTCGTATTGACACATCGATATTGCTAAGGACCACGCGCCGGCGCCGGCGCCTGCTCAGCGCTTTCTAAAGCTTAATTGCAAAGTAATTTCGCGTTTCCAAGTAAATTGTCTGACGTTATTACGTGATATCGACAGTTATATCGCCAACGGTAAGAAAGTTTGTTTGTTATCCGTTCTTGACGATTGGTATAATTTTATAGTAAGTTGTACTTAGAAACTTAAGCCAGTAAAGTTCAAAAATAATTCGATATGAGTTGTTGAGTGATCCATTAACTAAAATTACCGTAATAACTTTGTAATTTTCTTTTGGTAAACGGATGTCAATTTGCATCAACACGTCTCTTCGTAACAAAACCCATAATGTTTGTCTAATTGGCACACACGCAACAGGAGGTCAATCGTGTCATTCAACACTGTTTGATTGAAGAAGTAACCTTTCGTAAGTTACCTAACACTCGAGTGTACTCTGTTAACAATAACTTCCGACTGCTAACATTAACTTGAGGTATTCAATCAGTTTATCACGTGCTATTACGTGGTTTCCAAAGTCAATCGCGTATTCGTGGTAAAAGCAGTTGGTCGCGAGTGTTTGCCATCACTGTCCACAGCTGCCGTTGACGGCTTTCCTTTCGTCAAGGAAAGTCGTCGATTGGGAATAATTTTACTTTACTTACTTTACGACTTGCACATTTCGAAACTTGGCATCGGATACTGTCAATATTTTGTTGCAGTTTGTTGTAAACACGTACGTGGTTTCGGAGTGTTAGTTCCTACTACTTATTTATGCATATCCATATCAAAGAGAGCACATGATATGATGTAGCTGTTGTTGAAAGTTTTTTGTTACATGAGTGTAGGCACAGCAATCCGTTTATGGGTACGTATCTCGTGGTAGAGGCTCGGCCAGTATCAGATGACAGCATAGCATACATTAGGTGGGAACATTTGTCCAATTATGCAAATATTGGTTGCCAAATTTCTCAACTACAATCGAAAATGTAAATTGATTCGTATCTTTGACAGTATAAGAACCTTTTTGAAAAAAATATGAATTCAAAATTATGGTCTAAAACGAAAGCGAATGGGATGTTGTGTAAGAAAGATGAATTTCTAATTTATTTGTGTTCTAAAATGAATGGCGCCGTCTGCGAAAGAAAAGCTACGAATTGCAGTTTTCTAATACTCGTAATACAGAATATTACCTACATTTGTTAGAGAAATAACATTTTTTTAAATTAACTTACTGCTTATGGAACTATTAATAACACGACGAAAAAATGAAATAAGCAGTAAGCTAACTAGATCAACAAGGGAATTGAGTATACCTACCTAAGTGTTGAAAAGAAGCAATTTATTAAAAGCTAATGAATAATATTTTTTAATAATTTCGGTTTCAGGAATATCACATTTCTGGACAGATGACTACAAAGTGTTCGACCAAATCTACGGAAAGACGTCCGATAAGGAGATCTTCGGAGTCACTGTTCCTCCTAGCATCACCTACGGCATAGACGCCACCAAACTCAACAAGGAGGCTTCTGAGAAGAAAGAGCGATATATCAACCATTACATTCATCAAGATATCGACGATGATGCGTACGATTTCGGCAACAAATATACAGAGCTGCTCAAGAAACAGCAAGCCGTTAAGAACGTCAAAAAAGCAAAACCGAAATCTCCGTTTAACTTCATCGGCACAGATTTCAAACCTATAACGCAGAACAACGATCCTTACACGTACACCTATCTTAAACATTTGGAACAATTGCAAAAGTATAAGGAAGTCCCAGAATTAAAAGTTGGTGGATTTAAACCTTATATAAATTACGCTGAAGCCAATCCTGAAGACACGGATGCGTATAAGAGTATTCAGGATATTCTCGATGCTCACGAAGCCAACAAAGGCAAGACTAAAGATAACCGGGACACTGACGAACAAGTAAAGTACCTTACTTATGGAGGACCCAAGACAACGAGGAGCAAAAAGCCCAAGCCGCGAGCACCACCTCCGCCCCCACCTCTGAAGACTAAGTTACAATGTTCTTATGGAAGGTGTAGAAAGCGAGCGGTAAACACCTACAGAGTCTTGACAAGACCTATTGTAAGGAAAATTAAGCACAAGATCATAACTTACTAATAAATGCAACAATTTTTTGTATCAGTATTAAACACGAGAATAGTTGGATATTGTGCAATATGTATTATTGTGTAAGCATGATTTCATCAAAGAAGTGTTAGGTTAGACCTGATTTTTTAAGCTGAATAGTTATATAGATTTACAAATGCCAGTTGTTATTTATTTTATTTAAAATTGTTAATGAATTGTTAATGAATGTTGTTGTTTCTATTTATTATTACTAAGTAGATTTTAGGTGCAATAAAGCAACTACTTGAGGCTTAAATTATTTTATTGAAAAATTTAAAAATAAATAAATTCTGATCTTTTTAGCTGAATTTTCAAAATGGAAAATAAGCAAAAAGATTTTGACCGCATTTTCACTCAGTGTTTTTGAAATGATCCAGTAAATAAGCAAATGTTTGCGTCCACATTTTGCTTCATTAGTGGTTCATTTCTTACAGCATCGCCGCAATGACGTTTGAATTGCCGATTAAATGGTGGTCCCCTAAAGTTCTAGTCAGCGGTTACGGGACCAGTAAAGGGGTCCTAATAAGTAAAATTAGAATTCGCGCCGCTCTGGCGCGTCCCCTTATTTTGATCGGCGCTCTGGTCGTTGGAGTTGCCTGTCTTGCGTTTGTTCGCCTCGATAATCTGTAGCAGAAACGGTGGCGGGTGTTGCTGTTGCTGGTGATCCGATTTCAACGTCTGATGCTGCTGATGCTGCTGATTGTGCTGCTGCTGCAGCTGCTGATGCTGCTGTTGATGCTGATGTCTGTGCTGTCGGTGGTCCAGCTCACGCGCCAGCTCCTCTACGAACTGCCCACCCGTCTGCCTGAAGAAATATAATGCTCAGTAGCGATCCTGATTTGATTATTGGAAGTTTAATGTTAGGGCTTGATAGGAAGATATAGGCGGTGTATCAGGTATATGTAAGGGCGTCGCGCTGTCGAAGCCGTATTATCAGTACAGCATTTTTTCTTCAATATAAGTGGCAGCAAAAATCTAAGTAATGAATACAGGTTCGTACCGCTCTGTAGTTCCGCGTCCGCTCTCAGCGTCATCAGCGACGTACATGGAATACCCCCTCCGAGACAGTTCCTCGTCGGGCGATATCGTGGGGTTGTGGAAAGCGTGGTTTTTGTCGTTGTCATCAAACGTCGCCTTCCTGTAATCATAGACAGTTAATAAGACATTACACAGTCATGTAGTAGAAGATTTAAGAAAATTCATAAAAGCTACTAGATTGTAAAGATATACAAAATCCTCAAGGCCTATAACATATGGTTGAAAGCACTTCGAGGCAAGTTCACTTTGCAGTTTAATATTAACGTCATCGATATAATTAATGATCAGTAATTGTCAGACTAATTTTGAAGTCAATGCCTCCATTATTTCGCGCCATCTTGCCATGTTGGTGGTTGTTTTCATAAGTTGCTTCCTGGCTATGTTCCGGATGTCATCTGACCAACGAGTATGGCTTCCAAGTTCTCGGATGGCACTCCGTGATCTTTCGGCTATTTCTCCACTCTTAGCACCTACCCATTGCCCCTGCGACACTCAAGAACCGAGATCCGTGACGTCAGTACTGCCGTCCAGTAACTAAAACGCGGCTAAATGGACAAATGGCCAAATTACCGTTTCAAGTAGCAAAAAATAGAGCACAAAATTCTCTTTTGAAAACAGTTAAAATTAGTTAACGTGTTCGACTTACCCTAACGATGCAAAGTTGAAATATCATTAAACAATCTCAATATTCTAAAAGTGGGTTATGGTTTTTTATGATATTTCAAATATTTTGTCACTTAACCGCGTTAGTACTACTTCAAACAACCTTGATTAACCTATAAATTAATCTATACAATGACTTTGTGAGCACAGGTTTTTTTTTAAGAACTATACTGTAGAAAAGAGTATATGTAATACTGACTGGACACGAATGGGGCCGGTGGCGAGCATTTCAGCGATGCGGCGACGCAGCGTATTCACTTGCGTGAATAACACTACTACCAGTATCAAGAGCACCAGCCATGCTGCGCTGAACACGCTCACTATTATTATTTGACTGTTTTCCTGCAACATGGTACATGGAAGAAGCAATGTATTACTTGGGTCACATTATAAGCTTAGGTGAGGCGCCTGAAAATATTGTTATAGCAATTATTTCGAATAACATGTATTTTAACATTACTAACAACTGTTGTGTAGGCGCTTCACTTTGATGACGTTACAGAATGATTCAGGGCATAAAATTAATCCTATACTGAACAATGAATAAGTAAAATACTCTTTTTCATGACATTCCACAAGTATTGTTGTATCTATTACGTTTCACGGGTTAGTTTCGAAGTTTGATACGAACAGACTTAGTCAGAATGATAATACGTTGATAATGTTACCGTCATCGTATTATCTGAAATATTTACGAAACTCTTGTAAAATGAAAGATTCTTTGAGATATAAGTGTGATAGATAGGATACAAATAATCAAGGAATCACATTTTGTTCCTACACATAAACGGTCCGAAATTAATAACCGAAAATATTTTCATTGTCACTACAATTTCAATCAGTGTACAGATGAGTTTTCTGATTTAAAAATAACATGTATCTATAACAATATCTTCACATTAAAATTTGGCAGATTCATTAACCGAGTGACTGCTATTCTGTGATCTGTGGCTTTTCTGATCTGAATCGTGGAGATCCAATTTTACAATGTCTGGAGCAGAAGGGTCTTCGCGTAATTCGTGACTGTACGTGAAGTAGTAAAAACTTGCTTATACATAATGCTTACACAAACAACAATTAAAAATAATTCAAGGACTTTCTTGTTCTTCAACACTTAAGTAGTCTGTTTGATTTTGAATTCCGTAAAGCTGTCTAATTCATGTTTTCTTTATCTTTATCCCTTAACCATCCCCACACGTTAGGACACTAAAATAATAATAGAAATAAAGGAGATTTCTCACCATGTTTCAGATGTGTGGTCGCATATTGAGGTTCGCCAGAGTCTGCGCCGCGCGCGTTACTGCCTTATCGCGACACATCGCGCCGGTTCTAACACGGATAACACAATTGATAACGAGATTGTAACTTTGTTTACTTGTCGCCAATTTCTTTTATACCATCACGAATTGTATTTGTATTTTTATCTTTACTGAACAATACTAAAGAATAGGATAGACACAGAAAAGGTTTCGAAACAAGAATTGGTTTACGTGGACCTATTTCGTCTATCTCAGAAACAACAAATGTGAAATTTAATTAATGGAAGATGTGAAGAACGATAATACTGTCGTTATTATATGTTTAATATTGATAAACATCGTAGATACATACGCCTGTTACAGGTGAACACAAGATTCAGTGACAAAAAAGTACAAGAAGTAAATTTATGAGCTACAAACATTAATATAAGAAATGAAACTATTGTTTTCTAAGCAATGCCTATTCACTCTCGCTTTGAAAAGGCCCTAATTACAGCGTTCAGGGAGCAAGTTTGCTGGCAGGGAATTCCACCCCATAGCCGTTCGATATTTAAATGTGGAAGCGTACTTGAAATATCCACAACACAGTGTGAAACCATGGTGAAACTTATATCACTTAATTTCACAACGAATGTAATCATAACACGTACAAATTGTTTGTTATCCCTTGAAAATAAAACAAAAAAATCTCCAGCCTTCATCTAGTCCCCGGATGATGGAAAGGAAGCAGAATTAACTCATGCAATTCCATCGCACACTCTCTGTGATATATCCTGCAGAATACCGATAAGCAGGCAATTTTACGGCGGTGTTCAAGGCTCTGCAGCTTTACCTATACTAATTCCGATTCATCTATAAGCTTCTTGGCACGCGTTTTCAAGTGAATTCAATGTGGCCGTTGGTATTTAGCAGAGGCGTCGCATCAGTACTCAATACACGACATCAGTATAGTTTCATTTCCTATCTGTAACAATCGCGAATACATAAGAACTTGACATTAAAATTACATGTATCCATCAAAATGAACTATTTCTAATTGGAGTTCAAGGTTACAGTGCGAAAAATTTGCGAAAAAACCTATAAGCTTTTTAGCACGCTTTTCAACTGACTCCACGGTGACCGTTGGCATTTAGCAGAACCACCATCCTGTAGGTCGTAGCAGTATACTCCATAAACGACGTCAGTATAGTTTAATTTCTTATCTGTAACAATCGCGAAAATCTAAGTCTAATCTAATTTTGAAATACATACATTAAAACTACACATCTCCATCAATACGACCTACTTAAGTACTTACTTTATTTAAAGTTCAAAGTTAGAGTGCGAAAAATGTGCTGTCTCATACAAAGTACATGAATTCATTCATTCAACAGGAGAGGTGGAGTTGAAACTCTGGCTGTTGAAGAATTAAAGGGCATTATTCTTTTGGAGTTACTATCATCAACCTGCAGGCTTTGGGTAGCGATTAGAGCTTAGAGCACTCAAGACTCAAGACTAATGTTTTCAATCTCGGGAGTACTGAGACTTTTGAAATTGAAATCACTTACATTAACATTCGCAACGTACTATTACGTCGTTAAATTTCTTTTATTACATCGAAGAACGTAATGGAACTCTATTTGGCCTTGCAAAATTTTAACAGTGATGCCATTGCTCTACAACGTATCGAAATATTGAATCTCTAGCGACACGCCTTTACCAACATTTCACAGGTTAATGTATGAGAAAAATATCTCTATATTGCCTAAAATTCTCTTTAGTTTTTTGTTATTAATCATTCTTAATTTTATTTAAATAATGTATATATTTTAGTAAAGTAAGGGCATAGTGCCCTCAGAATGTTGCAGTGTCCCCACGGAGTGTTACATGTCAAGTACCATTAGCATAAGAACACCTGTTATATAACCATGTAAGTTGCAAATAAAGAATATGAATATGAAAATGAATATCTCCCAGAGCGCATCAATCAGCAAAAACAAGATCCTCGCGCGAATGTGTTAAACAGTATAATTACATAACAATCTGCTACACCAACACAACTTTTTTATTCTGGTTACATGGACATGACAAACCTATAGAGTGGAGCTTAGTGTAATCAGTGGAGATTGAAGAACGGTAGTAACAAAACCAGGTTTTCTCTATCTGAAATTGCAAAAAACTCTGTTTGTTTTGTGCCCACTATAAAAATAAAAAGTCATCAAATCTTATATTTAACTGCCTAAAGGCCTAGCTTATAAGAGTGGAAACCTAATAAAATAGTCCCGAAAGTAGTTTTTCCCGGTATTTTTGAGACCGCACCGAGTCTAGACTTTTTTCCCTATAGTAGCGATTATAGCAAGCCTCCGACGTCATTGAAATAATTTATTACTTAATTTCACTTATGGAACGTTCGAAGACTTAAGTACGATGTCAAGTGAACGTAACTAATTTTTAAAACATGCTAAAGTGCACTTACGGGTATTTTATTAATTTGATAAGATTATTATGACTAATTGACAAATAGATATTGTAGATTTTTTAAATGTTTAACTGATTATACCAAATATTCCGACTAATGGATTACGACTGCCAATACATGCTATTTGTTGTCACTACATTGAAATGTTACAAATCTGCGTCAAAATCAATTCGGCGCAACTTCATTTATCGGCTTATTAGCTTATCAAACTTTCCGGATTCGTAATTTCCTTCATTTGTCGACGTGTTTAGTGCATACACGTGGAACGCACTGACATCGTTGACTGATTTAGCAAGCTATTCATGCATTAAAAAAATTAAGACTTTAATTTTTCGACTTCAAATATTAAAATTATTGTCCTTCCAATATAATGAGCTTGTTATATAACATCTTTTTGTAATAGAAGATCTTATCGATTAACTTAAATAATGAATACGCACGTCAATATATGAACGTGCGACTGCCTTATTTAATCTTACTACATAGATGGTTTTCTGTTGGTAATTGATCAAATTGATGAATGGCGAGACAAATGAAAATGTTACTGTTGACAAAATATGGTAAAATTTTATTACTCAGAAGAGGTTTACTTAATGATGGCCTCGTGTGAAATCACTAAATGTTAAATTTGGCCAAATAATTGTACGTACAAGAATTCAGTGTCGTACCACGACACTGAATGCATTATACAAAAGTGCGTTCATTCGATATTCATGGCGTATTAACAAAGGATCACAAACATATCGCACCAAGTAAAAGCCGCAATGTATTACAAATATATGTTTTATAAATATATGTTTTCTCGAAACTCATACAAAATCAAAATAATTGTTTTTAAAATAAATTATGCATCTTCTGATTACAAAATCACTTGCCGGTGGAAGGAAACGTCTCTGTTTACCCGTTTACCCAGATTATGGTGCTTTTGCAGTTTATAATGGCATAGTTATGTATTTTTCGCGCTTACGACTGGTAACGATAACGGTCGAGTGCGTTCTGAAGTGTAGCAGCGGCAAGTAAGTGAATTACACTTACTTTGGGCAGGCGAAGTACGTACACTTGCGGCGTCTATCTAGATATATGTCTGTGGGCGACAGGGTTGCTTGCACTCTCGAACAAAACTCAAGTTGTCTGTCATTCTTCGGTCGAGGGTATACGTCACTTAACTATTAAAATATATATGTATATATATGTATAGTTAAGTGACGGGACGAACAAGTCGTGCGCCTGATGGTAAGAAACACGCCTGTCCATAACAGTTACAGTGCAATTCAGAGCTTTAATTTGCAAAGACCTGAGGGGCACCTGCCACTACGCCCGTCACCCTGAGACATAAGTTGACAAGTCCCATGTAGCTGTAATTTCACCAGTATCTATACCTTTCAAAACCGGAACGCGGTAATGCTGACATTACTGCTTGGCGGCAGAAATAGTTAGGGTAGTAAGGTAGTAAGCAGTACTTCCCTGGACGAACTCTTTTATAAGGAGCTCTACTGCTACTAAATGTAATGTAACTGTAGTTGCGCTTGTGTTGTTTATTTTATTAATGAAAATGCATGAAAAAAAAATTGAAATGCTTGTATAGGTAGCTATTGGAAAATATCAGGGTTTTCACCGCCACTGGTTTCGCAGAATAGTTTTTCATGGAAATTAGTGATGCGTTTACAAGAGACGTTTCATGCTACTGTAGAATCGGTGAAATGTAAAGTGTAATATGCAATCTGTATTGATTAAAAATATAACTATGAACGCGAAAACGTCATAATCTAAAACAATTCAATAATTTATCAACGCGAGAGATGTCGTAAACACTTTGAAAGATAACCGCCATCGCCACTCCGTATATTAAAACTCAAACAAAATCACAGCTATTAAACATTCATTGCGTTAATTAATCATAAAGTAAGTTACGTAGAGATCAAAGAGTTCAAATTGGTTCATGAAATAAGTAACTATCTCAATTTGGTGCAACAAAAGAGAGAGCAATTTGCACTTCACAATAATCGTGAGCGAAGTATTCTTAATGATTTTAATGATTCCAATTATGAGCTTCTACTTATTTTGCGGTTCATAAAAAGAATAGCTTATAATAGTGAACCTATATAATTTAGCTTTAGAGACGTAGTGTTGGTTTAGCTACAGTTTTTAGAGATATTTAATTTGATCGACGTCCATCAAGGAGAAACAAAAGGGCCTTTTGAACTCTGTTTGAACCATTTGAGTGCTATCGTTTGTCAAATCGCTCGCTTCTATTCTATCATTGTGTTCGGTATTTGGGTGAAGGTAATTTACATAGCGCACGCCCTGATTGTTTTCTATAGATTCGCATATCTTTAATGATTGAAGAAAACGTTTAAGTAGGCATTTGAATGAAGAGAGATTATCTCGAAATGTTTTCAAGGTATAGGGGAAAGTCTGTTAATTTGGACCATTTTTTTCAAACGCGTTTTAAATATATATTTTTCAGATTTTTACAAACGTCTATTGTATGAAATGAAACTGAAATAGTTATTAGACTTTGTATTTATGGAGCTTTTATTGACATAAATAAATAGGTGTAAATAAATTATTATACACCTGTAAAAAAACAACAAAATATGAGATGCGAGCTTTGTTCCAATTCGGCCGACTAATTCTGTAATTTGGACCACGGGGTCGCTAAATTAAACTTCATTGGGCTCTGAGACAAAAGAAATAAAAAAATACAATGATATATAACATAACACACATAATAATTAGTCTAGGTAACAAAACAATAATCGCAAATGTCAGGATTTTGAGTACATGGTTCTTGATATATGGAACCGCGCACACTGTATCAATCAGTTTGGGACCTCTTAATAATGGTAATTTATTTTGCAATAATTCTTGTCTTCTGATCTAAGGCTGCTATCTGAATCGGCCAAGATCATTTGAACATCCATACATTTCACACTCTTGGTCCATTTCAACCAACAATATGATTATATTATAAAAACAAATCTTATAAAATATAGCCTATAAATGCTGGCAATCGTTTCATGTAAGTTGGTTGTAGACAAATTACACTTCTATGCTGTAAATTGCAAACACTGTATGCTTACATTTAAGTTAACTACACTCTTAGCACGGGTCTACGGAATTTACATTAAAAAAGTTTTTTCAAAACAAAACGTTCAATATCACAACAAAAACGACATGGCCAATATGCATTGAAGTTAGACGCATATCGCTGGGTTATGCTAATAAAACAATTTTAAAAATACTTTTTGAGATATGAGTGTGGTCCAATTTAGTTGCTGGTCCAATATCCCATACTTTCCCCAAGCAGTATTTTCTATGGGAAATAAAGAAAACACATACTCATTGCCCCGCACTAGGGAGACCCTCTATCGCGGGTGCCATGGACACATACCTAAACAACCACAAGTTACACCCAAACTCACGAGAGAAATAGCTGTAGGCTCTGCGTGGCAGTCCAGCATGGTAACCGTTTGTATCGGATTTCTTGCTTAAATTATTACAAGCAAACAGATTACCTAATATTTCTTATAAACTAATATTTAATCTTATACTGTGCAACACGAATTTCAATCAAATAATAAAACTGGCAATTAATCGACGATTTTAGATAAACGAAAATTACTTGATAAAAAGAATCATAATTGAGTTGACCTATGAGCTCTTCTGTGGCTTCCATGAAAACATGTTAATGATTATCATTCACATAAAATCGAGAAGTAATTAAAGGAGTTGCAGTGGCATTGTTTGCTCCTGTGAAGACAGGCGCACAAGGCGAGATCACGAGGTCGGCAAAGTGTCGGACAGGGCGTCAAGCTTTGCCGAGGGGGTCACGAACACATTGGAACGAGATTGACAGCCGACAGACTCTCAATGAACTGCCTAAATTGAGACTGCCTTCCTTAAGGTCTTTTATCATACAATGACTCACTGCATCATTGTATTTGTTGACATGGTCCATTTATCATGACGTGAAGCTTCAGGGCATGGTTTCATAAAAACCTATACAATGCGACGAGAGTTCGAGAATTTTGTAATTAACAGTCATATTGCATCCTCTTATTGAGGGGTTAAAGTGACCAAATTCGTAAACTAATTTTTTTGGGATGATGACCAGGGATCGGAAGAGATAGAGTTCTTTTACCTAAACTTCGAGGATTATGGACAGAAAATGGAGACTGCCTTACGACAATATTTTTTAAGTCCTGGACCTTTTCGGGATTCGGGAAATCACTAAAGAACAATAATAATTGACATAATTGGGGACAGGCAGGTACGCTATAGTTATCTTAACTTTACGATGCACAGTGGGTCGGATCTGCGATATTGCGGACATTGGATTTTTTGCATGATACCTCTATAAAAAAATGCTAATCGAGAGATTCTACTGTCTTAATTAAATATTATCATAACATATTTTGCCATAAATCTAATAGTTTAGTAGGAATAAAATAAAATGTGTATTTTTTTGTATGGGACCATACCTTTAGTGCCCCGTCGTTACAAAGTCTTAGTCGATCCAGTTTTGGAACCACTACCTCTATCGGGTCCTGGGGACCTAAAAAATATTGTCGTAAGGCAATCTCCATTGTCTTTCTATGTTCCTCGAAGTTAAGGTAAAAAAACTCTGATGATGACACAATGAAAAACCAAAAAATAGCACATTTAATTAAGGGATTCATGGACGATGGACAATCCCCGTTTTCGCCAAGGCTCGTATAGTGCTTTTCTCAAACAATGCGCGGAAATAATAAAAGACTAAATAGAAAGAAAAAATATTAATTAATATTAAAGGTAATATTTGACATGTTAGGACAATTGCTAAAAGAAAATATTGTTGTTTTTCCAGGCTCATTAATAGTAGTCTGCTGAACTTCTGATGATGTGTTTGAAGTTTATCTATTACTGTATTTTCGTAATCGTTCTTCTCATTAGAACTCATTTTCGAGACGAAAATGCAAAAACAAAACGAAAAAACAAAAGAATACCAAAGCATTTTATTTTACCACCGTTTTCTTCATCTTATAAGTAGGGTGGTACAGGTAGGTATTTTTAACTTTCGCAATTACCAGTACTGGACAGTTGGCTGTATGAGTTTTTCTTTTGCCTGTTTACATCGTTCATTGTTAGTAGATAGATCTAGAAGTTTAGAGCAGTTTTTATAGTACTCACTTTGCAGCCTTGGCCGGGAGAAAGTCGCACAGTTCATAAATGACAAACTTTCCGTGTTCGTTTTTGATAATTATACGAACATTTCCGAGCATGTTTGAGAAAAATGCTTCGTTTCTTTTAGATAGTATTATTTTAATGACTTTCAAGTGATAAGTTACTTTATAATACCAAGGGTTACGACATGTAACATACGTGGCACTGAAACGTGGATATGAAAAACGATGTACGTAAAATTTCGTAAACCATAATTTTACCAAGTGCTGGTTGCTTAATGGAATACAGTTCCCTTTCGATTGAGAGGTTATGTACATATCCCTATGTTTACAATTTCAAAGTTATATGCATTTGGATATATTTAATATATACCTCTCGTGAAGGATTTTTTTTCAATTTTTTTTATAATATTTGCTAAGTTACGGGACGAACATATCGTGCGCCTGGTGGTAAGCGATACGTCTGTCCATAACAGTTGCAGTGCCACTTGCAGCTTTAAGTCATTAAAATCTGAGTGGCACTGTCACTGTGCCCGACACGCACCCAGAGTTATAAGTTGACAAGTCTCATGTACCTGTAATTTTACCTGCACCCTTACCTTTCGAAACCGGAACGCAGTAATGCTCACATTACTGCTTGGCAGCAGAAACGGGTAAGGTAGTACCTTCCTGGATGAACTCTTTCACAAGGAGCTCTACTGCTACTACTAAATATCCTGATGGAACATGCACGTCGAAGAAGTTTCACAACCCCCTGAAAGACGTGTAAAGTTCGGATCCCAGATTGGCGCGGCTAACTATGCCTAAATCTACTTACTCTACTCTACTTAGAGGAGAATTTAAAATAGTTATTTTTGGAATTACGCCACTTTGCTATTGATCAAATCAAATCAAATCAAATCAAATCAAAATCATTTATTCGTGTACACACGTCCATAAAGATCTTACAACTAAAGTGTATCAGTGTGCATTGCCCTTAGGCGTACGAATTTTTTACATTTTATAACAAGTCTTAAATTTACATTACATTAGAAAACCATTATTATTATTACAAATTTTACAAAATTATTATTATTACATTATAAGTCCCTATCACTAATCCTAATTCTAAAATAATATTCAATGTCATTTTTAGAATCTCAAATCCCTATCATTCATGAAATCGTTTACTGTATAATATGCCTTTGATATTAACAAATTATGTAAACGTTTTTTAAAACCGGTAATGTCACCTATTGCTCGAATACTTTTCGGAAGTTTATTGTACAATCTTGGCGCCATCGCACAGATATTTTTATTATATAATTCTGTCTTGCGTGTTACTAATTGAATATTTAAATGACGACGCGTACTATCTACTTTGGCAAAGAGTGTGGGATTTTTCCGGACGAAGAGGACTGCTTCAAATATATACATTGAAGGAACCGTCAGCAAACCTAGTTCCTTAAAATGTGGCACACAACTATCCATTCTCTTCAAACCACAAATGGCTCGCACACATCTCTTTTGTGCGATTAATACAGCCAGACTATCTTTGGCATTACCCCAAAATATGATACCGTACCTTATAATTGAGGCGACATATCCATGGTAGGTTACTAGTAATGCCTCTTTGTCTACCACTTTAGCTAGCCTCCACAAGGCGTAGGCAAATCTATGAAGTTTCATACACAATATCTCTATATGTTTTGTCCATGTCATATTATTATCAATATACACCCCTAAAAATTTTGTGTCCACTACCTCCTTAATTTCTGTATCAAGATATTTTATATCGTGGTCCTCTTGAGTCTTGTTAATTTTGTGTTTAAAATTAATGTACACAGTTTTACTTAAATTAATTTGAAGTCTATTGCTTTGTAACCATTTTATTATATTTATAATGTCGTTATTGATTTCTTGGTCAAATGAAATGTGACGCTCAATGTCAAAAATTACAGTACTATCATCCGCAAACATAAGCATGGGATATGACGTTGCTGTTGGAAAGTCATTAATATAAATTAAAAACAGCAATGGACCCAGTACTGATCCTTGTGGAATTCCATGTAGAACTGTTCTAGATGCAGAAAAATACGATATGTCAGTTTTGGTTTCATTCGATATTTTATTAATGCATGTCATTTGTTTTCGATTAGTCAAATACGATTCTATTAGTTCATGTACATTTCCCCTGATCCCATATCTAAACAGTTTATCGAGCAAAATATTATGATTGACAAAATCAAAGGCCTTTGTTAAGTCCATATATAATGCTATGACTGGTTTGCTTTTGTCCATTGCTTTTAGAACTATTAACAGTAACTCATAAATGGCTAAGTTCATTGATTGACCCTTTCTAAAGCCCTTTTGATTTTTTATAAGAATTTTATTTGTTTCTAAGTACGAGAGCATATTTTTATAAATGACTTTCTCGTAAACCTTAGCCAGAATTGAAATGAGAGATACAGGTCGGTAATTATTAATGTTTTCTTTATTATCTTTTTTATATAAAGGTTTTACGATAGATATTTTCAGTTCTTCCGGAAATATTCCATACTCCACTGAAATATTGATTAAGTATGACAATATTGGAGATATATATTCGGACACATGCTTAAGAACTGTCGTGTTTATTTCATCGTAGCCTGTACTCTTTGTATTCTTTAAATCCTTTATAATTTGCTGAATTTCCTTCTCAGTTGTTGGTATCATAAACATAGATTTACAAGTATACGGTATTTTAGTGCTTGTACTGGCAGCTGAATCATTATTGAAATTTGTTTCTTGTGCTTGATCAATGTAAAAGTCGTTAAAAGCGTTGGCAATTTCAGTTGGATCTGTTAAAATTTGTCCATTATGATATATTTTGTCACTATGTATTTTGGGTATTTTAGCGTTACTTTTATTTATTATTTGCCACGTTGCCTTTGACTTATTTATTGAATTTTTAATAAAATAATTATTTTGCGCTTTTTTAGTTAGCTGAATAATGCGCTTAAATCGTTTTGTGTAAGTCTTAAATTCTTCTAGATGTTTTTCGTATTGAGATAACCTATGCTTCCAAAATAATTGTCGCTTCTTTCTGCTACACAATTTTATTCCGCGTGATATCCACTTTGATTTCTTGGTAAGAGATATCTTTGCTTTAAATACCGGAAAACATAATCCGTAAAATAATCTAAAAAGTTCATAGAATACTGAAAATGCTGTCTTTGGATCTGATACTCCATCTAATTGCAGCCAATTTACATTCTTTATACATTCCATAAACTTATTCATATTATCCTTGCTATAATCTCTTTTCTTTATATACCAATGTTTCAGAGTACATGTTGCTTTAACAGGGCATTTAACTAATTGTGCAGAATGATCTGAAACACTAAGTTCTGTTACTTCCCCTTTGCACCTGTGCATGTTATGTGCTATATTATCTATGCAAGTACCACTGCATGGTCTTGTTATATCATGTATTTCCATTCTCATATTAAAATTTGCTAGTAAGCGTGTCAATCGGTTTGTTGTGTCATCTTCTTGTAATATATTAATATTAAAGTCTCCTGCTAGTATAATCCTTTGTTTTTTATTTTTGCTAACTAATGTCAAGATATCATCTAATTTGTCAAAAAAAATGTTTAAATTATTTTTTATATCTAGATTTTTAGGTACCCTGTATATACATACGATAGTCATATTATGTTCCAATATATTTACAGCACAGCATTCTATCAAATTACATATGCTTAACTTCGCAATTTCTTCATAGGGTTGGAATTTTAATCCGTCTCTAACTAATATGCAAGAACCACCATTTCTATCTGTGCGACAGTATGCAGCAGCCAATAAATAGTTTTCTATAATTAAATAATTTGTGTCCCCCAAAAGCATATTATGTTCAGTAACGCATATTATATCAACAAATTTTCCTGTCTCTCTTAGCTCATTAAGGGTTATTGAGAACATGTCCGATTTATCAATCAGGCCGTTAATATTTTGGTGAAGTATCCATAGAAAGTTATACACGAAAAAAATCAAGATCGTTGTTCCTGGTCACATTCTTTGTGGCAATTTTATCGTCTTCATTTACTAAAACAGGGGTTACATTTGTAAAATTAGAAGCGCCTATGCCCAAGTCTTCTGTTTGTGTACTCTTATTGCATGCATCTAGAATATAATCTTTATATTTACCCTGATTTTGAATTCGCAAAATTTCTCGTAATACATAACGACTTATGTTAGTAACTTTATCCTTTCTCGGTATGTAACTGTTAGTATAATTTAGATCTAAAAACGTGCAGTATTCGTGTTGTTCACATAGTTGGCTAATTACTTGATTTAACATAAATTCATTTAACGATTTGTTGAAGGGAACCTCACAAATTATTATATTTGTATTAGTTATGAAATTTAACCAAGTTCTTATGACCGTCTTGTATTCACACGGATTTGTGTCATTTGTACCCCCAACAACAACAACATAATCCTCTTTCGATAAGGACATAATTTCCGTTTTAAAACTATTTAAGACATCTAACATTTTCGCGCCTCCTTTCCAGAAACAACTTGAGGGTGCGACATTATACACAAAAGATAAGTAAGTGTCACATTGACCTGGGAAAGACAAACATGTACAAAATGTATCTTGGGATTATGAATAAATAATTACAAAATTTCATTCTATTCACACATTACAGCGCTGTTTTGTCAGAGAAGTTATAAAGCGTCATATCCACTAGCTGTTTAGCGGCGCCGCGGTACACGACGCATTCCAGCCAGCATTGGCTGTCACTCATTAGCACATGACTGCATGACCCGGTGGCGCTGCACGACCCGGGGGACCTTGCACTGACAGCTTCGAACAATGCGCTCCAGATTTGAACATTTGGGTAAATATGTCTCTAATGGGGTCATACACGCGTGGGTTGATTGCGATCCGACGTCAAGTGACTGCGTTCACGTATGATTAATTTGAAGATAAGAACATTCTTTGATTGTAGTTTTATTTAACATGTACTTTTTTGAAGATCATTCGTGACTATGAAGTATAGACAAAGTTGATAGTGTTGGTTTTACTGTTACGTTATTTTATTTTTTTTATATGGAACTCTATTCAAGACAATAATGTATATAATTGCCGTTTGCAAGATTTATATATTATTTTCGATTGAGACCGATAATTTTTTTATTTTTTATTTATTAAATTTAAATATGTTTCTGTAGATATGGCCGCCACAAAGAGGATAGGCAATTTGAGGCGGCGTGCTTGGATTGACTCGGGATTCCTTAAAACGGGCCGATACGGGTATTTTATTTCGAGATTCATATAATTTCGCGTTTTAATCTTCGATTAAGGCACAATAGCACTATCCTATTCCACTTTAAACTAGATTTCACAAAATAATTGAAAGTCAAAATAAAAACGACACTTTTCCCTCCAAAAGGTCCAGAGCGAATCCTTGAGACCAATAACATAACTAATACAACGTTATTTTTTTATTTTATTTTTTTATCTAAGGAACATGAATTTCAAAGCTTCATAAAACGCCACTAAGAAAAAAAACAATAAAATTTTTTTATTAATAATTTTGGCTTGGATACAAGTCCTTTGAGCCACGTCTTCGTTTAATTATGTTTCTGTAAATATGGCCGTCACAAAGAGGATATGCAATTTGAGGTGGCGTGCTTGGATTGACTCGGGATTCCTTAGAACGGGCCGATACGGGTATTTTAGTTCGAGATTCGTATAATTTCACGTTTTAATCTTCGATTAAGGCACAATAGCACTATCCTATTCCACTTTAAACTAGATTTCACAAAATAATTGAAAGTCAAAATAAAAACGACACTTTTCCCTCCAAAAGGCCCAGAGCGAATCCCGTGACTATGAAGTATTGAGAAAGTTGATAGTGTAGTTTTTACTGTTACGTTACTTTATTTTTTTTTATATGGAACTCTATTCAAGACAATAATGTAGGTATATAATTGCCGTCAGCAAGATTTATATATCGTTTTGGATTGAGACCCATAACATAACTAATACGTTATTTTTTGTTTTATTATTTTTAAGGAACATGAATATCAAAGCTTAACAAAACGCCACTAAGAAAAAAAAAACAATAAAATATATAACCTATCTGCAAAGAGTTTATCACCAATGTCAAAATGACTTTTGGGTCATATTCCGCCTACTTATTTGTGTCTATGCTTCAACAAAATAAATCAAATTGAAATGGTTTAACGCGCTGCGCGACAGGTACGTGTTTTGTCCTTAATTGGACATGTCTCAGGACAGTAACAAAAAGGGGTCATAGTTATTCGAATAAAGAATATTTATTAATGTTATAAGTAGTGCAATTCCCATTTTAAATCCCATCAGGTCGTGATAATAATGAGAGGAGTGCTAAAGTATAACCAAATAAATTACCATAAAAGCTGCCGCAGCTCGCGCCGGCGGGCGGCGTCGCCCACGCGTGATAAAGAGCGACCTTTATGGCGCCTTTGACTGCATAAATTATACTTAGTCATATGTTACAAATGATATGTAAACATAACCCATAAATGCACTGACTTCTCAACACGTCACTTCGAAAGGTATATTTGTGATGGTGAATGTTATTATTATAAGGATTCTAAGGAACTGTCAAGAGATGGATGTGAGATCGTCATATTCTCTAGTCTTCGTTTATTGCATGTAGCAAAAAAGCAAATATAGTTCATTTGATTCTACGAATTCGAACACTTAATGTTTTGTTGTGATCTTTAACCCCTAGAAGCTCTACTTTCACAACATTTCGAAGCTTAAACTGTCTATTCTATTAGATAAAGGCATCATTAGGCGATTGTTTAGACAAATGTAGCACTAATGGCTGTGGTTGAGCGATGGGAGTCGATCTCGAGATGTTATGTACAGCTTCGTATAGGTATAGATGGTATCTAGTGAGAAAACGCCGTGAGCGTACCGCACCCAAATCGGGCGTTGAAGGTCGAGGTCGAGACAAATATTTGAGCTGACTAATATATTTACTTGCACTTTTACTTGTAGGTAGCTTTAGTGCATAGTTTCTCAAAGTGGTCCCTACCGCCCACCCACTGGGCGTTGAAGAGCCGAAGGGGGGCCGCAGGGGAAGTAATTGGGGGTTGATGCTGTCTACGGGGTCTGATATGTAGTAAAATCGAGGGTATACACTGATTAGTGTATACCCTCGAGTAATTTTCACGATAGAAAAAACACTTACCTCAAAATTTTAAACACCGCTGTATTCAATAGGTACTTCACATAATATCAACGATTTTTTTTGTATCAACTGAACTAAACAGAACACATATACTATGCGATATATATTTTACAAAAGGCTGAAGCCTGAAAGGCTGAAGCATTTCGTTTGTAAAAAAATAAATTCTGAAATTATGCCAATGAACCAAGCAAAATAAACCGTATTAGTACTCGTGAATTCGAGCTGAGGTAGTGTCGAGTCTTAATATAAAGAATACGTGTATTACGTGTACACGATACACGTGTTTTCAATTATTGTTTGTGTTAGTGGGTGGTGTACTTTTTCTAAAAAATTTGAGAACCTATGCTTTAATACAACTGGTGCCGAACTGGCCGCGGTAGTCCTGTGGCTTCTCATTTGATAGGTTGACGATGTACTGCCACCTTGCCTATTTCTGCCGCCAAGTATTAATGTGAGCTTCTGTTTGGAAGGGTAAAGCTGTGAGTGGCAATGCAACTGTCATGGATAATCGTATCACCACCAGGCGCACGACTTGATCGTCCAGTCGCTTGATGTCGTAAAAAAAAATTACTTCTAATTCCTGCAATCATTTAAAAGCAGGTAAGTTCCAAAGGTCAGAGCGTAAGTTAAATATAATAATAAGTTACGTGGAGACGCTCTATTCGTTGTTCGGCTTGTTATAGATGACGAACTACATATACTTTGGGATCCGCATCACGCAACTACAAACATTAGTTCCCATGTGCCGAAATTGTAATGCCGAGTGGTATGATATGGCGAAACTTCGTTCAAGGGCCGTTTTTTCGAACAAGTTGTTATTTTTTTGTTTTTTTAGTTAATTAGACCTTTCTTGGCGTTTTTGATAGCGGAATTGCGACTGCAAGCGAAAACCAATAAACGTATGGAGGTGATGACGAAGAAGAAGCTGACCTCAAAAGTTTGTGGAATTTCATACATATATATTTATATATGAAAAATTACAATCACACAAAAAATTACAACAGAATTGAAAACGTCATCCTATTTTGAAGTCGGTTAAAAATGTTCACGTATAAAATAAATAAATATTAATTAATTACTTATTTATTTATGAAAACACAGATTATTTAGAAGTTGACATGTAACAAAATAAAACACTATGTCATATTTTTTTTATCCCTCCTTCCAACCCCCCGATACTACGTCATGCATTAGGCATATAAAAATATTGAAGGATAAACTAGGTGTAAAATGTTGTTTTTTTTAATAATATCGCGTGGGCGTGCACACGTGGGTCAGTACTTTAAATAAGTACGGTTAAAGCAAAGTGATGAAAAAAGAAAAAAATAGTACCTACGCGATTCTATTTTAATAAAGTCAAAATATATACACAAATATGAAAGATTATAAGAAGTTATAGATTTGTCATTTAAAATTCGGATACTGCATAGTACGGACGGCAGCATATCAAACTATATGTACATTGACGGATATTGTTCCGTGGTTCTAGAGACGATATTCGAATAAAAATGTGTAGTTTGATGTGCTATTGACTGTACATTTTATTAGACAACAATGTATTTAATTGCTTCTTACATACCATAAGGTTTTTATCAATTGGGCCAACACCTTATGTTACTCGTAACGGGCATTTTCTTATTTCAAGTAACGGTTTTTACAGATAATCTTACTATAATTTTTCACTGAAAACCGTGGTCTACTCAATCTTTATTTCTCCATTAGGTAAAAAATATTCTGGAATGTGCGCTTCCAAGCTCTACTATCGCCGAGTAGCGCAAATGCCACCATTACCGTATAGGCACTGTTGTATTACATGCCTATTTATAAGATGAATCTTACCGTGTAAAGTACATAGATGGTAGCGTAGTTACGCTATACATTGTCGTAGTTAGGACCATTAATAAACAGCTCCTAAATCTGGTATAAGTACGTATATCTCGTGAGATGTCACTCAGCTCTCGCAAATGCACCTCAAGGTCTCCTGTATTATTGACTCATGTGAACAAGACCCTACATTTGACTGATTAGAACTTAATGACGATCTTGAGTCGCAGCTTAAACAATGAGTTAGGGCGCGGTCCCGTTATGTCTTCACGTTCTGTTTATCATCAGACGACGGTCGCGTCTAGCCTGTTCCAATATCACGACAATCTGTCGTGACTGTGTCGTGGACGTTTATTTTATCGTTGAACGACCGACAGTCGTTCAACGGTCTAGCTGTCCCCACTAGATCGTAACGACAATTTATCGGTTCATGGCAGCCGCCTTGTTGTTTACACGCCAGAATAGTTTGAAATTTATTAACTTTTATTATTAATTAAAGTTTATTAATAATTATCTGTCGTCACATTTTTATCGTGGCTTTTATTTATCATCGGACAACTGTCGTTCTAGCTCTTCCCATTGTCGTGACAATCTGTCGTCGTAATGTCAAGAAAGTCGTGGACGACAGTTAATCGTGTTCTTCTATGTATGAACAACTTCATTTAAATATACAAGTCACGACACTTTAAACTGCACAACATCTGCCGTCACGACATAATGGGAACACGTCATGACGTTTATTAATAAGCGGAAAATTTGAGAAATGAAAAATTATATAACCGTTGATATACATATCGAGTTCTTAGGTTTTCGCGATTGTTACACATAGGAAATGAAACTATTTTTCCGGATTTAAATCGCGTATATTTGTTT
>NW_020653850.1:24646064-24662388 GCF_003589595.1 Hyposmocoma kahamanoa | reverse complement strand
TGTTTAGAATGGCATAAGCTACTGGGAGTCCTCGTTTACCGGAGGTGCACAGAGCTAAATGTTGAAACGCCCCTCTTGAGTCACTAAGAACCACAGAGTTGCTACTGTCACATGATTGTAAGTATGATAAACTTTCTAATATGGCATAAAGTTCTGCGACCATAATTGATGATTTACTGTTTACCTTAAAACATGCTGTGGTGTCTGCTTGTGGGTCATAAAAAGCTGCTCCTGTTCCATTCTCATCCTTGGGCCCATCTGTGTAAATCTGATAGTATCCAGCATATCTGTTATTAATTGTTTGAACCGTTTTATGAAGCATCTCCAAAAGATATGAATATTACAATCGCAAATGAACATGACAGTAAATGTTCTGATTAAGTTACTATACAATCGAAATTTTTTTGGAATCCATTAGTAACGGAAACGCACATGTCAACTAAAGTACTTTTTTATTATAATTTGGTATAAAACACACGAGTATTTAATATATTAAATAATATTTAATAAAAAAAAAATACAAAAGTTAATTAATATACACGTTTTACATAAATCATGACACTCCCTAATTACACAAATTAATTCTAAATAAATAACTTCGTCAACCGAGAGTTGGACACCATATTATAGGTATATAATGACTTGACTTATACAATACGTCAGGGTTATGTGTGGTACTCTCCTATACAAGTTCAACAACAGATACAAGCTCGCCCGATGGATCCTTAGAGGCCTACCCCCAAATAACCTGTGTATGCACCCTCACACCGGCACCCGCTGGTGGGATCCCGTTAAGACTCGCCACTCACATCGCGTCGAGCATCTAATCCACCGAAACAAAAAACAAAAGTCATTACCATACACTTACTATCACTTATTTTATTTCCATAGCAATATATTTCATAGATTTACTTATTTCATTTAATTTTTGTCTTCGTAAAATTTATGCAGAATTTTTCGTAATTGTACTTTAATTAGTCGCTTCGAAAGGATATTAACTGATAGAAACTGTTTTACCTGTGTACGATATTTCAGTTGGTTAGGCTCTTAAAAAGCTACCTAAATTATAGTACCTAAGTATTGTATAGGTATAGAAAGCCATGCCACCAGGAGACCCTACTGTGACCGTTAAATAAAATCCGAATTCAAGATCGCTCCACTTTTATTGACAATAAATTCAGACTTATAAATTCACAACTATTCTCCAGTTATTATTTATTCTAGTTTACTATTCACGCGTATATACTGTCGGACCAATACTCAGCTCCGTGAACACTACTCTTAAGTTATTTAATAGAATAGAATGAATAGAATAGAATAGATATTTATTGCTAATAGCGGAGGTAACAGTGTGAAGTTAGGTGCGAATACCATAGACGAGTACAAAGTGGTACTAAAGTAGCCAATAGAACAACTAAACTGCTTTCGGAAGAAAAAAATCTAAATTCGCAAATTAATGAGTTTGCGAATTTGAAAGAAGAAATTAGAAGAAAAAGGAAGAAGAAATTTACTTATGTTAAACATGTACACAAATTTTCGTTGTAAATTAGTCAGCCATTTTTAAACAAAAATACCTTAATTTTCACTGTTAACTTAGCAGAAAGACATATTATTGTATACAAAGGGCTTAACTAACTTAAATGTGACGTTTAATACTTACGTGACTTAGAATTAAAGGGCACAATTATAGTCAGTTACCTTTGTTGTGTTATTTATGAAGTAATTATTGTAATTGAACTTTATAATAAGGGTACCGTTGCGTAAATGACTAAATAAAATCCTTTGACATTGTTTTTAACTTAATAAATGTGACTTAATGGTAAAAATTCTTATTATTGATGACAGTTGCGCCTTTTGAGCTTACATACTGTATATTATAATTATTAAGACAGATTTCTATATACAAAATTAGGTAAATAGCCCTAGTCCTAGGATAGGTAAGGCTTAATGCTTACATTACTGCTTCACGGCAGAAATAGGTAAGGTGGCAGTACTTCCCTGGACAAACTCTTTCGCAAGTAGCTCCACTGCTATTAAAATTATTATTATTGTTTCAATCCGGGGTGCGCAGAAAATCAGTGCAATCAAGTAATGCACAGCTATGATTCCTACCTTGCTGGCTGAGATCTTCTTAAACCAAGTGCTGATAGGTACCCACGTGGCATTGTTCTTTAAAGTCGAAGTATCTCTTATGTTTTTGTTGGACCGCCTTTTAATAGTGATCTTGTATACTCCCGTATACTAGTTCATTTCAAGCTCGTATATTTTAGTGTGTGATGGTAATTTCCGCCTTTCAAACTTTGTGGACGATTTCCCTTGCAAAATCGTTTTGTACTTCAATCATAATTAATTGCCATTATATTTAATGAACCGCTTAGGAACTTTATTAATTTCTAATGTTGTCTAATTTGTGTTTATTTTTTCTTTTCATATAATTGCTATAAACATGATAAAGCTATAATCTATTGCAGAGATCATAATGTCTTATAAAAGCTGTAGCATTGTACAGTAATTATTATAAATTGCACTAATGCACATGAAGCGATGCGGATGTTGCTGTTACGCAATAATATTGTTTGTTTGTTTGTTATTATACATTTTTTTGAAAACCTACGTCGATTGAGTATTGTTCTCTTTGATAAATAAATAACACGTTTATTGTCTTACCATAGGCTCACACAACAATGTAAAATAATGAAGAAAGAAAAACATAGAAATCAGAAATTAAATTAATAATAATAGCAAAGACAAGGGTACCGTTAAAAATTTCAAAAACTTCACTTCTTTACAAATGTTTATTTACAAAGAGCAACCCCTGGATATTTTTACTTATTTTTCTCAAGGGAATCTGCCTTACGAATGTGTAATATTTTAATCAAAGTGTCGATTTCAAGTGTAATTTCCTTGCCTGTGAAATAGAAATCATTTGAGTTTGTTTTGTAAAAAAAAGCGCTATTTAATAATAACGGAGGTAAAGAGATCCAAAATTATTAGTATCAAAGTTTAAATTTGTATTGAATTGATATTCAATTATTTTCTGTGAAATTACTCCACTAGTTTTATAATTAATCGAACACTTAGAAAAAATCCCTTCGATCCGCCCGGATTCGAATCGGCGTCTTCTAACAAACCATGCCAGACGCTATGCCAACTAAGACACGGAAGGAACCTGCGGACCTCATGAATTGTTGTATGTGCTTGTTGCTGAATCTTCGATTTTGGCTTTTCAACCAGGTTTTTTGACCAGGGCTGGTAGTTGCAAAGTTATCCAACGCTACAGCTAAAAAGTCGTCGAAAAACCAAATATAAAGATCCAAAAACAAGTACATAGAAGAATTCGTGATGTCCGCCGGTTCGTTCCGTGGTTTAGTTCTCATAGCGTCTGCCACGGTTTGCTAGAAGACGTCTATTAGAATCCGGTCGGACTTAAGGATTTTTTTCTAAGTGTTCGACCTTTGTATTAATAGCTATAGTATCAAAATTATAAACCTTGCTTCTGAACCAATTTTGTAGAATAATAATGTCATTAAAAAATCTACGTTAAGGTCGAACGTATCTTGTAATCATCCTTGTTTAAAGTTAACTGCTCTAATGCGATTGAATTAAAGTAATTTATTGTAGAAAAGTCACGATCAGAACGAAGTACTTTTATGTAAATTAATAGGTTTTTTTAATGATAAAATAAGTATGTATTCGACCTCCGTCTCATCTGAAGAAAAGTAACGATAAGGTCGACGATGGAGCATGTACACCTAAATAATGCCTATTCACTCACGTGTAGATAAAGCTCAAGTTATAGCGTTCAGCAAAAAAGTGTGCTGGCAGGGAATTCCACTCACAGCCGTTTGCCACATAAACTTTTTATTTAACTGCCTCCGTGGCCGAATGGTTACCATGCTGGACTACCACGCAGAGGTCCTGGGTTGGATTAATATTTGTATGGCCTACATTTATTTATCTCGTGAGTTTGGGTGTAATTTGTGGTTTCCCTAGGGCGGGGCTATGAGTGTGTGCGTTATTATTATTATCATCTATTTTAGACTCTCGTCTCTCCCAAGGCCTAAAAGATTAATTTTGAATTTTTAAATGGGAGAGTGGTATTTCCCGGCAATGGCACAGTCGGCCGGGGTCAGGGACTCAGGTTTAAGAACCGGCGAACAATACGTGCCGTATCGAGCAGGACCGCCCTCTGCATTTGTGCTGGAAGCGACACGCCACAGAAATCCAACCGCCTCAAGCTGTTAGAAAGGCTGACTGGAATTGACCCATTTGCGGACAAAACAATTGGGATTATTTCAGTGGAGGCCACATCCCACGTGTCGGTGATCTCGTGCGCTAAATCGAGATACTTTCGGCGCTTCTCGGTTTCGGCTTTTACGAGACCCCGGTCATGCGGGATGGTAACGTCCACAAGAAATACCCTCTACTGCGATCGATCCAATATCACAATATCAGGCTTATTCGCAAGAATAGTCCTGTCCGTGATGATGGGTCGATCCCAATTTTATTTTTTATTTTTTTTTTGATTTGATTTTGGTGCGGTCATCTTCGAGTACTGGCTCCGGTGAATACTTGTAATATGACTAAATACTTGTAATATGACTAATAATGACTCGCCTGTGTTTCAGAGCGAGCTCTTGGTGTAATATTTTGGCTGCCTAGTTGTGTCTGTGCCAGTACTCAGTGTTAACTAGAGCGGAACAACCTAAAACAATATCCCTAAGTGACTCTCCGGGACGGTCACATGCCCGACAAACGTCTGAGCCATATGTGTATCAGAATAGGCATGACCAAGGAGTTAAAAGCTCGGATCTTATTAACGCCTGACAAATAGCTGTTTAGCACATTTTTCAGGCGCCCATAAAAAACCTCGCACACACCCTGTTTCACGTCTGCTTCCTTCACACCGATGGCCTGTGACTTTCCCAGACACCGGTATGTTTCAGTTTATTATCATTGTTAAATGTGAAAGCAAAACGCTTCATGCGAATGCTTGGAATATCTACAACATAGGGGTGGAACCCCAGCTTACGTCTAGTCCCCCGATGATGGAAAGGGTATGGTGGAATTTAAGCATGTGATTCCGTAGCACACTCTCCGTGATATATCCTGTAGAATAACGATAAGCAGGCAACTTTACGGCGGTGTTCAAAGCGTTGAAAGCAGTTTCGTGTCTACTAAATTCGAGTCACCTATAAGCCCTCTTGACATGCTTTTCAACGGAATCCAAGGTGGCCAGTTGGTATTTAGCAGAGCCATCACGTAAGTGGCAGAAGTTTTCCATACACATATAATAGGTAAATATATATACACATTATAGGTAAATATGTATATTTCATTGTGTGTTTTATAGAGTTTAAAGGCACACATCGTGCTACAAAACCACAAATCATAACAATTCCTTTGAAGATGTTCTGCATAAAGAGTCGTAAACGGTGTTGCGCCCGCACACAATTTACATCACACGACTGCTAGAGCTATTTAACCTTGAGAAGGCGCAGGTTTTGTTGTGTTTATTGTTATCATAAGATTTTACTGCATCACTTTTGTATTGTTAAGATATTATCAAACAAGATTGTTGTTTCAATCGAGGTTTTGTCGGTTAAAACACTATAGTCTGTAAAATTGAGCTTTATGGTACCGGGTGATGGGACGAACAAGTCGTGCATCTGGTTTTAAGTGACACGTCTGTCCGTAGCTGTTGCAATGCCACTCAGAGTTTAAAATCACAAAGATGTGACTGCCGCTGGACTTGTCATCCTGAGACATAACTTGACAAGTCCTTGTGCCTGTAATTTCACCAGTACTCCTACCCTTCAAAACCGGAACTCAGTAATGCTTACATTCCTGCTTGGCGGCAAAAATAGTTACAGTGACAGGATACTTAAGTTAAAACGACGTAAATATGTAGCAGCGTCCAAAACTTTTTAAACTTCACAAAACAATAATTATTTTGCATAATTACGTTACCACCCGTTAATATTGAGAATTGCAATCTATAAATCACTGTATTTATTTATTTATTTATTTATTATAAAACATCTTGCGGACTTACAGCTAAACCAAAGTGCCCAGCAAGAAAAAACAAAAAAAAAAAAATCGATACAATACTAATACACTACTAATATTACATATAAGTATTACCTTAAAATTAAATATAAAATAGTCATTTATTACAAACTAACTAAAGAAAACAGAAAATCAAAAATAGCTTATATTAGCATAACGAGTAATGGCATCAATGAGTTTCGACATGTTATCGGCAAACACATCAGCATTCCGATCTAGTGCAAGGAAGTCATTTAAAGAAATTATTGCCCTGTTGGTCGGTGCATTGTATCCCTGTAAAGTGCGCGCTTGAGGAACTGCTAAAAGGTCACGTGCGCGCCGTCCCCTGCGACTCATCGTGCTAACGTAGCGATTCGGCACAAATAGAGCCAACCTTTCAAGAACGGAAGGATTATCGACTTTGTGGCGTAAAAGCCGGCAGTAGTGCACAAGCAGCCGAACCTTCCGGCTCAGTTTAAGCGAGTTGATCCCTACCATCCCAGACACAAATAGTGAAGGGAAAAGAAAGGGATAATATCCATACAACCTTTTGTAGAGATACCGAGCAAATTTACGCTGCACTTTCTCGATCATTAAGCTGTATAGCTCTTCTTGAGGATCCCACACTATAGCATTATACTCGAGCTTGGAACGAACGTACGCATTGTACAGTATCACAGCAACTTTGGGGTCACGGAATTGATATGCAGTCCTAATCACAAAACCTAACACTTTGTTAGCGGATTTAACGATATTAATGATATGATCGTGCATATTCAACCGGGTGTCTATCGTTAGGCCCAGATCTTGTATTGAATTGACACGGACAAGCGGAACACCCGACAGGTGGTAGTCCGCATGTATCGGATTTAAAGACCGAGTAAAAGAAATTATTTTACATTTAAGTGCATTGAGCGGCAACTTATTAATTGCACTCCACTGAGCTACGGCATCGACCACCCGCTGAAGCGAATTGCAGTCAGCAACATTACTAACTGGATGCATGAGTTTGAGGTCATCCGCAAATAGAAGGAAATAAGCTCCAGTAAGGCACTTCCCGAGATCATTAATCATAATTAAAAATTGCGTTGGACCTAAATTACTCCCCTGGCTTACGCCTGAGCGGGTAAAAAACTCATTTGATCTAAAACTAGACACTTGCACATACTGTCTGCGGTTCTTTAGATAGTCGGCGAGAAAAGATAGCAACTTGGGAGTAAAACCTAGGATTGAACATTTACTAAGTAACACGTCATTATCAACGAGGTCAAAAGCTTTCCTGAAATCAAAATATATTGCATCGACTTGTCGGTTTGAATCCATCTGACTTAGCACGTAATCAAAAAAGCAAATGTGGTTAGTGACTGTGGAACGCGCACCACGGAAACCATGTTGCGCTTCATCCAACTGATTACTGATTTGCCTTATAAGGCTACCGTTGATAATACTCTCAAAGAGTTTACCAAAAGCGGACAAAATAGCGATTGGCCTATGAGTTGATATCTCGGTGGATTTTGGTTCCTTTGGTATCGGGATCACTCTCGATACCTTCCACTTAGTTGGATAAATAGCAGATTGAAGAGCTAGGTTAAAAATATGTAAGAGAGGTCGCTCGAGTGCCGATAGGCAGTCCTTAACCATATACGGTGGAATACCATCAGGTCCAGCTGAAGATGAAGACCTGAGTCGCTTAGCAGCCTTACGCAACTAGATGACCCCAATAAGGGTGATACTGACGCTATGTGTCGTCACATGATTATCTGTAAGGCGTGAAGCCTTTTCAGCATCCAGCTCTGGAATTTCGCCGTGAAAAACCGAGCTAAAATAATCAGCAAATGTGTCAACTGCATCCTGGTCCACAATGACTTCCCCATTGAGCATATACTCCAGTTGTTGACTTGAATGATGCTTTTTACTTTTTACAAAATCCCAGAATTTACTAGGATCCCGACAAATGTCACGCTCTGCACTTAATAGATAGTTCCTGTAATCCCTGTCGATCAAATCCTTGACGAGAGTCCTGTAATATTTGTATACTTCACGATTATATTCAAGGCCAAGGGATTTGAACTTTTTTAGATTATAGTATTTTAGTTTTATGTAACGAATTAATTCAGATGTATACCATGATGGATATGAATAACGTGCCAAAGAGTTACGCTGCTTTTTTAAGGGAACAAAGCGATTAATCGTCTCACTAAGTGCACCATAAAATGTATCAACGGCCAAATTAGTATCAGTTTGCACTAACACATCAGTCCAGTCGATGTCAAATATAGACGCGTAGAGTGCACAAAAGTCAGCCTTACGAAAGTTCCAGGAGGGTGGATTAGTTCCTAGTGCAGTGCGTATTTCGGAAGAACCATTCCTCCTAGGTATTGCAATGTTTACCTCTGTAGGAGTTAAGTTACTAAGAAATATTATTGTTATGTTTATTTTCACAACATGACACAATTAAGTGACATCTGACAGAAATAAGCGACAACGTTGCGTGTTTTGAGCTACTTCGTCGTGGTATATTAAATTGGTATAAAAACATTCATCGTGAATGTTGCCCATACAAATGTATTCCTGAGGGTTGGAGACCTGGTGACCTGAAATACAGGCCCCGAGCCAAGTTTAGGCATCAGTCTCCCAAGCTTATCATAGTTTAGTGCATACGTTTAATACGTTCATTTTATTGTATTGTGGTGAGGAAATAAAGAATTTGTTTATTATTCTTCAGCGCTAACTTGTGTGTATTATTTGCAGGTCGGTTAAACTGAAAATCAACAAATTGTGCCGCTACATCTGATTGCTATTATTCACGAGGCGGGCCCTATGTGAGTTGATTTTAGTTTAAGAGTAATTTGAATATGTCATAGTTCAGTCGACATGTTTAACATTGATTCTCGATTTCATTGACCGTGTATCACTGATCTTTGAAGTTTGACATGGGTCATTCTAGTCAAGAATTTAACAAACTGAGAGCTACTAAAGTTATTTTGTAAAAGAATGTTACAATGTTTATTTCATAATGACGTATTTGATTCAGTTTCCAATGAACCCACTGAAACAGAATAAGACGGTAAAAGATTTTTAATATTTTTACTCCTAAATAATTTTAGTCTTCACATATTGTAATATTTTTTCTGTTAACAAATTGTTGATTTTTAAAAATTAATGCCTATAATTGTTTGAAACGTTAGTCAGTGAACTCGATTGTTTTAGACTTTTTAGAATTCTACTTTTATTTCAATAAAAACTATACTGTCCTCGGAACGAAAAAGGGCACAACTAACAATTTTATCAAAATTGAGTTACATGTTCGAGACCAGAAAATAAAGGCCAATGTAACAATTTTTTGTTGAAATATATCTCAATAATTGTTGAATATACAGCAAGCTCGAATAACTGACTTCAATGATCAGATTTTTTACTATAAAAAATCGTATTTGCGTTTATTAGGTTAAAACATTTATATCAAAGGATTTTGCTTAGTATGCCTACTTCAATTACAATATAATAACACGAAAAACTCACAACTGAATATAATTGTGCCCTTTAGGTCTATTCATGAGTCAAGTATAAAAGTAACAAGGAAAAGTCACATTTAAATTAGTTATCTCCTTTATATGCAGTTACAATATTTAAAGTCATTTATCTACGAATTCAGAATTTGGTGCTTGTGCCTTTCTTTCTTCCGAAGGCAGTATAAAACCACTAACCTTGTTTATCGTACCTAATTTAAAATCTCAGGTATTATTTATAATGTGTAGTTTCTAAAGTATTTCAAATCAACTATTTTTGTTTCCTGTCTAAAAAGTCTTTAGCTGAAGCGTAATCAATCATTATTAGGCAGTTGCTACAAGTCTTTCTTCACATATTGCCGGCGCGCCGCTGCTTGCCCAGTTCCCAGGCTTATCTTCATCTCACAGATAACATTCACACCTTTACAATCCACCACAAACACGCTCTTGCAGTTCTGGTATCACAAATCATACTTCAACCTTACTAATAAAATATAATTCCTTATTTTTTCGTCAGTAAATATAAAATTGTCGCACTATTTAAAGCAGTTACAAATACGTTGAAAAATATCCCCTAGGTATCATAGTTTCTGAGTTGAAATTGATCCGTTAGTTTGTGTTATAACAATTACAAGTCTGTAGGCAGTAATTTTATGGACGTAATGTCCTACAATTTCTTTATTGAAACTTTGAAACACGGAACTGTTAAGTAAGGAGTAGATGATTGTAAATTAAAGCTTACGAAATCAGAACAAGGTAATATAGGTATAAGATTTACTGTGACAGTTGTCGTTAGTGTCAACGCGTAAAATAATTCAAAATAGTGGGCTTTACCTGTGTATGTGTGTGAGACACTCTATCGAGCGTGATATAGGAATCAGCAAGTAAAGACGTTGGAAGGAAAAGGAAAAATGCGCAATTGTGCTCTTTAGTTGCGCGATCGCGCACTCCAACACGTGCCAGTTTCACGCGGTCTATCCTGCAGCTTGATTTTGATTACCCCTCCCGATCGGAAACTGCGTCTCTTCCGAGTCGAGGCGCATAATTGCGATTCACTTTAAGAAACTTTTGATATTTCAAATCGGAACAATAGTGGATTTAACTCAAAATTAGAAAGTAGTAGGAATCAGGTTCATCTTCTCGCTCGGAAACCCGTCTGATTTCGAGACTCGGATGGGCTACCCGATCGGATCGATCCCGATTTGAATTAACATTAGCCTGCAGCTTTATTAGCCTTACTACGGAAGCTCCTTCCGCTGAGCAATCGCGCGCGAAAGAATTATTCCATATCACATTTCCTTCATATGCATCCAAATCAGCACCCTTGCTAATAAATTTAAAATAAATCGAAAATTCTGCCATCTTCTGAATAATCACTCTTTATAAGATACGAGTTTGAGAAAGTAAAGCATCGATATAGAGGCTCTGTAAAGGTGGCTAATGTTGCCCGCTTCCCGGTTCAGTGTGCTCGCGCGGATTCTTCCTCTACAGCATGCTCTTCTGACGGAAGTGTTCATAGAGTTCTGCATCGATGGCCATGTCCATCGGGGCGGCCTTTTTTATTGTGCCATCGGACTAAAGGCTCTTCACCCGTATAAAAATTTTAGTAGCGGGCTCGAGTGCGCCCAACTAGGCACGGAAGTGTCATGTAAAGTCCTGAGACGAGGTGCTCAGGACGTTACTGACACTTTCGTCAACAGGGCGTACTGTAGGATAGAATCTGTGAGAGTACACTTTGAACTGGGAGGCTCTGCGTCCTCTTCGGCGGTCATTACGTATGGAAAATGGGTGTGTTGAGATCTGTTGGCCTTTAACGTGGCGAGAGAATAGGATCGTCAGGGTCGTTGAGGACCTCTCTAGATCGACGGGTCCTACGAGCGTAGTGGGGGTGGGACTAGGCGCCCTCTTTATTGTACGGTTGTCTTCAACTCGCCCTTTTGTTCGAAGGCGCTGTCAACGTCATAAGCGATCATTTTTAAAAACCGTTTTGTATGGTATATATGGTATAAATTCGATACAAACCCTTCGATTTAACTCTTGTCAGCAATTAAGGTAAGCCGTTAAAATAATTAGTTTTTTCCCTATTGGGCCAGTAGATATGTTGTTGCGTACACTAGCCATCAAGCGATGCGGTCAAAGCTTATAAGTTTAGCGAAACATAATAGCCGCAAGTGTAACAAGTTCACTTATTGCACAAGCTTTTGTTCGACGATACGGGAACGTGAGAGTTTCACGATGAGAGATGAAGGTAATTGAAGATCATTTGTTTACAAGATTTTGCTATATTGCTCACGTTTCGTCAAGAGACAGAACAAGCGCGGAATGTTCCAAGGTATCGCTAAGATCGTGCTAGTCAAATTTCATCTCATCGTGACGTTAACAAGCACAAGTGTTATAACAATATTTTTAAATATATACTCGAAGATTTGTACGTGGAATCAAGACGTATCTGTAAGGATGTGGTACACAAAAATTTTAAATGCAAAAGCACTTTTAAATAAATCAAAACGTCAGTAATAATCAGCTGAGTGGATGATGGATTCCGTCATATTTTATGGCTTGACTCACGTCACTCGAATAATTTGTTGTTAAATGATTATCACTAATATTAGGTTTCTTACCACGGTATGACTTCTTTTTATTTTCCCGATATTTCGGAACGGTTGCACGCTCCATGGTAACGGGTTGACTGGACGGCGGCAGATGACAGCTTTAAGAGCAGACATATCTGTCTACCCTCTTGCGCTGTCGACGACTACCTTCATCGCGATTTGTTGTGGCGTTACCATTGTCACTCACTTTTTTCACACAAACCACACTCACTGTATCCACACGCGAAACTGAACTCGAGGTGTTTTTGTTTTTATTACTGCACGCACTAAGGACCGGATTCCATGCACTGGACAGTTTAAAACCATCATCACGGTTAAATGTTTTGTACTTCGTGATCTCGATGGCTTCTCGTACCAACCGTGGTATGTAGTGACGTTCTGTCGAGAGTACCTGGGGGCTATGCAACTCGATCCAGTGGTTAGTGTCAGTCTGTGAGCCTTTGACTTACAAATAAATGGACGACGGGTCTAATACACAAACCACGAAAAAAATGTCTCAAGTCAACCTATTTAAACGTAGTGACATGTAAAGGAATATGAAAAAGCTAAAACGTTGAATTTAAATTGTAATGTCATCGCAGTACTATCTAATTTTGCTTGCTTCGCTGTCAGTCGAACAAACGAAGACTAAAGCGTGAATGACGCTCTGTATACGATTTTAACGCCCTATAAGTTCGGACACTTTTTAGCGCGGACCCGACGTCCATATAATTGTAAGTCAATGGCTATAGCCGACTTCTGTGCATCGTTTTTTACTGCTTGGATGTGTTCCTTCATACGATCGACAATTGTTCGTTTAGTCTGACCGATATACGAGCTCCCACAACTGTAGTTCACTTTATAGACACCCGGTGTTTGTAAAGGAAGGTGGTCTTTTGGTGAACGTAACATTTTTCCTATTTTGGTTAAGGGGGTGAAAACAGTTTTTATGGAAATCTTCCTTAGCGACCTGGCTATTTTATCTGTCACCCCTTGTACATAGCGCAGAAAAACTGGTAGTCTCTGTACGTCAATTTGCTTCTTCCTTTTGTGTATTGGTTTAAATGTTTTTATTTTGTATCCATTCTGTCGCAAAACCGTCTTAACGTGCTCCTGTTCCTGTGGTAGGTGGTGTGAATCACAAAGATCATAAGCTCTATTGGTTAATCACCTGACGACCGAATGTAGGTGTTTTGGGTGATGATGTGAAGTGGCATGTAAATATTTGTCCGTGTGAGTTGGTTTTCTGTACACAGAATGACCGAGTGAACCGTCTTGTCGGACTTTGACCAATACATCCAAAAATGCAAGCGCGCGATTTTTCTCAATTTCACAAGTGAACTTCATTTTGTTATGGGTGTTATTAAGACGTGCTAAATAATTTTGTATATGTTGCTCCTTTCCTTCCATTATGCAATATACGTCATCAACATACCTCTTCCATAATTTTATTCTTGATGGTGCTGACAGAATGGCGGCGTGTTCATAGTGTTCCATCCAAATGTTGGCAACAACGGGAGCAATGGGACTGCCCATCGCTACATCATCAATCTGAAGGCAGTATTGGCCATTACACAGGAAGTAGCTCGTGTTTAAGCAATGTTCAAGTAATTGAGCAATCTCCATTGGGATGTTATTTTCTTGAAGTATCACTTTGATAACGTCGATGCACTCCTTTATTGGTACGTTTGTGAAAAGAGACTCAACGTCATAACTAACCATTGTCTCATTCTCGTTAACTGTGGTACTGTTTAGGAACTCAATGAAATGCCTGGAGACCTTCACAAAGGAGTTCGTTGTGCCTTCTAGAGGTGTTAGTGTACGAGACATATACTTTGCCAATTCAAACGTGATTCAAACGTGAAAAAAACTTACAACAATTCGTAAAAGCAATAAAAACAGAAAAAATAATAAAGAAAACTACTCAGAAACACAGCTCAATATTAAGGAATAGTTATTCATAAATGTTTTATGACTCTGAAAGAACATATCTACATCTTTACAAATATCATTGTAAGTTCAACACATCGGAAAAATAGGGCTATTATATATGTGACATTATTGGTCCAGCAAGGTAACGAAAGCAGTCTCTGAACACGCATGCTGCCGATCCTAAAGGAAACATGGCCGAACAGTTCACTGGCGTAAAATGTCGCCCGCCTAACATGTAGAGGAGTAACCTTAACAAATTTGAGCCTCGCCTCATAAGTCACCAGTTTACGGCGCATTCCAAGTTTAGCGAATAAGTTCCTAAGTAAATGCCTCTGGATAGCCTCGATTCTGTTCATATTTTATAAGAACGGGAAGATACTCCAAACAGCTGCGCAAGGGAAAAAAACAGATGTAGTATACCTTCTTTTTCTTACCTATCTTTGAATAGCCTTTGCTGCAATGTGATCATAATGATATGAAAAGCTTAATTTGGAGTCAAGCAGTTAATTTGGAGTTAATCCTTAGGGAGTAAAAAGTACCTAGTTTTTTAATTTACTTCGAGTGACAAAGACAAACTCAAACAGCCAGTACTTGCTCTAGTTTGTGTCAAAAGGTAAAAGTTCAATAGGTGAAACAATATAATTACAACTAAAACAATACTTAAAAATAATTTAACGTTATAATATTTGATCAAAGTAAATAAACCTCCTGTTTCACAGAGATCGCTGCGCTGCAGAAATGCAGTAAAAAAAAAAGTGTTTGTACACTATTTTCATTAGGAAAATGTTACGTTCTAAGGCTACACTCGTTTTAGTTTCGTGCCTTTTCAGCGCAGACGGTGGTGACATATTATTTCCTTGCGTTAGTGCATTTGTGTATGGACCACTTTACTAACGCGACGTAGCACTTACATCATTCGAAAGACGCTCATGTTTGCCAAAGACCACTAATCGTGGCGTTTTGTAGCGGCGTTTGTTTGCATTTTTGCTTGGTTATTTTGGTTGATTGTTTTTCCACGCCAGCGTGGAAAAAGCGTTGTTTCGAAGAAACAAAAAACATAACGACACGTTCAACTACGCGGTTTGTCTCTAAGTAATTTTCTCTCACAATCGAAGTGACAAGTAAAGTTTTCAAGTTTTCACCTTAAGACTAGAAGCCAATATAAACCCTCGCAGTAATAGACACCCTAGCTAAACCTCGATAAAAAAATACTATTACTATTCTTATTTAAAAAAATCTATAAGTATTGAAAATAATAAAGAATGTGCAACAACAATTTAGTTTAATTTTTACAAACTACAATTTAATTGCAACAAAATTGTTCTATGTCACCCACGACGGTCATGGCGACGTCAAAATCTACGTTTAATTGAAATGTAAAATAAAATTACATACAATTTATTGACATAATTGACCGCATCCGCCGTAAGTTTTCCCATGTCGTGATGAAACCGCAGAATAAAAAGGCAATTTGCACAAAAACACGTAAAAACCAAACTAATGATACAATTTTTTACTTTTATTAAAAGGTTAAGTATATTTAGGAATTTTTAGCTATGTCATTATTAACCAACTTGTGGGCTGTCAGTTTAATTACGAGTACATATTATGACGTGCGTGTCAAGTTAAACATTATCGTGCTATGTTATTTACTGGTTATAACGTATTGTTTTTTTTTATGGTGACCAATTATGCGATGATCAAAGTCTAACACTGTTGTGCCTAGTGTTCAGTTACACGTCACCATTTAAGATTTTTTTCGTGGTTTACTTGTTACTTTTTAAGCAAACGATTCATTGCTTAGTAATTTCTCCATTTTTCACAAACAATTCGCAATTACAATGACGACACGTTTCCTCTGTTTCTTCTAAAAATGACCGGATATAGGCTGGATAAAGAATCAGCGGAGGCAGGAGAGGACGGCCGTACAATCGGAGGTCGCTTCGTGAAACGAAACAATAATGCTTGCGTAAATGTGACAGTGCTATTATCAACAACAATATTCGAAGTCTATCAAATAAACCTAGGCATGCCTACATTTTATTGAGTTTTTTATGATGCCAAGTGAAGGGACGAACAAGTCTTGCGCCTGGTGATAAGCGACACCCCTGACCATAGCAGTTGCAATTGCCACTCAGAGCTTTAGATCGCAAAGATTTGAGGGGCACAGCGTCTGTCATCCTGAGACACAAGTCCCATGTGCCTGTAATTTCACCAGCAACCTTACCCTTCAAAACTGGAACG
>NW_020653850.1:24635963-24636064 GCF_003589595.1 Hyposmocoma kahamanoa | reverse complement strand
TATTAGAACACTTGCTTTAAAAACACTACTTTCCTAATCTATGGCAACAGGTTAACACACACACACACACACACACACACACACACACACACACACACACA
>NW_020653850.1:24634981-24635953 GCF_003589595.1 Hyposmocoma kahamanoa | reverse complement strand
ACACACACACACACACACACACACACACACACACACACACACACACAAACACACACATACGTTTTAAGATTCAAATTAAATTTAAACTGAGAAGTAAAGACTCGAAAATTGTTAAAAAATTGTTTGTTTTGATGTTGTTTGGAAATGTAAAAATTAAACACTAAATTAAGTTAAAAATGTTAAATGTGCATTTATAGCCATGGAAGAGCGGTGCCCCCTTACACAGGCTTGATAAGCTTAATAGGAGGTACCATCCACTGTTAATGTAAATTAATTGTGTTACTGAAATAAACATTTTACCTTTATTTTTTTTACCTTTACATTTTACCTTTATTTAGACACCCTGAGACATAAGTTGACAAGTCCCATGTGCCTGTAATTCCACCAGCACCTTTACCATTCAAAACCGGAAAAGGCAGCGGCAGAAATAGGTAAGATGAAAATATTCCTTTCTCCTTTTAAGAAAGAGTAACAGTTTACGTGAAAAAGTTTTTTCGTACAATTAGTTTATTTACTTATATTTTAGTAGGTAAATAAATATACACTTATATATAAATCTTTACCACGAAATGCTTTAAAGAATCTTGACATAAAACTTCCTTATCAGGCAAACATAAATTCGTTTCATGTAAGTCTTAATTATCTTACTTCTACCTAGTGTCGTGTCAGTGACGGGGGCCATCCGGCCACAGCTCTTGGGAGTCTAGCCAGTCATTGTGTGGCACATTCGCACGGGTCACAACACATTAACAAGATATGCGAGAAAATAATGTACAGACAAGGTCACTGAGTCTAGGTAAAACTTGTATAAAAAACAATTACATAGTCGTTATAAGATCCTTGGTTAGTTAAAATAGAATTTGTACGAAGCATTAAAACCACTATAAGTATTTGGTGGTATACGATGATTATTGAGTACATTTATGCAAGTGAAATCAAGAAAGAGAAATATTTTTTCCGCTATCTTTTCAT
>NW_020653850.1:24610105-24634971 GCF_003589595.1 Hyposmocoma kahamanoa | reverse complement strand
CGCTTGTCCACCACGCCGCTAATCTTGATAAGCTCTGTGATATTGTCGGTCCTGTTCCTGTCAGGTTTGTACGGCCACCACTGCTTAAGTGAATTTTTGTAACCATAGAATAATGAACTTTATTCATCATCAACGTTAATTCCTAGCAATATTACTTAACGATCTAATCAAATAACTAACTATCTTACTACTTATTATCTGTCACGCACGGAATAGCCGACAGGAATCTCACCACCGGCTGGTTAGTCTTCCCTTCCAATAATTCAGGACGTGTCATTCCCTTAAATTGCGCCTCCTGGTATATGCGGCTTACCCGGATCAGATTTACTCTGGCTGGGTGTGGTACCTATGTTCAATATCGAGTTCTTAGGTCGCGATTGTTACACATAGGAAATGAAGCACGTCCCATGGAAATGGTAAAGGGCCCGAAACGTTGTTGGTTTGTTTGAAAAAATATACATAAGCGATTCAAATTCGGAAAAATAGATTCATTTCCTATGTCAAATGTTTGTTTTTTATGATACCAATTAGTGATGGGGCGAACAAGTCATGCGCCTGGTTTATACTACTTGGCGGCAGAAATAGGTATAACGTGGCAGTACTTCCCTGGACGAACTCTTTGACAAGAACCTCTACTGCTACTAAATTATAAAAAGTGGAAAAATCCTTGTTATAGACTTTTATGAAAATACTGTTTTTGATGTGTGTTGATAAGTTTGACGCGATAAACTAGCCATTTAAGAAACTTTTAAATTTAAAAGAAAAGAAAGAAAGACAATTTTAAAAACAAGTCTCTGAGATCCTGGGTTCGAACCCTGATCATACAACATACGTATATCTATCGAGTTCTTAGGTTTTCGCGATTGTTACACATAGGAAATGAAACTATTTTTCCGGATTTAAATCGCGTATATTTGTTTCTTCAAACAAACCGTCGTTTTGTTCGAAACGTCGGTTTTTTTGAAAAAACAAATATACGCGATTTAAATCCGGAAAAATAGTTTCATTTCCTATACGCATATCTTTTAAATTTTATTTTGCGTCTGTCTGTTTGTGGTATCGTCGTTGTTTCCGATTTTTATAGCACAAGTGCTTCATTTACTTACTTTAAGATCAAAATAACATATTATGTGATGTCGTCTAATATTTAAAGAAAGTATGGTACTACAGTCACATGGAAAAAATAGATGTTAGTAATAATGACTCAAATTTGTAAAGCGAACGTGGAAGGAAACACGGGGAAATGTCAACATCGGCGTACATTTCTCAATCTTCTTCTTACAGTGTCGATAGTTTTATTTTCGGACTTATTGACCCTGAATAGTACGTTAATACCCCGATTTCCCTAGTACAGGTAGTAGAGTATAAGGGGCACAACAGAAGCACTGCATTGCATGGTATTGGGGCACCGCAGTCTCATTGGGTTGGACTAGCATCCCTGAAACCCCATTAGCATATCTTGTCTCTGCAGCGTCCTACCTGTGTGCGAAGTCGATTTAAGCACTTCACACGGGCTACTGCAGATCGCAACCTGTTGGTAGGTGCTCTTGAGAGATGACGACACCAGGCGTTGGGGGGTTTTCCGTTTCCTTAGTGCACACGTGGTGACAGTTGAATGGTCATTCTTAGCCTATGTGGTGCACAGGAAACTTTTGCGGCTTTTAAGGCGACCTCGGGGAAATATAAAGGGTGTCCACTGTCATTCTCTCCCCCGATCTCGACACACGTATGGTAGTGCAATACCTGCTACAAGGTATACCATATGGGGGAGGACATTTCTCAATCATATTGATGATGTCCTTGGAAAGTCTGGGATAAAGGAAGAAACGGGCGTGTTCGAAAAGATTGATGCAGGTGGAGAAAGCGATAGAGGTATGTCACGAGCGTAACAGGTGGAGGTACATCCAAGTGGAAGAAAGGCGTGATGATTTGTGTGTATATAACAGCTAACATTACTCCCATTCTTCAAATAAAAGCTAACACACAATTGGCATTGTGCTTCGGCACAACGCTAGATCAAAGTCTGAAACAGCCATTTGTTCTGCACTTTCGCAACTGTGTTATTGATTTCGCCGATCACTCCTAACCAGCTGTACGGGGTGAAACCTAAAACGCTTGACAAACTTCAAAGCATGAATTGTCATTCAAAACGGACGAGAACGGTTTTCGGTGTCGATTGGTTTTTGTGAAACATGGATAATTTGTAGAGTAGAACACTGAAAATAAAAAAAAAGTTGTTCTTATTGACAATCCTTATAATTATCATCATGTAAAATTCGTTCAGTCAATAACAATTTTTGCACTTTATCCTTTGGATCATTTTTATCGAAATTGATATAGAGTTTAAATCTTAAATATGAAAACGAACGAACGAAGAGTTTGTATAATGAATTAATTTTCACCCAGTACAGTAAAATACCTAGTTTCTAGATGTAAGCAGGTCTCATGATATAGGTTTCATTCGCTTATAGTCGGGAGACTTTAGGTCGGAAAATTGTGACTCATAATCCAAAGTCCCGACTTTTGCTACAATTTGTACGTTAACTAGAGTCTTTATGCATTGCTATTGGTAATGTGGAGGGCAGTTCCATCATCAGGAATGCGCTGGAGGATATCATTGCAGTTGCTATTGTTTGGTAAGCCCGTTTAGGCAACGCCTGGAGGTGTAAGCTATTGTGGTACTGATACGCGGAGACGTCAGAATTGCACTGGTTTGTTGTTCGTCTGACTTGTACGAAATTGTGTGCAATTTCCTAGGAAATTGCTCAACTTGTTGTTATCTCGACTAAAATCAAATGCGTAACTAATCTCGAAATAGAAAAATATCAAAATTACCGAAATAAAGAACCTTTTTAAAGCTACTTTTCAAAAACGATCGTAGCTTATGTTGGAAAAAAGAAGATACAATGTGCCATCTCAACAATCAATCGATGGTGTTTCTGAAAGGCTTAAAATAAATGTAATGAAATTCCTAGAATCACTATAATAATACATTTAGGTGTAAATAAAGGTCATCTATTTACCTTTTAAATATAAAAGGTTTACCTCAGTTCTTATAACTTGTGTTATTTTCATCTTCTATACATATAATAATAAACTTGATTTTTTTAAATAAAAGCAACTAACAAAATATTTAGATTGATGACCTACTGCTCGAATAATAGAAGTCGATTTACATTTATTTATATAATAATATTCTTAGAAATACCTGAGATTATTTTGAGTTTATTTTAAACCTCTGTTTTGTTTTCTCTTTTAAATAGTTATAATGTTTTCGTCTGAAGTACTTTGTATCCATGTCATAAAAAAATAATAAAAAAATATATATCCAGCTAATAAAAAAATATATTTTTAAACTATACACTTTACGTTTAATTTTATTAGTGAACGTCGATTCTCATGAAAGTTAAATAAAAGAATTCCACGCATTAGGTATGTAAGATGGGAAAGGGAGTATTATTTATGTACAATATATAGCTCACAGTAAATATTGTTGAAAAGGATAGTGATAGACATAACAGTAATATGAGGAATTAAATATACTGGCATTGTCTACGCGCTTCTATGATAAGATTCGGGATGATATTCAAAATTTGCCATTTAGAATGTTTTAAACAAAAACTGTATACATACGCTTCTGCGTACTTGGATAACTTAAAACCACAGTAGTGACGCGCTTATAGGTTGATCGATTTTTGGAATAAATATTGTAAACGATAAATGAATACAAATGTTTACTTACGAAGAGCATCCCCAAGAGTTTCTTATTCATTCCTCTTCGGGGAATCTGCTTTATGAATGAGTAGTAGAGTTTAATCAACGTGCCGACCTCAAGCGTAATTTGCTTACCTTTGAAATAATGATATATTTGAATTTACAATTAAATAATAAATAAATGAAGATTTATCTTCATTAAAATAATATATATATAAAATAATAATAGTTTAGCATTAAATCGGTCGTGCTCGGACTAGTATGCACTACTTAATTTCCGTGGCAATTTTATTTTTAGGTGTTCGATTTTTGTAATATTATTTATTAATTACACGATAAAATACTTGCATATTATTTGCACGATAATATGAGTATACATATATTCTGACCGAAATAACATTGTCAGCTGTTGCACATTTATTATGAAGATAAAATGTCAATTTGAATTTTTTGGAACGGGAAACGCTAATAAGTTCGAACGAATGTTGACTTTTTGTTCCTCGTGAATCAATCAAGTTTACTCTTCGAAATGACATTTGAATTGTCATATTAATAATACGTATAGTCAGTTACACGCGCACGCTGCTACGATAAACTCTAAAATTTACCTATTTCAAGAGAGTGTAATGACCTCGTTAGTCTAGAACAACGTTTGTATATGATTTCAGAAACACAATAATACTTCAGATATCTTATAAAATTTATATTTTACTTGAATTGTTAAACTCGACAGGCTTGCTAAATTTGTCATTATTATTTGGTGGATGGTATTATTTGGACTTTATACACTGTAGTATAAATAAAGTATATTTCATAATTTCTTCTTATTTGGATCCACTTTATAATGAAATTAAGAAAGAACTATCCGCAGTAACTTTGTTTTGATGCACCATTTTAAATCTATACCGAAGTTATGCTTTTGATGTGGCGCTTTACCCATAGAGGCAATTCAATTCTGCTTTGTTCTTTTCCGATTCCCATAATGAAGTTTGCATAATGCTGTTTGAAGCAATTTATTTATACTTTTTAATATTATTAAGTTTTACTCAATTAATCACTGTAACTAATTAATCAAAAGCTGTCTTAAATGATTAATTATTGATTTACTGTGGTAATTAAGTTTTCAATGTGACAAATAAATTTAATTAGTACCTTTTACAAAACACAATCTTGTTTTCTCGGACATGCATTTCGCTACAGCACGAGAAAATGTGCACCTGTACAATTGATTTGTGTTGCTATCACAATAGGGGTAGAGAGACAACTTTTATTACTAGTACAGCTCCTTGAGAAAGAGTTCTTCCTGGGAAGTGTTGCCACTTTACCGATTTCTGCCGCCAAGCAGTGCTATGAGCATTTTTGCGTTTCGGTTTTAAAGAGTAAGGGTGCTTGTGGAACTACAGGGAAACGGGACTTGTCAACTTATGTCTTAGGATAGCGGGCGCAGTGGCAGTGCCCCTCAGACCTTTGCGACCTGAAGCTCTGAGTGTCACTGCAACTGCTATTTACAGATGTGTCCCTTGCCACCAGGCGCACGACTTGTTCGTCCCGTCACTTGGCATTATAAAAAAGCCTTCACCACTTCGTTCTTGACATGTCTCTTTGGTTTCGTCCATTATCATCAGTTTTTCTATACAATGCTGTTAGTTCTTGTTACATTTGATTACATTAAAATGTAATTTAGTTTATTCATTTTAAAATTTCGCATAAAGTTGGGAATTGTTCACTGCCAGCCGCACAATGGCTATTTAAGTTATAGTTAACGTTATATCTTTTGAATGATGTGAATTAATCTTAAATTTGCCCGCGGTCAAGGGCTGCGTCACATTCCTTATAGTTTTTTACGACTGCAACGAAACCGTTCAATGCACGCCTAATTTGTGTTGTAAGCGTGCGCGTAATTATTTTTGTAGTTATTTTTATAATTTTTTAGATCCAAGGTAAAGTCCGTAAATTGGAATATAATGTGTACATTTATCGTTGTTATACTCATTATAAATTTAACCTATTTTTAATAGTGCTTCGATGATCTCAAGCAGATTGAGGATGTCCTTAAAAAAGGTCAAGTTGTAAGTATCAAGAATAAACGGGAGGAAGCCACAAGGAAAGCAGTCGATGTCCATAAGACGATGAAGTCCATAATTTCTTTCTAACACAGAGGAAGACAGGCGTGATATGGTATTTGATCCTGGAAGCATTATCACAGAGGTTATTTATTGTACTGCTGCAAGGAGAGTCAATGGGCTGGAGCAAGTGTGCGCGAGTACGTAATTTTTGATATAGTTGGTAGTTTTTTATTTTTCTAAATTTGTATTCTTTTTGACGTTTTGTTTTTGTTCGTCAGTTGTCATAATTATAAAAATATTGTTTAAAATACGTTCCTCACGTTCCCTAATATTTTCAATTTCTTCTCATTTCTCTATTGAAAACCCGCTAGGCAAGCGTCTCGCCAACATTCTAGTCCTTCTCTCGTTTTCTTCCGATTAAAATCTGCGAAAATGACTTTTTAGAAATTCTAAATTTCAATGGTCGAGACACGAGGTCAAGAATAGAGAGAGAAAGGGGAAGAAACTGAAAATGTTTTGGGATCGTGAGGACAGTATTTTATCCAGGATTTTTACATGACAACTGATCAATAACAATAACAAAACGTGAAAAAGAATAAAAAACTGTAAACTATAGCAAAAAGTATGTGCTCGCGCTTGACTCGCGCACAGTAAGTTAAGTTAAGGCAAGTTAAGTTAAGTTAGTTAAGGCAAAGAGCCCAAAAAAAACTGGTAATGTATATAATATTTTCGCCGCGATGAACGGTTTTTGGAAGTACCTAGATTATTGATTGTTAACAAGAACATTTTTTGTATTTATGTATCGCTATAATAGAATAAAGAAATTCGAAAAGTAACAGTTTTGAATTGACATAAGAAACTTGAAAGTAACGCTACAAATCGTTTTTCATACCGATGGAATATTTGGCACCTTTTTTACTTCGGATTTTCTTTTCTCCAGATTTTTACTGATTTGTACCCTTGTTCGGTATAGGACAAATTCTGGATCCTCCACTGCTCCCTGTCTTTGGCAATTTCCCACCATTCCTTCTCAAACCCATTGACCTCCTCAGTCCTCGCCGTCGCTTTCCATTCTCGGGCACTCAAGGAGTGACGACGTTCGCTAACTTCTTGGGTTGGTTGATCCTGGTTGTTTTGCTCCCCATATCAGCAATGCCAGTCATGGAACACGATATTGTATTGCACATTACTGATACTAGGTTCCTAAAATCACTTTCTACCTATATTTCGTCACATATTATTGAGGGTGTATATTATTATTAACCAACTTTATTGTTATATATCATTAAGAGTTGCAGCCGAATCGGCATTCCTCGTCTCTGTCGCCCACAATAATGTTATATTATAAGGATGGTTATGGTATTCTAAATATGTCCCTATGTGTACTCAGCTATTAAGTGACTGCGTAGGTTGAAAGTCACGATCACGAGACAAGATCTGACCGCTAGTCGTATGTGTTTTGTTTGTAATAGTCGTATTTGTATAAAGTCCTCTCACTACAGTTAAATGTCGAAGTACACTTATTCCGATATAGCTTTACATTAAATCGAAATGAGCATTGCATTATATCGCAACGTCCACTTTATTGGTAATTTAAGGTCTTGGAATTGATAATCATCATCATCAACCCATATGTCTCATTCCTAGGCAGGGGTTTTCAAAGGAAAGTAGTCCTTTTCTGGGTTAATATAAGTGCGCATTTGGCCTCTATCTCACCTGGCGGAAAGTGACGATGAGGTCGACAAGCATGCACACCTTCTCACTTTCGCCTTGAAAATACCCAAGTCATAGCGTACAGGGAACAAGCAATTTCACCACAATGTCCCAATGATGGTTGTAGATATCACACATCTTTGAAGAGTTATGTGAGCCTAGTCCGACGGGCCGGTTGTATGGCGATTTGACGAGTCGCCAAATCCATTTGCCAATGAGTATTTCACAGAAATTAACAACACAATTAGGCGCTATTAGCTTGTTTCTCGATATCGACATTTGTTTGCTGCGATTATTGAAATTGAAAAAACAAAATGTTGTGGGTGCGCTGGAAATTTCCCTGTATTTTACGAGTATGTACAAAAAGGTAAGTTTTCCGTTACAACCTATTTTTAATTAAAAAAATGTGTTGCAAAACTTCATGTGCGTCAGTGTGTGTTAGTATCATGAATTTTTTGGATAGAATCAAAAGAGTACATTTGTGAATTCATAACAAAATTTTTTATTGTTCTAACCTTGAAGCTTCCGTTACGGCGTCGGTTTATTTTATGCGGGGTGTCATTGATAGGGTGCATGGTGTGAGATTGATCAAGGGTCAAAGTCATCCAAGCCGCTATCGCTAGCAGGAAAATTTGCTTTGTGGCTTTGCTTTTAATTTTTTTATATTATTTGTTTTTCAGAACGATGCTAAACATATAAAGCGAAACTAAACATATAACTAGGTAACATAACACTAGGTTCCCGAGTACCGAAATTACTCGAGAAGCCAGGTTAGAAGAAGCATTGAGTCAAATCGTGGTCGATAAGCTAACCATGAGACATCACAGCTTTATAATACATCATATGGAACTTTGTATAATAAATAACAACAATCTCTAATTAAAACAAAGGTTCTGTCATATTTGGTAGTTTTATTCGATCAAAGTTACCCCAAGATATAAAAACAAAAAACAAAACAAAAAACAAAAACAAAAAGCAATAACTTTTTTCCCTGTTGACAGATTTTTTATTTTTTGGGGTTAGTTTCAATATTCATGCTAAAAAAGGGGGGGTTTCAAAGTAAATTAAAATTGAAGTAAAAAAAGCAAATCAATTATAACTTTAATCACGCTGTTTTTATTTTTTTTCTCAAAAAGTATTGAAAAATTGTTTGTTGTTTTAACGTTTTTAGAGAGAACTATTAAAACTGACTTTTCGACATTTTTTATTTAAAAAACAATCACAGTATAAAAAACAAACGAAAAAATGAATGAAAAACAAATATACGCGATTTAAATCCGGAAAAATAGTTTCATTTCCTATGTGTAACAATCGCGAAAACCTAAAAACTCGACACAGTATAAAAGTTATAGACGTTTAAATTTCAAAATTGATCAAAGTAACCTCGGTTTACGGTACTATTGATTGTGTGAATATTGACTTATGTTTAGATGGTTTGATTTATCCAACAAAGAGCATGCATTGTCTAGAATTTTCATTACATTGTTATGTAATTTATTATGATAATAACAAATGCTATTTCAGGGTGGCTTCATTCAGAGTCTACACAGCCCTTCATCACTGTGATAAAGTGCAAAGTCGATAAATGTAATGTGTTGTAACCTTTTTTGGCCAACACGGACTGACATACGGTGAGTTCGTGTTCTTTTGTTTAACTGATAGTGTCGCATGTAATAAATGATTTCACTGGACTTGTTTAACCAAAAAATATCTCGATCTGGACACTGTCTTTATTTTTCACAAAGTATATCGGATTATTTTGCGTATTGCACAATTCAGAAAAGTGCGTGTGACGGCTGCGTGGGTTCAGTTGGTTAGCGCGATTCGCCATAGAGGGCAACCGCGTGTTTACTGAGCCTTATGAATAACGAATATGATGTCAGACAACTTGATAGCTATGCTAAAGGAATAATGAAAAGATCAAGTGTGAGATTGGACTTGTCACTTGAATAGTTTTGCCATTGCAATGAAAATATTAACAAGCTGTTGTTGTGGAGGCGCGGTGGCGACTGTGGGCGATGGTGTGTTATTGTTTTAATAAATGCTTTCAACGAGAGGGTTTTCGTTACAAAGGTATTACCTAATTTAATTACTGTTTCTGCTCCAGATGTACAATTGCATAGTCTGTACTTAAAATAGTGGTTGAAACGGTTGTTCTCATTAAATGAAAGTAAAAGAAAAAAACTAACCCACGACTCGCGAGTGTGAAATCCGCGCCACGCGTAACAGCCAAACAGATATGATTTCTCAAATTCTATTAAGTAATTTCATGCCATGTAAATACAAAGGCATGTACAAAAATTTTAAAAGGAAACTACTTTTTTCTTTTAATTCAGATAAGCTTTTATTTCTTCATTTACCCGCTCCGTATTGTTTCTATGATTCTTCTCATTTCGATTGTAATTGTGAAAGAAATACATAGAGGCAACGAGGAAGTCTACATTGGAGGATGACGGTTAAGAAAAACGTTCTCAGGTCAAATCGAGAATGTTTTTCGAAAGGTGGGAAGGCGTAGTGAAAAGAATAAAAGGATTTATATTAAATGTTCTTACATTTTCGCGAACGTTACTCATAGGAAATGACTTTTCGGATCTAAATCGGCCCTTTACAGGACAAAACAAATACACGTGAATTAGGTCCGAAAAAATAGTTTAATTTCCTTTGCATCAAAAGATTAATGAGTGAAGCAAGCGAGGTTTATCAGGATCGTGTAAAGAAGTTATCGTAACCTCTGTCCACAGGCCGGGAAAACTACAAGTAGGATTAAATCTTGTAATGCCAGCCAGCTCACACTCCCAGAAATATATCCTATAAAATATTACAAGTCAAGGTTTTGGAGGCTGATCTCCACGAATTTGCTCCTGCTCCAAATGTTAACTTCCAACGTAGTACTTACGTCATAATGAAATAGACTTTGTTAAGAACAGTGGTAGCCCAGGAGAAGAACGGTTGCTTTTCCAAATGAGAGGTTAACGGTTCGAATCCCTGTGGCAGTGCGTATCTATGATTTTCATTGACTAAGTTTCATGCATTATTAGCAAGACCTTTAGCGGTGTTGAAATCTGCACATCGAAGAAGGGCTTTCAGAACCCTCGCTGGGACAGCACGGTGGACTATGGCCTAAACCCACTTCTTAGAGGAGAATCGAAGCCCAGCAAAGAGATGTGCAATGTGTTGATGGTGTACATTTCACATTTTTGGTACAATAAAACCACATGTGATCACGCGACAGAAATGCTTTTATTACATGAGTCTTAAAAATAATAAAAACGACATTGAACAAATTATGTATATAAGAAAAATTTTCTTTTTTTTATTCAAAAATAAGTGCTCATTTGACTTCCATCACACCTGGCGGGAAGCGACGAGGAAGTCGACGATAGAGCATGCACACACACATGCCACTGAACAGCAATACCGTTCCACCTTGCGATATATAAATTTAATGTTGCTTACAGGGTGCTACTGCTGACTAAATATGACCAGAAATACAAACAATAATATTGGTCATATTAGTATGACATGCTAGTATGATCACCTATAAGCAACCATTTTTTTTATTAATTAGTAATAATTAGCATGCAAAAGTTAACAACCTGTATGTAAATGCACTTTCTACGTGTATCACAATAAACGATTAGATGTTTTTGATTGACGCCGCACTTAATCGTTTAGCGAATTTTGTAACAACTAAATGGATTGATTATCAAATCGAATTAAAGGTATCTCAAAGCTTGCAATACGTGACTACCTAGTTGTTCGTTGCAGTGCAGGTAGTGGGATGTTTTATACAAACTCACGATGAGAAGAAGACACATATATACATATTTGTTATATCTCCATTACTTTGAAAAAACTGTAAACAAAGAAGCAGTGATCGTAAACCTTTGATACATGATTTGATGACACGATAATAATTGTTATTTTATATAACTTTTTTATAAAAAAAAACCGACATCAATAGTTCGTGAAGTTACATTTACTTGCCAAGTTTTATTGAAATCGGTAACCGGATAGTGCGTAAAAACCGATTTCCTTCAAATTTAAATACGGCGATGAATACTGAAGTACCTTCCCTCTTCAAAATCGGTTCACCTATCGGTTCGTCGGAGTTATCGCGTAACATACATTAAAAAAATGGAATTGAGAACCTCTTCCTTTTTTTGAAGTCGGTTAAAAATGGATCCGTTTGGAGTTTAGGGCCTCTGTTGCTTTAAGTTTTCTACAGTACAAGTTTTTGAAATAGATTAGTTTGTAAAAATAGAATACAAGTAAAAAGTACTTAAAGGTATTTGTTTTGGCATTTTTGCAATGCAAACTTTCAGAGCAACTAGAAAGTTAACCCCTAAAATCTTCATTGATCAAACTCCAATTACACAACGGTCAAAAACAAGGTCACTTATAATTACCACACCTCAATTTTCAAGTGTCATCTGATATCGGCGTCAGATCTCAAGAGCTTTCTCAAGTTTCTGTGAGTCGATCCTTGATACTCATCGTAGCTAACGAGACAAAGATGCGTTTGCGCAAGTCAATTATTGATTTAGCAATAAAGATAATGTCCAATTGAGTGGGCCCTTTATTCGTGGACAATGAACTTTGACTTGAATTAAAACGAAATCATGAGTGTTCATTATAGTGACACATTGATTTGCCTTGGTCTATCAAGTAAGCATGAGCCATGTATGAGCCTATACAATATGACGTAGGAAATCTATGTAACATAAATTAATACACAACACTCATCATCAATGTCAGAATATTACAATTTAAAGTACAAAATATTGTTACTTAAATAATTGAACAGAAATTGTATAATTGAAAAATAAATCAAAATATTGCAAAATTATAAAGTTGATTATTTAGTAGAGGTCCTTGTGAAAGAGTTCGTCCTTGGAAATACTGCCACCTTTCCTTAATCTGGTGTCAAGCAATAATAATTGAGCATTTCCGTGTTCCAGTTCCGAAAAGTAAAGGGTGGTGGTGATATTACAGACATATTTCAATTTATGTCTCAGAGTGACGGGCGCAGTGGCGGTGCCCCTCAGGTCTTTGCAATCTAAAGCTCTGATCAGCACTGCAACCTGTTATGAACAGGCGTGACGCTTACTAGCAGGTGCACGACTCGCTCATCCCGTCACTTGATAGTGGTATCATAAAAAAACTACCAAAAAATAAAAACATTTTACTATTATAGGTACAATAAAATTAGTTTCAGGCGGGTATAAAACATTTCTTCGTTTGTAATTTGCTAATATACTACAAACTTCCTTTCTTTATGTAAGACAATTTGTAATTTAACTAGCATTTTGAAGATATCGTTGGAGACACGTCCTTTTAAACAAGTCCAGATATCTGATGGCAAAGGTTCCATCACCAAATCGTGAGACATATGCGAGAATAGAGGACGTCTATCACGTGATAACTGCCTCAGTGGTCGAACGGTTACCATGCTGGACTGCCACGCAGAGGTCTCGGGTTCGATTCACGGGTCGGAAGAAATATTTGTGCTGCCTACATTTATTTCTCTGGTGAGTTTGGGTGTAATTTGTGTTTGCCTACCTATGTGAGTGTCCATGGCACCCTCGATACAGGGTTTCTCTAGGGCGAGGCTGTGTGTGTGAAAAAATAATAGAGTGTGCTAGGACTGATGTCTTAAGACTCATTCTGGCGTACGCAACAGCATTCACTCCTTTGTCCAAGAAGGCCTGAATTTTGGAGGTAACTACTCCTGGATGTCATACTTTGGTGTCATCGCCCCTAAAAGGGTAACACACACCTAAATAAATAAAGTTCCTTGTAAAAAAAGGATCATAGTTTGACGGCCTCTGTAGTCGAGGGGCTTGCACACCGGTTTTCACGATGCCGCCATCTTTGAGGTCTTGGGTTCGATCCCGGGCCGGATGTAGAAACTAACTTTATTGTTACAGAGATTCCGATTTCCATAACATAAGTGCTTTAGTTACAAACTTTGGGTTCAGAGAAACGTATGCGATGTTGTCTAATACTTCACTTAGATACTGATTTACTTACATCTTTCTTGGATAAACAATGTTCTGTTTTTGCATTAACATAGCTAACATAACGACATCGTAGATTACCAGTGGTCCATTTTTTCACGCATTTGTGACTAAGTTAGTGATGTCAACACGTGTTGGTGTGTGTTGACCACAAGATTTCTGTAAATAAAATGATTTGTTGATTACTAAGCAATGGTTTGGTTGTCATCATCGTGTTGAGACGAGAATTTCCAAATATGGTTTTATAAAGTTTGTGCAAATAGATAATAATTCAGATACGTTGTTAGAAATATTACATTGGAAAATTTGAATATAAATTGGATATTGTACAAAAAAAATTGCATAAAAGTCTCCGAGAAAGAAAGTGCGTCGGATAGTGAAGGGCCGTATTTCCGACAAGAAATCAACATCATCATCAACCCATTTGTACTTACCACTTACACGACGGGCACGGGCGTCTTCTCTGGCGAGGAGTTAGACCAAAGTCCGCCACGCTGGCCTAATGCGGGTTTAGAACTTCACACGTATTCCAAGGGTTGTGAATCTACTTCGTTGAGCAGGTTTGCTCATGTAAATTTAAAATTTTCGCACATACGTTCCGAAAAACTCTGAAGTTTCGAACTCTGCTTGAGGTCAACACCTTTAAGCTACCGTAGCTATCGACAAAAACATTGCTTAAAAATTTAAGAAATTGTGTTTAATCTGGCAGCAGATCAAATTTCAGGCTAACCAAATAGACACTGGCTAACTGTTGCAGATACTTTCTTACAACAAAGTATTATTAACATGAGACAGCAAAAATGGCGTAAGAAGGAAGATGCCTTTACACAGACTTGGGTTTTAATACGACAATGGCGATGGTAATTACGTACTCTCGGTATGATAAAACTACATGTCATTAAAACAATATGAAGTACTCGTACATGAAACAATTTTTAAGTTTATTGAATGTCACGGTGTTTGACCAGCATGATATTTTATTTTCGTGAAATTACTCCACTAGTGCGTAATAATGATTAATACAAAAATCGAACACTAAGAGAGAATTCCTTCGACCCGGCTGTATTCCAACCAACGTTATCCAGCAAATCGTGACAGATGCTATGCCAAAATAAGCCACGGAACGAACTATTTCATAGATTTCTCACAGTTACGGCAAAAAAGTCGTTAAAAACCAAAAAGCAATTTTTGTAAGAAGCCCATAGAAAAATTCGTAAGGGTCCCTAGTTCGTTCCGTGGCTTAGTTGGCATAGACCCAGCTGGATCGAAGGATTTTTTCTTAGTGTAATTTGTTTTTATGAAATCGCAAAAATCTGAGAGGCACTGCCACTGCGCCCGTCTCCCTGAGACTTAAGTTAACAAGTCCCATGTTTTATATATCTCCTATTTAAGCATAAACTATTGACTAATTTAATTCGTAGAATCTTTAAGTCTCTTCTAAAAGTTGCCATTTTGCAGAGGTGATCTTATTACATCAAACGTTTGACGTTATTTACGTAACTTTGCTATCCATACGTGAGTATTGGTCTATAAACCACTTCACCTTACATACTTCCAGTAGCGTCAGATTTACTAAATAGATAGATAAGCGTTCGTCTTTGTGCACAAAATGTCATCTGATAAAAACGCCATTTAGTCAGCGTTGGAAATGTCGTCAGATTTAATTGCAGCGGATAATTTGGGGTCAGGTCGCGCGTGGTTAGAGCATATTGAATTACATACTTTTGGTATAATAAGGCCAATTTCACGTCATCATCAACCCATTTATATGTCCCACTGCTTGGCACGGGTCTCCTTTCAAACGAGGGTTTAGGCCATTGTCCGCCACACTGGCCCAATGCGGGTTGGGGACTTCACACGTTTTCCGAGGGATGTGAACCTTCTTTAACGTGCAGGTTTCATCACGATGCATGTTGTCCTTATCCGAAAAGCTCATGATAAATATCAAATTAAATTTCGCACATAAATTCCGAGAAACTCAGAGGTGCGAGCCCGGATTCCTGGCAACTCATCAGTAATACATCACTTATAAGTATCAAATCTCGTTTGCACTGAAATATAGACAGCCCCAACAACTGACCTGTGTGTGCGTCTCCGTATATTCCAAAAATATTCTGTATTTATTGTAATAAAGATAATATCTCTAACAATGGCATTTGTTCCATTCGGTGGTGTGGGGAAAACAGCAAAACATTTAATTACAAAACAAACGCAGTCAAATTTCATCGTTGGTTAAATATTAAATATGTAATTTTGCAATTTTTGTCCATTATAGCAAAGCTCAAGTTAACCGGTCGATTTGAAGTGAAACAATTGACGACACCCGACAATTGTTTCGAATTCGGGCTAGCTAATCGGAGCGCAGTTGTCACAGTAATGATATGGCAAAATAGTTTTCAAACAAATTAAATGACATTTCGTCTCCATTTCTGGTTATACATATATTCGGTGGCTTGATCCAATGATTGACTGGTAGATAATAATGCTTTATGACATTATAAATCCGTTATTTGAACTGTGCTGTATGTTATAATAAAGATTAAACAAACGTTAACCTAAACGGTCACACTCACTAATTCCATTTTTTTTATCCAGCTATTTTTTATCTGCTTTGGCTAACAGTGCTCCACACAAATAACAGCAAATATTGTTAGTTTTTTTTTATAAAATTTTTAACAACCTGGTTCAAACATCGAAGTAAATGTTCTTAAAAATAATTTATTGCTATTCACGTTTTATATCGATTATTTACTGGTTTATTAAGTGCGCAATTCACATGCATATGATCATAAAGACATCATTCACGAGATATAATAACGGTCGCCACACGAGTAAATCATATTCTGCCTTTACATTATAACCGACTCACGAACGAGCTACAATTAACGATTTGTTACAATAGATATAAAGTTAGAATTTACTACATCACTTAACAGCTCACATATAATTTGACGACATTTCGCACTCTTGGTGTATGAATAAGGCAGATCTGCCAAATGACAACTTTTATAATTAAAAAAATAAAACAGCAATAGATCCATAAAATGTTAGTATTACAAAAAACTTAAGCAACTATATTTAATAAATAAAGAGAGGACCAACTTTGCAACGACTGTCAGAAGTGGCGCGCACCCTACAGCTACGCACCGAAAGTGGCGGGCGCAGCGCTCGCGCAACGGCGTCGTAACCGTCGCGTCGAAACCATGAAATCCAGCATCCGCGAACATAGCCAAGACACACACTCATAGCCTTGCACTAGGGAAACCGTGTATCGCGGGTGCCACGGACACGCACCTAGTCAACCACAAATTACACCCAAACTCACGAGAGAATAAATGTAGGCCAGGCAAATATTTCTCTCGGCACGGGAATCGAACCTGGGACCTCTGCGTGGCAGTCCGGCACTGTGACCGGTCGCCCACGGAGGCAGTTAAATGTGGCTTCATTATACCAAAGGTACGAATTAACGATTTTGTTACAATAGACATAAACTTAGAATTTACTACATCACCTAACAACTGACACATAGGTACAATTTGTACAATTAACGACAACAGTGGCGGTTAGCCATGTCAGTGCCAAAGTCAGAATTTTGCGGAATTTTCATGAATTAATTTTCTGTACTCAAAACCAACAATGACGTCAAATGCGATGCTAGCGCCATGACATGAAAAGTGCTTTTCTCACGTATGAAACAAATTTATATTATGTGACTGTAATGTCTGTACTGTGTAACTGTAGTGTGAGTGTAATACAATACACTTCGATGTAAGCATGACAGTTATCGACTTTCTTCGTATAATCTGACCTCTCTCTTGAAAAGTTGTAATGTTGCAGAAGTGGTCATATTACACCAAGGACGCTCCTTCTCAGTCTTACAATTGAAATCAATTCAAAACCAATTGAAAAACGCTCTATCAATTTTAACAGTAGCAAAATTAGCATGTTAATGATACGAACCTTTCATGGCTTTGGACAAAAAATAACAAGCTTTGAGCTACGGAAGCATTCGTTTCGAAACATAATTATAGTTATTTTGATCTACCTACGATTTTAAGCTCAATTAATCAAAAGGCTATGTGTTTTGTATAGACAAGTTTAGGAATGCAATTTCTGGCAAAAAAACCATCATCTATTATTTATGAATGAAGATTAGATGCTAGGATTAAGAAATTAGATGCTACGGAAAATGTTTTTAAAAACTATTGTCTTAGAAGTAGTAAATTTTATACAAGAGCGGTAGTAGCGCAATGGGAGAATAGCAACTTTTCGATCGAGGCTCACGACTTGATTCTGATTTCATTAACGGTGATGGAAAATATCACGATATCTGTTGATGAAACCAGTATGTCGAAGAAGGTTTCCAACCCTTGGAAAACTTGTGAGGTGGCCAATCCGAGACCTGTGTAGTGGGACCTATAATAAGTTGACAATAACGTGATTGGCAAAATATAACTACAAATATTAATAGTAGTTCTTAGAATTAAATTCGCGTTTAGCCTGTGTGGACTGTTCTTTTTATTTTTATGGTATTGTTTACTAATGGACGAACAGACAATCTGTCGACTTAACCAATGCGTTACCGGACGTGGGTGAACTCTCCTGAACCTGTAATTACGCTAGTTCTTTTTAACTTTCTATGCTATGAAGCTATGAAGATTGAACGAAGATAGCCATGACAGACGTTCTCAGATCAAATCAAGAATGTTCTTAAAATTACTGGGGTATATAGTGAGAAGAATAGGACTATCATCATCATATACAGCCTGACTTCACACACTGCTGGGTATAGATAACCTCCAAGTTCTTTTTTTGTTCCACTCCCCACGGTCTTGCGCTAGTCTCATCCAGGTTCATCCCGAGACGCTTGCTATGTCGTCTGTCCATTTCGCCGCTGGACGACCAATATTCCTGTAGTCCTTGGACGCCACTGTTATCACCTTACTCCATCTTTCATTTTGGCTCCGTTTTAGGTGCCCTGCCAGCTCCACTTTAGTTCCTTGATGCGATTCCCCACGTATTTTACCTTCATAAGAATAGGTTTCCCCACCTTACCTATTTTTGCCGCCGAGCAGTAATGTGAGTACTGCATTCCGGTGTAGAAGGGTGACAGGCGCAGTGGCAGTACCCCTCAGATCTTTGCGATATAAAGTTCCGAGTGGTACTGCGACTGTTATGAACAGGCGTGTAGCTGACATCAGGCGCACGACTTATTCGACCTGTCACTTGATATTGTAAAAAAATCGGATAGCTTGTATAAAAACGGTGATTAATAAGTGAAGTAAGACAGGTTAATAAGTGGCGCACAGTAGTCGCTGCTCACCACATTGGAAATGGAGTATACATATGAATGCATCTATAGGAGTGTCTTGTCTTTTATAATAATTTATATTATAAAAATTTTACATATTCATGCGTTAGTTACATTTTAATTTTACTACACAATCAGCCATCGCGCAGTGTACTCATTTTACACCTATCACATGTATCGTTATTTGTTGTAAATCATATATAATAAACATTCTTAACAGTTATCATGTTATCATTTATAAGTGTATAGAATGCCGTACATCTTTATGTGCATTGCTGATTCGATGAACCTCACACGCCGAATTTAGGTGACACGTGGCTTATGGGAAGACGATACGAGATTCATCCGGTTCGAAGGACCATAAAGATAGGTGCGTAATGAGTACACTGCGGGGTGGCCGATTATGAACTAAAAATAATTTATAACTAAATGTCGCATGAATACTTAAAATGTTGCATAAACACAATGTATGGTATTGCACGGTACAGGTACCATGAATAACGATTGCCTGCATAATACTGTGTGACAAGTGTATACAAAGAAAATCAGAAGTTAAACTTGTATGTTCCAGTTGTACCACGATATTAAGCAATAAAAAACGATATTATCAAAATCGTTACTAAAAGATACAATCGCGTTCATTGAGACGTGTACACATACGATCAGAGACAAGGAGATAAAAATCGATTTCAACGGTTCATTATCCGCGCGCTATGAAGACTTCAAATCGATACGTATCACTATTGGCTAATCGATACAGACTATTGATTCAATTACTCATACCTTAAGGTACGTTTTATGGAGCAACTATGGAGTCTGAGACAATAGTGTCATTACGAAGATAACATCTGATTGAACTGTGACGACATGTGTACAATTTATTGATTATTATCTTCCGTTTAATGGAATAAATGAAGCGATGTCGAGTTAGTAATGGGTTAACTAAAGAATTAGCTGCCTCCGTGGTTACCATGCTGGACTGCCACGTAGAGGTGACATGGTTCAATTCCCAGGCCGGGAGAAATATTTGTATGGCCTACATTTATTTCTCTCGTGAGTTTGTTTGGGTGTAATTTGTAATTGTCTGTCTATGTGTGTGCCCATGACACCCGCGTTACAGGGTTTCCCAAGGGCGGTGCTAGAATGTGTGCGTTATTTTATTATTTTTTTAAACTAAATAACAAAATAAAATGATTTATTTATTAATGTCACATAAGCCTAATTTGGGGGCTGATTTTTCTTTTAGATTTCACGGGGCCTGTGTTAGGAGGCACCGCCTTTTTATATTTAGATAGTCACAATTTACTCTTAATTTGAATTACTTAACTAGTAACTAAAAATAGATTAAAGTACACGTTAGTAGTTAGTGAGATGCCTGTAAGTATATTAAAATTACACTCTTTTTGAAGTATGGTAATTTATATGATCTACTTTGCAGTGATCAGGACAGCGTGCCCGTGAGACGAATTGAAATAAATTAGAATGAAACTTTAAGAAAAATATGTAATTTCAAATATTTACATCTGTAATGCATAGTAATGTGCCAGACAATAATACCACTTGCCTGGTCTCAAACCAGGAAATTTCCGTACTATGAGTATCAGAGCAACGAAATGCACCCTGAGTACACTTCCCAGAACACCCAGACCAGAATCAAATTAGAAAAGTTCATTTCCCAATTTGGTCCTACCGCCCATAGTATAACCCGTTAGGCCATCGAGGTCGTCTACGGGTAATAGAATCAGATTTTTTTTACTTTTTAAAGTGTGATTGGCAGCTGTCCTATTTTTCCGAGCCTTGAGCTTTGAATATACACAAAATTATGCCAAGATTAAAAGTACTTTTTCATCTGCGTGGCGAGACGAAACAACATCTACTTATATTTTTACTACTTATATTTATTACCACCAAAAATAGCCTCGTGTCGTCTCGCCGGTAGAAAACGATCTTAAGGTTGGTTGCTGCACATCAACTTTAGGTCGTCACTAAAGCGTTACAACAAACAATATAACTACGTTTGAGGACAAGATTAACATAGGTGTAACCTTGCTCATTACTTTTTATTCTTTTATGACATGACTTGAGACGCTGAAATAATGTTTTATCTTTTTAGATTGGTACAACGGCAGCTAGATTGCGTGAAAAAACATAGCTCCTTGGTGCGTTTGTGTATTAGGTAACCTAGTATACCACGTCGTCGTCAGTCCTATTGGGTTGCACGATATCCACCACATAGACGATTATATCATAATCGAATAGCACCAGATCGAAATTCTTTCGCTGTCTGATGGATGACGTATTGAAAGTTCTAATGATCTAAAGATACATTGATCGAAGATCGATTCGTCGATCGTTCATCAGATCGTAAAATAGTACAACCTTTTTACATAGTTGCCATGACAGCAATTTGGCTGGCTAAGGTCTGGCTGTTATTATAAAGTCATTTCCTCTATAGCCTTGACCTGCGTCTCTGCTTGCATTAATTAGCCGGTCGCCGGTCGGGAAGTTATGGACAATGCTTTAGATTGGGCAACAGACAGACAAGTGGACAGGTTCATTAATTTACCGATTAACTTTTGACGCAAGGAAAATATTTAAGATGATTGCCTTTATCTTGAGACGGGTGGCTCCTTTCGAAGGTTTATTTGTCCATAATATAATAGTTAATGTTGCGTTCACCTGCGCACAGTATGTGTAGACCGCATACCATTTATTGCGACAATGGCACTAACTTTGTAAGGGCAAATTGTGAGTTAGGTAGGTTGCTGAGATCCGCTCAAAATTCAATTTGTGAGTTTGGCAATGACGAACACATCGAATTTGTTTTTTCTCCACCCTATTCACCCAATTTCGGTGGAATTTGGAAAGCTGCCGTAAAGTCGGCCAAATTCCACCTAAAGCGGATTATGGGTAATGCTAGTCTGACGTTTGAGGAGTTGAGCACTTTATTTATACAAATTGAAGCAATCCTGAATTCCCGACCCCTCTCTCCTCTCTCGTCAGACCCAAATGACCGTTCTTCTCTGACTCCAGGGCAGTTTCTGGCAGGGCGGCCCATGACCTCGCTGCCGTCACCGCCCATTGTGCTTAAAAACCCTGGCAGGTATCAGAGGATCGAGCAGCTTAGGCAAGACTTCTGGCAAAGATGGAGTAATGAGTATTTAGACAAATTGCAACACCGTACCGAAGGAGCTCAAAGTTGGAGACTTGGTGGTGTTCAAGGAGGAGAACACATTGAAATGTAGACTAGGGAGAACCCTACAATTGTATCCTGGGACTGATGGAGTTTGCAGAGTAGCAGATTTTTCTACTGAGAGAGGCGTCCCCAGAACAGCCCTTAACCGAGTGTGCTCTCTACCAACCACAGAGGAGTTTGAAATCAGGAGCTTTCAAGGGGGGCAGGGTGTTAACGCTGCTGTGTCAGAGTGCGGCGGCGGAACCAGTTCCTGAGGGGTGTTGGGCTGAGGAGTGAGGCAAGCGCAGCGGACACCTCCGCGCGCCGGCACTATGTAACCGTCCACCACGCTGTTCTTACTTATTTTATTTACCACAACATTTAATGTACCAAAAACTACGTCATTCCAAAGTTTTACTTGAAGACGTTAGAAACCCTCAGCTGAGCTGTTCGCCAATAACAGCCCGGACAGTATGTTTGAAACGGCTTGAGGCGAGACGAAGTTTGAAAAGTTTAGGCTTGAGATTAGTTTTGTTAAATTTAATTGAAATGAACGCAGAAACAGGAGACTTATTGGCGACGGAAAGCTCCAATTTAAACTTCATAGCTTAGCCCACCGGTGCAAAGTGGCACATCTGTCTGTTTTGTATAGAATATATTTCGATGAGTGTGCCCATGAGCTCCATCAGCTCATTCCGTCCTCCCCTGTTTACCATCGAATATCTAGACGTACGGCGGGATATCATCCTTACTTGGTCGATATTCCCTTCAGGCATACTAAGCGCTTTCATCATCATCATCTTTTATTATGCGTACAGCTCAGGAATGGAATTCCCTGCCTGCGACTGTGTTTCCTTTGAGATACGACTGATTAGACATCTTCGGGGCGAGCTCGTTCCATCGTAGATCCTATCTTTGCTCCAGGGCTAGGTAGTAATCAAGAGCAAGTCCATTTAATAAAAAAAAAAACATTTATAAACACCGAGCTCATAGGCTTTCTCGATTATTACACATTACACGGCAGTCAATCGTGGCCATGGTTCTTGTAAAGGGCTCGAAACATTGGTTTGTTTGTAGCAAGTGGAGGAACATGTTTTATTATGAGTCAAATGTCTTGAACTCTAGGAAGATCGTATAAAACCCTATATAGGAAGATCAGATAAAATCCTATAAGAATTTTGAAGTACACTAAATTTGCCTTTATTTATCCGCTTTACACGTTTTGACAATCATTAAGCTAATTTCAGAAGAAGAAGCCATCGTAGGTATTTACGACGTCGTCTTCTTAGTCGTTTTCTTTTGCTGAAGGTCGTGTCCCTGAAAGGTTTTCGAGACTTTATAGACGATATTCTTCCATTTGGTTCTTTCTTAGGCCTCTCTCTGGGCAGTTGTTTTCGGGAGGTCAGTGAGGGCGGTCACTTGGTCACTCCATCAACTAGGTGATCGACCACATAGTCTCTTTTCCTCCACCTTACCCACCACAACCAGTTTGTCATAGTTGTCTGCTTATCGGTGAACAATATAACCAAAATACTACAGGATTGTCTAGTAGCATATTGTGGAAAGTCTACTGCTATATATTTTCGCAACACTTAGTAATTACCCTCTCGCCAAAAAACAAACTACTAATAAGACGCTTCACCGATGCAATACTATGCTTTGCTATTACGCTAACGTTTCCCTTCCCGCAAAAGATGAGGAAAAGGAAAAGGCATATCGTATTTCTTATAAAGGTAATGTATACCTACATCGAGTTATCAAGATTTCACAAATGTCATTCACCTTTTGGATTTGGAGCATCGTAGCGACATCTCTTTAAAATCGTTTAAACTAACTTGAAAGGGTTGTAACCCTAACTAGCCGTGAACAGGTTCACGACAATGAAATGGAAAACTTCCGGTCCACAAAATTTATTAAAGTAGTAACGTTTAAAGAAAGGCTGTAACAATATAAAGGTAAATGTAAAAAAACAGGTATAACAGTATAAAACACTCCCTACACTTTATTATTAAGGCACTTACCCCTAAATAGGCCGAGAAACTGAATTACAGAAATAGATACATGAAGGGTGTAGACTTATAAATTATTACACATGATTAGGTTATTAACAGCTCTGACTGTTGTGGCGGTCGAGCTAGGAGTGACCGTGGTACGAAAACAAAATGAGAAAGTGAAGGAAGATGGAACAATTCAAATTTAAAATTTAAACACAAGTAAAATAAAAAAAATGATAAGATACAAGAGGAGAGAGGCGATACAAAGAGGTGAGATGACGGTGTAAGGAGGTCTCACTGTCACAATCTTGTTTGTCTGTTTTATTGACTGGAAGACTATAGTGCCAAATTCTTTAAGATTATGAGTTGAGGCATCAAAGCCCTCTTCCCCTGGTGTTCCTCATATCCCACCAGATCAGCATAGTAGCTGTAGAGCTCCTCGTGAAACCGCCACCTTACCTATTTCTGCCGCCAAGTAATGTGAGCATTACTGGTTCCGGCTTGGAAGGGCAAGAATGCTGGTGAAATTACAGGCACATGGGACATGTCAAATTATGTCTCCTGTCTTTGCGATTTAAAGCTCTGAGTGACACTGCAACTGTTATGTACAGGCGTGTCGCTTTCCACCAGGCGCACGGCTTGTTCTTCCCGTCACTTGGTACCATATAAAAATAGCGTGTGAATTTTTTTCTGATACTAAGTGCCATAAACCTATAATTTCACCAGTACCCTTTCCCTTCAAAACCGGAATGCAGTAATACACATATTACTGTTTGGCGGCAGAAATAGGTAAGGTGGCAGCACTTCCCTGGACAAATACTTTCAGAAGGAGCTCTACTGCTATTAATATTTAGAGCGGTTGATATACTGCTT